>NC_041393.1:394693124-394714984 GCF_002162155.2 Triticum dicoccoides | reverse complement strand
ACACACACACACACACACACGCACGCACCCCCCACACACACTTAGACTCCATCTCTCTCTCTCACACACACACAAACTAAGACTCCATCTCTCTCTCTCTCTCTCTCACACACACACACACACACACCACACACGAAGACTCCATCTCACACACACATGCTCTAGGCGGAGCATTTGTTCCTACCACCCTTCATCCAACCTTACCCGTATGATAAACAATCACCTTTATTTACTTGCATAACATGGACAGATTCCACTTTACTTTAGTAGTCAGCAAACTTATCATTTGTATACCCTTATAAAAAAACGAGTTGGCGATGATGGTGTGCCTGCCATCTTGTAATACAGACCGTATGATCTATATCTGACGGATAGGAAGCAAACTATGATAATTTTACAAAAGATACCCGCACCTCTCTCCACATCATTATCTCCCGCAACCTCATTGCTCAGCAATTAAAAAAGGAATAAGTCTCTGGAACAATCTAGCATGCATGGTGGCCGCTGCCGCCTGCCGGCGCCGTCCATCCCCATGCCTCCGCCCATTCCTACCACCAGTCACCACCACGCTCCACTCCTCCTCTCCTTATCTCTCATCTTTCCTTTTTTCGATGACATTCTCGAGATACCAGTTTTCCGATAAAATTCTCGAGATATCATTAGTTTTTACACATGGGATTACTCCTGCATGGGTCAATCACAACAGGTGTTTTATAAAAAAAATGCATATTGATGTTCCGTGCAATGCATGAGAATCTTGCTTGTAATTATATAACGTAAATCACGAGCAGGAAGTGACATTTTTTTGACACAACCATGTTAACATGGCCACGTAAATCACGAGCAGGAAGGAGAAGGGAAGCGGGCTGTGGAGTAACGTTTTTTACCACAATTTCTTAGGAAACTGAGTGCGATAATTGAGTAGTTTTGCAAACTACCATTACTACTACACCTGAAACGGTTCAAAGCCTATACTCCCTTGCCAGCGTGCGCTTCCCGCGTGAAACGGTCAGCGTCGCCCTGGAGCATCAGTGCCGCATTAATGCTCGGCCAGAGCGGAGGCAACCTCTCACTGGCGCCGGCTTTGAAGTGGCGCGACGGCCGAGAGAGCGCTGCTTCCCGGTGCACGCGACTGCTCCATGTCGAGACTGGCCATAGGCCCTGTTTGGATCCATGGGTTAGAGTTAGTTTGAGCTAGTTGGGGCTCAAATAGCCCTAAAGTATCCAAGCATGAGGGTTTAAATTGGAGCAAGTTGCACCGAACCCACCAAAAAAGAAACTATCCCACCCAAGAGGTGCTAACTGGAGATAGTTCTCATTGGGACCACTGAAAAATCACTTTTCTCTCTCCATGAAGTGCATTTATTGTCAATCTAACCCTGTCACCCAAACACCTCTTTGGCTACAGTTAGTTCAGGGTTAGTCATGAGTTAGTCTAACCTCTAGCTAAGTTAGAGTATCAAACAGGAGCAGTATAGGACATGCAAGTTGCTCAAAGCATACATGAAAATTCGTACGTGAAAGGATTTTTTTATTTTTGAAAACGGAACATGAAAGGAATTTTTTTAGAATGCTCTTGGCATGTCGCTAACATGTGATAGTTAACCGACCTCAATAGATGGCAGAAATGCCAGCCCGCCGCACTTTGATAGAGACGAGGAGGGAGAAGCGATACAGGCTGCTGGATTACTAGAGATAGGTGTCGCACGGAAGCCAAGAAATATGGTGATAGCGTGGGTTAGCCATGTACTAGTATGATGTAACTACACTGGGCTGTCGTGTTTCGTACTCTTCCAGTCCACTGTGGAGATGATTGGTTAATTTTATATCGCTAAATAATATTAAATATTATGAGTGCAGACGCTCCACCACGAGGTTCCTTGCTCCTTCTCGGTCGTCCGGAATCTATGTTCTTCCACTCTATTTTTTTACATGAGCTTCGTTCCCTTTTGCCAACACACGAGACATCTAGCATCAAGGTGCACGTGTTATGCAACGATCGTTCCATCTATATGAAGAACACGTGGGACTGGAACTACGAGACGGACATGTACCCAGGAGTGGACGTACGAACCTGAGTAATGTAGCGTACTAAGTGAAGTAGAAAGGCACAAATGGTATGAACATGCGTGGCATACAGGGTGTGTTTGGTTGCGTTCTCGTCTCAGCATAGTTGTTCCCTCTTCATGCATGCTGAACTCAACACCCCTCTTCATGCATGCTCTCTTCATGCATGCTTCTAGTGTATTTGTGCTAAACTAGTGTGGACTCATGCACCCTCCATACACTCTACCAAACACCCAAAAGTAGGTCGAGAAGGGAACTCTTGGGCGGCATTTGTCTCTTACTACGTACTACCACTAGATGTTGTACGTGCAATGCACGGTGATGTTATGGAGTATGTGCCTAAGTACTCTACTACTACTATATTAGTTGGAGGCACATATTAAATTTTATATTTGTTTACGTGTATGTCCCGAGACCTTCCAACTAGACGTGTCTTTCTCTCCAGGTTGCACTTTGTATCATTCATACAACTAAGTACTACTACGTGTGGTCTCCGACCCAGAAGTGGAAGAAGTGGAGACGCTCTACCACGCTGTTTTTTTATGCTAGGCTCTACCATGCTGTTAATGTCCCACTCCTTTCGCTGACGTGTGGGACATCCAGCACGTGCCGTGTTTGGCACCCTTCGTCGTAAGAGTTGAAACTCTAGCATTCATCAGAAATAAAAAATAATTATAAATTGGCAGTGATACTTTTTTTTTGCAAACCAATCAGCAGTGATACTATACCACGCGGTTTCCTTGCTCCTCGATATCGGAAAGAATACTTCTGTTCGCCAACATGTGGGACGTCGACCATCCTGGTCCACTTGCAATGCACGCAGAACTCCAAGGGAGAGTCACCCAGGTCATCGCGCCGTGGTAACAATGATAATGAGCCGTCAAATCACATGCCCACTTCCCACTTTGAAGTTGCTCGGACGAAGGAACCATCATGACCTCGTTGAATTCCGCTTCTTGAAGAAAACTACTATACCGACAGTACTGCTAGCTACAGTATTTACTCCAACAGAGGCCTCCTTTCGTTCATAGGATAGGAATGTGAAAATCATAGGAAGTGAGATGACATGCATCTCAATTCCTATAGAGAAAGAGATGCCATTTGATGCATAGGATAGGAAGTTTTCCATTTAGTCTAGGCTAATGTACTGGTAATTTTCTCTAAAAACTACAGTAGTAACTAGTAGTACTGGTACATGCTCGTACTCAAACACAGACACACACACTAACTACTAGTACTACTACTTCTCACATGCTGGACAGACGCCGTCGTTCTCCTTCCCGGCTTTGTTGGCGACACCCCACCGTGCTTGGATCTCCGCCGACCTCTCCGCAGCAGCGCGTGCATCCTTTTCTTTCTTGCGGCGGCGGGCCTCTCTTTTCTTGAGTGCTTTCTGACTTTTCTGCTCCCTCTGTGCGGCTTTGGCCGCCTCTTGCTCTACCGCCCATTCGGCCTTGGCATCTTCAAATTCCTCCCACATAGTTGTGAGGTCGCGAGCGGCGATGAACTCGGCACGGCGGGATGCCATCGCTTCCCTACCATTTTGTGTGCGTTCGTGGGCGGCGAGGAAATCGGCGCGGCGAGATGTCATCGCTGCCTTACCGGTTAGTGTGCGGCGCGATGGCATGAACGACGCTTGGTGAGAGATCTGGGGTGGAGTGGCCGGACAACCGTATAGTGCATTGGTTTGTCAAGAGCACAAGGACAGAAGACGAAGCAAATTAGGATTCCCCTTCAATCTTGGTCATTTATTACCAAGTAAAATGCAATAGCGGTCATCGAACTTGTCTTGTTATCTCACTTTGATCATTGTATACGAGATATGGTGATTATACGGTCGCTGGCTCAGCGTATAGCTCCGTATTTGTATGGTTGACCAGTCAAACAGTCCGCATGTGCCTGAAACGGTCACCGTCTCTCCAGAATGTCAATGCTGCATTCAGTGGACTTAACTGCAGGTGCAATTGGTGTGTCACTAACATGCGGGCCAGACGCCCATTGGGCCCACATGTCACACACCCAAACACATCTACAGTTAAGTCACTGAAGCAACGTCCGCATTCACGCCCGACGAACCTACTCCGGTGCCAGTTGTCCATCCGTCTACCGCGGCTCATTGTCATTCGCCCGCTATATTAACTTGAGCCCCAACTCCCAGCCATAGCCAAAGACCCACACTTATTCTCCTCCGATCCCTTTCTTCTGTCGGCACCACTTCAACCATGGCCTCCTGGTGCTCCGAAGCTCTCTTGGAGGTACTGTCGCAGGAGCAGACGAGGGACATCGGCGGCTCCGCTCTGGGCGCGCTCCAAAGCTCTCTTCGACATACTGTCGCAGGAGCAAACGAAGGGGATCGCCGGCACCCCCCAGGCCGCCCTCCGCCGCCACGATCACGAAGCTGGCGCGTGTGCGCGGGCGCAGTCGGCAGAGAGGAAGAGTAGTACACGGTAGGTCGCCGCCGCTCTGGTCCCGGGAAGGCCACCTCTACTCCACTCAGTCGACGCCAAGCTTGGTGGGGTAAACATCGGCAGCCGATTAGCCGCTTGACGGCGACGTGGAGGTGGAAATCTTCATAACCTTGTGCTCCGGCCAGAGGAGGAGGTTATCGAGGCGGATGAGGAGGAGGCAAAGGCAATGGCCGGCTTTCTCGGGTTCATGGCCGGACATGGTGGTCGGGCGCCGGCGATCGTTTAGATTAGGTTTATAGTAGGTTTAGTACGGTTTGTGCGAAATATGTAATGAATTTCGTCCAGTTTGTAGGAAAAGTTTTTGAAATGTAATGAATTTCATCCGGTTAATTTCATCCGGTTAATTTGAAATTTTCTTTGTTTGCACGAATTTCGTCCGGTTAGTTCATATAGTTGTCGAAAGGTATGCGGGCAGCATCAGATGGCATCCATCAGTGTCCTCGGACAGATGCCGGTGTAAATTTGTGGGCCAGTGCTGGAGATGCCCTAACTATCATGCTATAATCGCTAACAATCTTCCATTATTTGGCAGGGAACAGTTGTCCCTCGATCAAAATCAGATCCGCGGTGTTTCGCACTCCTCCCACGTACGAGTGTAAACTCTTGCTTACATAAAAATGGAGCAAGTGGACGTCACTGTAGCACGTCATATCACTCGAACTAGCCCGCCTAAAGAGCGGGAAAGCACCGCCCTCATCATTTTGTTCTGGATTTCAATTGATTGATCGCGCGAAAATGTTACGCTTCGCAAGTTCTAAAGGAAAAGGCGGCACACTTACGACTCATACGCGTCACAACCCCGACAGTCCGGCTCGCACGCCACTCACCAGAGGGGACATGCGTTGTCTTGCAATTTCACTGACATGTGGGACCGTAATTGAATAAACCGTCGATAGCCGAAATCTAATCGCTCGGCGGGCGTCGGCTGAGAAGAGAGAAATGGGGGAGGGAGAAGAGATCGCCCGCCCATCGCGCATGGACTCCAAGAAATATATGGTGATGATGTGAGGTGGGCCATGCTGGAGTCTGGACCGCTTCCGGAGACCGCTCTCACCGCCCTGGCCCCTCAAGACACCAGCTACCCTGTCACACCCTGATTTTCATGCCACTACACTTAAGCTAACAATCATGATAAAATGTGGTTTGACAAAAACTTTTGAGTGTTTTGGACCTTGCCTTGATTGATTTTTGTCTGTTGTTTGCAAGTGCTCTAAAAATAAAATAAATCCTCCAACTCTTATACTCCTTCTCCTTGATCCAAAAACCTTTCCCAATGATCATGCCATGTGTATAGGACATAAAAATAATTTATTGCAAAAATAATTTGGCCGAATAGTATTTTCAAAAATTAGTTTTTCAAAAATCCCTGAATTGAGGTTTGCACTGCAAGTACTTAATTAAGGGCAGTAAAAATCTTTCCAAAAATATATTTGACTCCTATTAGATATAGGATACCCAGAAACCACAAAAATATAATTTTAAAAGTTATTTACCTATTTTATTTAAAGGCTTTTTCTTTAGGCCAAAAATGGTCTTTAATAGGTTAAAATTATTTTTATGCTTTAGAAATATTTGGTAAAACCTAGGGAAACTCAATGGACATATATTGTCCATATATAAGAGTTTCAACACATGGTCATGATCAAAATATTGGTTAAATCCCTCAAAAACCCTTTCTGGATATTTCAAGCTTTTGAAATATTTGCAAAGGAAATATTCTCCAAAAATTCCAAGAAAATTCTAGCATGTCACATATGACATGTTTGATGATCTTGACAAGTATCATGTCATGGAGAATAGTATAACCCCATTAAATCCCCTCAAAACCATTTCTGTCCATTTTGAAGTTTGAGCAACTTTACATTGCCAAACATGTCCAAATGTTCTCAAACCTTGTGAACATGCTCAAATGATCTAATCATTCATCTAGACCAAATGGCACAAGTTGGAGAAAATGTTATATTGATCAAAGTGCCCCAAAACCCTTCCTGTCCAGAACCAAATTTGAACAACTCTACATTGCCAAGTGTGTCCTTTTGATCTGAATTTTTATGGACATGTTCAAATCCCCAAATGATGACACTACACCAAGTGGTGCATCAAGGAGAATGGTTTTGCATGACTAGATCTTGGAAAACCCATTTCTGATGATTTCTAGGGTTTACAAAAGTTGCACTGTCAACTTTGCCCAAATGAGCTTAAATTTGGTAGAACACACTATTTCTAAGTGCCATTCCATTCTGTTAATTCTCATGGCAAGTGGAAATAATTTTCTTGCCCAAACCAACAACAAACACCTTCTGCCATTTTTCCAAAATCATCATTTTGACCTCTTCCACTAATCTCCATGAGCACAAGTTTTTACCACAGCTGAACCCGATCACCAGCAACCTCCAGTAGCTCCCCCTCTTCCAAAGCTTCATGATTGATGGGGTAAAACCCCATTTTCCCCCTCTGGACAGCCACTGTTCACCTCTCTCTCCACCTCCCCTCTCATCTAGTGGCTCTCTAGGGCATCCAATGCCACTCCTACCTTGTTTACTCTCCCCCAAAACCCCCAGACAATATAAGACATGCCCATGGCACTATTAAAATGCCATGGCATGCCATGGACGCGCTCTGGAGCATGCTACAGTGCACTCCCGCACTGTAGCTTGCCCATTCCGAGGCACTCAACGACCTTGGGCACCGGGGCCGTGTCTCCCGAGGTAGCCTCGACGCCCAAGGCATGCTAGCTAGTCGGCCCCCTCCTTCCCCTCTCTCCTTCTCACCCTGCTGAGCTCACCCGACGCCGCCCAGCTCGGCCAGTGGGCGCACGAGCTCGGGGCCCTCCTGGAGCTCGCCCTGCTCCCTCTCTCCTCTCCTCTCGGCCTGGACCACGACCACGAGCACCCCAGGCACGCACCAGAATGCCCTTTTAGCCTCTGGCAACGCCATGGGCCGTGGTCGTGCGCCCCGCCTACGGCACCTCCCGGCCGCGCCCGTATAAGGCCACCCCAAGCCTTCTCTCGTCTCCAACTGCTCTCCCTCCCTCTCGCGCATCCTCAGACCGACCCACTACTCTTCCCGTGCTCTCCTTGCACCTCCATGGCCGGAGCAGTGCCGTCGGCCGCCGCTTAAATTCGTGGGCCTCGACCCCTCTCTCTTCCCCCTGAACACTCCTGCACCCTCTAATTACCACCGCAAACTCACCCCATGCTCCATCCCCTCCTCCTTGTGCCTTCCATGCCTTGCCGAACCCCGCCATTGCCTATTCCCGCCGCAGCCGAGGCCTCGCTCGCTCTGGCGCTCCCAAGCGGAAACTGGGTCCCCACGTGGACGCGACCCATCCTCCCGAGCTCGCCGGAGTCCAGGCGGTCGCCAGAGGTGGCCGGAGCCACCGGAACAGGCACCGGCAAGCGCTCGGCCCCTCCTCCTCTACCTCCTCCGTCGCGCGCGGGAGGAGGGAGACGACCCTGCGGGTGGACCTCGCAGGTCAGTGACCCCGTCAGCGGGCCCCTCCGTTTAAGTGGAGACGCACTGGGAAAATACGCCTCCGGCATGGACCATGTGTGCGTGCGGTTGAACTGATGGGCCGGCCCAGTTGCGCCTCGGCGCTAAACCCCGCCCGGTGCGCGCTGCCGCCGCTGGATTGGGCCCATTTAGGTAAATCCCTTTTCTTTTTATTTTTCTGTGGACTCGTAAAATCCATAGAATATTCAAATTAACTCCGAATTTGATGATTCAAATTTCTAGTGACTCTATAAATCATGATCTACCTTCTGGTGCAACATGCACATTTTTCCAGAGACTTTTTCTTCACAAACATTTATCAAATCTTGTTTTTCCATTTCCGTAATGAACTTTAGAAAATCACATAGAGCCCATTTTTTATCCAAATTCCATGATTCAAAATCCTAGATGTCTATAAGTTCAAAATTAGTTTTTGAACATTTTTACTAGTACTTTCTGTATCACCTCAAAAAATGTTCTATTTCTTCATGATTGTCAACCTTGCAAATCCATAGAATATTCATTTGAACTCCAAATCCAGTGAAACCAACTCCTAGATGCTTCTAAAATCATGATTTATTAAATGGGTAGCTTTGCTCATTTTCCAAAAATATAGTTCGGTACACTTCTTGAAAATCCATAAACCCCTTGATTCCATCATATTGAAATGTTCAGAGATATCCACTGATCCAATTCCAATGAAACCACTCTGGTTATTTTTCATATAACTAGAGATGTTCTAGAAAAGTCAAATTAATATTTTTAGAGCACTTTTATTTTTCTGCCTTGTTGTGTTGCTTATTATGGTTGCTTTCGATGATAGTTGACAAAGTAGACGAAATGCTCGGAGTTGGACAAGAGATAATCGAAGACCTCGAAGACTTTGTTAAAACAGGCAAGCAGCCCTTTGACCATGTCTATGAAACCCTTTTTATGCATGTCATATAGCACCATATTGTTGTTGCAGCCAAATCATGATGAGGTGGTAACCACTTTGATGGTTTGCCACCGTACTTCCTCGTTGATACTTGCATTGTGCATGACCCTACCTTCTTATGAGGGTTATGCTGGTGGGGGTAGATAGGATGCTAAAGTAGTGCTACGCAAAAAGGGACGGGAATATGCATGGTGATGGAGACAAAGTATTTTCAAAAGACTTTTCGAAAACCCCATCGGGTGCCACTTATGCCCGGGGGAGATGATGAGTTGGGTAGCCACTTGATGACGAAGTGGTGTACCGAGGCAAGTGTGTGTTGTTTCCAAAACGGATTGGTTTAAGTTGCGACCGTTATTCCAACCTTACATGCGCAACCACTATACCCTTGTATGGGAAAGGGCATTATTGATTACCTAGGCCGATACTAGCTTGGAGCCCGCATTACTAGTGACGGGGGAGAGTTGGTGCTCTCTCTCGGGACGGGGTCGTGCCAGGTAGGGCGGCCATGACTGTTTTCACAGGGCACCGGATACACCGTTGTGTCCCCTCTCGGATGTTACAATCTCGAGTGAGTCACGTATGATGTACATCATGAGGATACGGAACAACGAGTGGACTCCTTGTTAGTGTCGTCTTGGGAAATATAGTGATCGGGTGCTTACCCCGGGTAGTTGAGGTACCGCGGGTCGTGGATGACATGAAAGTTCTCCGGATCTTGTGGATAAAGTGTGCAACCTCTGCAGAGTGTAAAACTATTCGAATAGCCGTGTCCACGGTCAAGGACAGTTGGGTAACCGCTCTTGGGCTACGTCCACATGTTTACAAACCAGTGTGTGTTTGGATAAGTGGGAAGATCTACTTGGGTCAAGTCAAAGGACTTGACATGATTGAGTTGGGTTGATGCCCACTATATTTACTATACCCGCAATACTGCTACCACATGCGAAGACTGGACGGCACTGTACCACATCATATCACTGAAACCCACTAGGCCAAACTAGCCCGCCTAGGTCATCTATTTTGGAACGGAGGGAGTACGTCTCTGCATGCTATGATTTTGTGTTGCACATTCTCTGTACTTTTGCTACGATTTTCCTACCCTATGAACCAAATGAGGCCTAAATGTATGTCGACTATTGTCTGATCGATCGCTAAGCCTACAATTTTAGGAGCTAGGGCTATTGGTCGATCGACGAGGGATAAGTATAAGCGTACCACGAGCTCATCAGCCCCAATGTTTCTCTTCGGTGAGTGTTTTGCAAGTACTATAGCTCGCACAGTAGCTAGCCTACTAACACCAAGAATCATCAAACAAGCCCTGCTGATATGATAAACAGTTCAAACTTACATCTAAGCATGCCATATATTACATCAAAAGCTGGTGAGGATACATCTGTTTCCATAACTCGGAGAGGGTTCGCATGATTCATCGCATGATTCACTATCAAACAAAAGTAGCAAGATCCGCCCACACAAGACAGTGCACTAGCCCTAAGATGGTTTGATAACACGCATCGTTCTGGTAATTAAACCCAGGGCAATGCAAACTACCCTGAAGGATTAGCGCGACCAACTATTTCTTGTCATCGATCTCTCGGGCAATGACCACAGCATGGACAGCGGCATGGGAATCGATTTCTGGGGCGATGTCCACAGGACTGACCGCGACATCGGAATCGATCTCTGGGGCGATGTCCACAGGATGGATAGCAGCATCGGAATCGATCTCCGGGGCGATGCCAACAGGACGGGCCACGACATCGGAATCATCAAGGACAACCACCAGCACCTGCACAACACTAACATATTAGCAAGCACATTGCAAATAATCAAAAAGCAAGCACATTGCAAATAATCAAAAACCACAACTATGGTAATAAGCCATTATTTTTTACCTTGTGCAGCTCACTGGGGGATCTCATCCCTCCGAGGGCCATCTCCTTGTCCTCGATGGGGGCTATCACCTTGTCAGGGGAATACTGCTTCTCAACGGTGACTATCTCCTCAAACTTGGTCTTGAGCCTCACATAGGTGGCAATCAGAGCTCCTGGGGTAGGCACGGTGGGGCCCTTGCTGTTCTTCCAACTTTCTTTGAGGAGTTCGTCCGCCAACGTCCTCAACTCTTTGGCCAGTGCTTGTTTCTTGGAGTTCTTCGTCTCCATGGGTTGGCCCGCTAACATGGTCAACTCGTTGGTCGGTGCTCGCGTCCTGGAGATCGCTGTCTCCAGTGGGTTGTCCGTCGGCAACTCTTTGCCTAGTGCTCCAGGATCCATCAATGAACTGACAAACAAAAAGCAATCGAAAGGAAACCACAATCGCAATGAAAACGGGAAAAGAATAGGATGTGAGAATCGGTCGGTGCTTCGCAAAAAGAAGATTATTGGAATGAAAATATAGCAGCATAACTAATTCGCCCACCTTTCCTTCGTCGGTAGAGAAGAAAAATGGCAGAAGTGAGTAGCCTGGAGTGAGGTTTTCTTCAATAATGGGAAGAAAGGGCTTGAACGAGCGTTCCAATGAAATGATGGTTGCTTCATCCAGTCCAACTTGGAGGCCACCTTACCACTGCTGGTAAAGGTGTGGGTTTTGTGATATGACGGGTCATGACTGCCACACCGGGGTGACAGGTGAGTCTCGACTGTAGCACCTCGCTATGATTTGGTGGATGGCACACGGCCCCGGATGCTTTGAAATGTCATTAACTTGATTTTAGTCTCTTTAGTATTTGGATCCAAGCATGGATGAGGCTAACAAGTTTTAGTCCCACTACTTTTAGTCATGAAACTAAAACGTATCCAAGCACTCTCTTAATATTGTGCACCGCGACCAAGGCGGAGAGGAAAACGAGAGAACTACGTAATTAATGCATGAGTTTAATTAGGGTAGTTTTGTAAAGTACGGCATACATTCCTCCAATCGCAAAATGCCTTGGTTCATGAGATTTGAGATTTGAGCCCTAAACCGGAAGGGAGGGGGTACTGCACACGGTGTAGTCTAGTCACTTGTTTTTTTGAGCCGAAGTCTAGTCACTTGTTGAAATCTCTAGAAAGGCAAATACTCCTTTCTGGTTTACAGGTCTATACTACTCCCTCCGTCTAGGTGTGTAAGTCATCTTACGAAAACCAAATAGTCCCAAAACACTTAGGCGTGGTGCATTAACTTCTACCTTGTTTCTTGTTTCTTGACATACGTATCAACCAATAAGAGATGAGAGGTGTGCATGCTTTAATTGACTTGCAATGGCTAGTTCAATGCATGGAGTGCTATTAATTAGCAAATAAACATTGGTGACCCCAGGAGGAAACGGTGCTAAGCGTGTGGACCTATGCAGAATGAGTATCAACAAATGGATAATGGAGTTTAATTGTTAAACAATAGCAATTTTGTCTCATGCAAGATCCTGGCTAGTACTCCAAGGAACTGCACCACGCGAGCGTTCGCAACTGCCACGTTCGGTTTGCACTTGGCTCTTCGCTCTTCGAGAAGACGAACAATGATGTTACTCCTACTTCTATAGTATCGAATCCACTGCTGCATGTCCGTCCACCTCGTGCGGGAGGGATAGCGTGTAGTGAAAGCTTCTACTTATTTCTCCTGCCTTTGCGTCCATGAGAGGTGGGCCCAACAGGTGGTTGGCCCACCTGTCATGCAGCCAAAGGCAGGTGCAGTTAAGGCACCGGAGCTCAGTCCGCGAGGGAGAGGGCGTCGTAGTAATCACATTTCTCGGTCTTGTATGAGTTGATGCGACACATCAAAGCACTGCATTCGATAAAAGTCTTTTTACACATTTCAAATGGGCTACTTCGTATGTAGGAGTAGACATATTCTGCTTTGTATGTACTCCCTTCGTTCCAAAATGTAAGTCTTTTTAGAGATTTCACTATGAACTACATACGAAACAAAATGAGTGAATCTACACTCTAAAATATGTCTATATACATTCGTATGTAGTTTGTAGTGGAATCCCTAAAAATACTTACATTTAGGAACGGAGGGAGTAGTCACTTGTTGCAATCTCTAAAAAGACTTATATTTGGAAACAGAGGGAGTACAACGCATGCATGCATGCCGTGACTTTCCTTTTGATACTTGCATGTGTTAATTTGATGCACCTTGCCAAATTTTGACTATAAATTTAACTAACCAAATTTTCATGCATGTCACAAAAAATCAAGGGGCTGTTTGGATTGTGACTATGTTTGTCTTATGTTGCCACATTATTTTTCCCACACTTGCCACACTTGCCTAACCTGAATTGCTCAAATTGTTAGACACACTTTGGCTTGCCTAAGGGAATCTTGGCACAATTTTTGTGTCTATGACATGTGGGGTTCGCTGCTAATAAAACAATTCTTGTCTTAGGTGTGGCTAATAAAAAAGACTTATATTTAGGAACGGAGGGAGTAGAAAATATAAATAATAATGCATGTTCGGGCAACCCACGTTTCCGCTAATTTTAGCCATGGGCTTGTTCACAATTTTTACGAGGGGGTGGTTGTTCATTTAATGGAGGGACTTGTAGTACTACCAGACTTGAAAGATACAAAGTGCGGCCTGGCACACCATAACACCACTTGGAACAAGCGGGTAGCTATCTCAAAAAACAATCAACAACTAAAAAAACCGTGACCTGGCATGTAGTAGTACAGAATTTTAAACGATTGTTTTGATGGAGTGAAAAAGGAAAACTACCCCACTACTTATATATAGGCCGGAGCCTCTGCGCTTGATTGCTAGGGCTGCTCTATTCACACACTTTCATCCTCTCCAGATCTAAACAAGATAGGGGTAGTAACCCTGTCTTTCTCCCTTCAAAAAACACTGGCTTTCTATCCTCACCGCTGGTTACAGATCCGGACGTATCCCCCTCCACCGGTGAAGGGGAGGAGGGGCAGCGTTTAGGCCGTCGTCGACAGTGAGGGAGGAGACCCACTGCCGGCCGCACTGTTATCTCTGGCCGAGCGCCGGCGCGGGAGGTCCTCCGATCCCTTCGTCGTTGCCTGTGGGCGGATCCGGCCTCCCGCCGCCCACCTATCCACATCCCGACGACCTTCAGGTATATCTTCGTTCAAATCCGCCTTAGCTCTACTTCCCCAGCTCACTACGTTGCTGCATGTGCATCATTTTCTACCTCTCAGCCCCTCTCGATCGGATGGTCCAACGTCACCTATTTTTCTTCTTCTATTGTTAGAGGTAAAGCTACTTCATGGAGTCGAATCTTGTACTCCCTCCGTTCAAAAATATTTGTCATTGAAATAAAGTGGGGGTGGGGGAATTTAGTATGTACATCGGACTTGGTACAAACAGGAAGGACAGGGGATGAAAGTAGTACAGACTGGTCATCCAACCGGTCTCTTGGTCGAAAAGGGATATATAGGGGTAACATTGTACACAGTGGTATGACCAGGACTAGATTTGCTATCCACACATAGGAGTAGGTGGCTAGAGTGAACAAAAATGGGATCAACCCAGATATGTTTCTTGGATGTTTGTTCCTTGGGGCAACAACCTATGAATCACCACTTTATGCCCCTGTTTACGTACATGGTGCTGTACTGCTGGTGCACCCACTGTCCCATGCCCTTATACCAAATATTTAGGCTCTGGTTGAAATAAAGGGGCAGAAAACATAGGTTTTGAGGAAAATAGAGGAATAGGAAAGGAGTGTAGGTATAAAACTATGGAACAACGAACCGGAGGAAACTCTCAAGAGAATGTGTTCGGATGGACTACGAAATGTACAGATTTGTTTTTTAGAGTAGCATGCTTGGCAGTATGAGATGCTATTTGTTTATTCAGCTGCACAGTGACTACTCTTGTCCTCACCTCACGTACCACACATAGGTTGATTTTTTTATTCTGGCAAACACAGCACAACAACCTGTCTAACGCATGGCAGTGAGCGCTTGCCTCGGGCTTTCGCCCAAAAAATGAGCAGCGCGTGGATGTTTCTAATCCGATGGAATTAGTACTACCAGACCAGCTTTCCTATGAAACACTATTCACCTTTCCCGTGTTCCGAACGGTTGGAGGGGAAAGAATACCGTAGGAATTGTGTTCCTACGAAAATCCTGCACCAAACCTGTGAACCGAACGCAGCCTTAGCTGTTCTTAATATAATGTCCCTGGTAAAAATGAAGCCATGCCACTGTTTTTGCCTGTAATTGTTTGAGACTCTGACAAGTTTAGCCAAATGTTTTTGCCTGTAATTGTTTGAGACTCTGACTGTTTCCTCTGTGCCTTTTTGTGCAAACAGGGATATCCAATTCACCTGGTTGTTGTTGTGACCTTTTGATGCACTGCACAAAACTCTTCTTAAAAGAAGTGACTTTTGTGCTGTTTAACTGGAATGTCAGATGGAACAGTTGGTTCATTTTGGTGGAACTGCACAAAGGGAGATCTGTGTTCCAATCCTCATCATCCATATTGGCGCCATAGCCTTCCTTTAGGTAAGAATGATATTTAATGCATGTGTTCATCTCTATTTTCCGACAGCCATGAGAAAATAATGCTGTTTTTTACTAGTACACTTGTACTCCCTCACTGACAAAACCAATTCTGAATTAGAAGGCCAATCATGTACTTGGTTTCACCAACTGGTGAGGAGAAAGAGAAACAGAGCATGAAGAGGAAGAAGAAGAAGAATAAACAGTGCCAAGGCGATCTTGCTAAAGCCAGAGGCCTCAGTCGAGGCTATTCAAGGGCTCTGGCAACAACTACCTTACATGTGAGACGATCCTCCAGGGAGCCCTTCCACTTCTGCTGTCTCACTTAATTAATTAGGAGTACTTAAGTACCACTAATTTATTACTGCCTAATTTTCCTGTTGGAGTTAAACAAATCTTTAGTAGGACCCTATGCTGAATCATGTACGTGTGAATGTTTGTCTATGGAGGTGAATCATGTGGTGGAGCAGGGAGGGGATATTATTAGTGTCATGACATAATAGTGCTACTGTTTTGCATGTCAATTTATTGCCATTGGTTCAATGAGGCAATGTTTTGTGTATTGTCCATCATGAATTTGATGCTACTGTTTGAGTAATATGCTAATGTCTTCCTATCATTTCTCACTAAGCTAATGAAGGTTTCACCTTGTTCCTACTTGTGCAAACAGGGATCATGTTGTGCCAATCATACATTTTAGTGGAACTACACAAGACAATACAATGAACTGTATCCCAGCCAGTGCTTTAACTCTGCTGGAAGTTCTTGATAATCATTTGATATAATCTCAGCACTGGTAACAAGAGTGATTTCAACCATACATTTGAAGTGCACAAAAATATATACTATTGTGTGATTCCAGTGAGTGCTTTATCATCTCTTATGGGACTACATGAATAAGCTTTTTTTCTCAGGTTGGTACGGGCCTAAGGCCTTCATCCATATTAGTTTGCTGTCATCTCTATTTGTATTGTGCTACTGTCATGAGAAACTCCTTTATCTTTGCACTTTTAAGTTTTGCAACCTATGATAAATGGCAATGCTTTGAGTTGAGTTGAGCTAATTGGCACTGATTAAATAAACTAATACCTCTCTTTAAGCAAGACTACTATGTTGCTAACTTTACCCATTAAGATAATGAGGGTGCTTCTATTTGTTAGTGTATGTTTCATCAACTAGTCCCACTATTACGGTAATCTCACTCTCTCAATATATGTTCCAACAGGGATGCTCGATTCTGGTGGAACTGCACAAAAACTTTGGGTGCTTCATTGCCTCGACAGCTTCCGTCCTTTCCTGTCAGTCGCTAATCTCCGCTTGCTTTCTTCCTTTGCTGTCAGTCGCTTGGCTTATCTCGGCTTCCAGTCAAAGGAAATAGTAATTGATATGCTACCTCACACAGGTTGGTACTGGTCTTTATCCTGATTATTGTGCCTGTCATATGTATTGGTAATTTGGTATTGTGCTACTGTTTGCCAATTTCATAAAGGAGTAATTTGGAGCCTGAACTCGCAGGCAAATCATTACATCAGGTGATTTCAGTAGAACTGCACAAAATGATCAGATGGACATGTACTTATGTTGCTGCTATGTACTCCAAAGTTCACTCAGACAAGCATCAATGTTGACAAGAAGTGCCTATATTCATTCGAGTATCAACTGGTGTCAACCAATTGTCAAACTCCAAGTATTAGGAGAGTGAACGCCAAAAATATTGCTTGGTGCATAGCCCAGAAAAATGCAGTCCAGTCTTTGGTCCCAACTTGTGCCTTTCGGTTATCGGCACATATGGTAGCGAACTATATGGCATGGAGTCTAAAGATTCCAGACAAGTTGGTTGACGCGTATATTCATCTGGGACTTAATCAATCTGCACGCCAAGGATGCTCCATTTCAGTTGAACTGCACAAAAAATTTGGGTGGTTCATTTTCTCAACCGCCTCCTTTCTCGTCTGCAATGTAGAATTTTGGCGAGATACAGGACCAAGATGAGCCAGTAAACTAGTTGGATGAAAGTAGTGGCCAAGTTGCTCAAACCTCCGTCGGCACGAGGCCACTATTTGAGGATAAACCTACAAGCAAAGTTCAGATTGTCTGTGCTGCCTCTTATGTACTCGAAAGTTTACTCGTACAAGAACTAATTTTAGCAAGAAGAACCTCTGATTGAACACCATTTACCAGTCTGTACCCTAGGTAATTAAAGTTCGTCCATGGATCATATTGGGTGTGATCTCAATCATTTGGATGCATAAACATACTGAACATGTGTATATCTGAATCTTTTTGTGAATTATGTATGAATATTGTCATGTAATCTATCAATCATTTGGATGCATAGATATGCTGAGCTTGTGTATATATGAATCTTTTGAGTTGTTATAGTGAATGTTGGCTATGAATATGAACGTGTCCTGTGAACCTGAGTTTGATATGAATTGCAATAGAACCAGTTATAACCCTTCTCCTCCTCTCAATCTGCGACTCCACTGCCGCGTTTTCCCATCTCCGAGTCGTTCTCGTCCGGGGCCTCGCCGTCGTCCACCGCCTCATTGTGTTCGGTGCGGCGTGGTCAACAAACAAGAGTCATCGAAAGAGGACTGTACGTGGAGAGCCTGACGACTGGGACCCACGAGGTCCATGGTCGCACGCAAGGAAAGTTCCTCCTTATTAAGCTGAAAAAATGTTTCCTCCACCTGACAGCTAGGACCCACCGGCTGTATCTTCGCACAGAAGGAAGTGCCTCCTTGTTTTGCGAAAAAAATTATTCATCCCGTTGACAGCTGGGACCCGTCAGATTTGGTGACTGATTTGTGGGCCTGCTAAGCGGACGTGTATGCACGGCTTTGTCAACTTAATCAACAAATGATTCTAGCAGCTGGACCGTTGGATGTTAATCCAACAACCGTGCTCCTTCTTCAACCTCTGTTCTTGCTCCTGTCTCCCGTGGGCGGCACCGCGGCTAAGCTGCCGTGCACCTGAACCAGTGAAGTTTCCCACTCCTCTCCATCTGCGACTCCACTGCCCCGTCTTCCCCATCTCCGGGTCGTTCCAGTCTGGGTGCGCTCGGCATGGTGTGGTCAACGTGGTCAACAACTGAGAGTCATCGGAAGATGACTGTACGTGAGAGGCTGACAGTGGGGACGCACCACGCCCATGGACGCATGCATGCAACGAAACGCGGCGAGGTCAACGTGGTCAAGGAACGACTTCCATCAGAAGTATACTGTACGTGGAGAGTCTCAGCTGGGTCCATGGCCGTAGCAAGTAAGTGCCTCCTTATTACGCGGAAAATAATGATTCCTCCAACTGACAGCAGGGACCCACTGGACGGGCCCCGTATTTTGCGAAAAAACGTTTGCCCCCTGACTGCTGGGACCCACCTGACGGGCCACCGTATTTTGCAAAAAAAAACGCCCCCCCTGCTGTTAGCTCGGACCCACCGGAAGTGCCTCCTTATTACACACAAAAAAATGAATACTCCCCCTGCTAGCTGGGACCCACCTTGGTGGGAGGCTGACTTGTGGGCCTACTAAGTTGACGGGGACGAAGGGCTTTGTCAACTTAGTCAATATGAACGATTCTAGCTCCAGTGACCGTACGATGTCCATCCAACGACCGTAGTGCTTCTTCAACCTCTGGTCTTCTTGCTCCAGCCGCCCAAACCAGCGCCGGTCATGCCTCATGCTCCTGCCTCCCGTGGCCGGCTGTGCTGCCGCGGAGGACTCACCGCCCTCTACTATTCCCACCGCTGACCAGGCCCTGCGGCGATGGCAGCCTCACACCGCAGCCGAACTAGTGAACCCTCGTACTCCTCTCTGCGCGGGCTTCCACTGCCGCGTCTTCCCCGGCTCCGCATCGTCCCCTTCCTAGGCCTTGCCGTCGTCCACCGCCATGGTGCTCTCCGTGCGGCATGGTCAACGTGGTCAAGGAACGACTTCCATCGGAAGAGTACTGTACGTGGAGAGGCTGACAGCTGGGTCCACGACACAACCCAGTTTTTTTGTGATTTGCCAAGTAAGTCGCTTTGTCAGGCCTGTTGGGCTGCAAATCTTTCAAGACGAGGAGAGCTTTCATTCGGCTGGCCGAGAAAGTGGCCCATCAGTAATGAGAAATGGGATGTACATTTTTAAAACACATCAAAGCGGCAATTAGTTTCAAATATCTTTTTTTTCATTTCGAGATTTTAAATTACATTAATTTTTATGCGTGGAGAATTTGTTGGATTTTATATTGATATACATTTATTTTTAAAATCAGTTTGAATGTGAGTCGAAATTTCGGGATTAAAAACAGTTTGGACCACACCGAAATATGCAAAATTTCGTATAATTTTTTAACCGTGGCCACAATATGGGCTGCAATGCTAACAAAAAGAATATGGGCTCCAAAAAAACCTTAAGAATTAGCAAATGGGTTGTAAATTATTAGAAATAATGGCAGATGGGTTGTATGCTGTTTTCCACAGATTTGAGGCTTTCCTAAAAAAGGTTGACGCACAAGCAGTGACTATTGGATGGCCATCCAACGGCCGTCATGCTTCTTCAATCTCTGCTCTTCCTGCTCCAGCCGCTCAAACAAGCGCCGGCGGGACTGCCTGCTCCCTCCTCCCCGTGATCGGCTGTGCTGCCGCGCAGGCATCACCGCCGCACCGTACTCCCATCGCTGGCCTAGCCATCCGTCTATTCACCCACACCTGCTGTTATTCTCCGGCGATGGCAGACGAACCAGTAAACCCTTGTTCTGTCGTACTCCCCTCCGCGTGGGAAACAACTGCTGAGTCTTCCCTGCCTCCGTGTCGTTCCCTTCCTAGGTCTCGCCGTCGTCCACCGCCCTGGTGCTCTCGGCGCGGTCTGGTCAACGTGGTCAACGACCGACATGCATCTGAAGTGGACTGTACGTGGAGAGGCCGACAACTGGGTCCACGGCCGCACGCAAGGAAATGCCTCCTTATTACGCGCAAAATAATGATTCGCTCCACCTGACATCACGGACCCACCGAAAGGGCCTCAGTATTTCACGAAAAAACATTACCGCCGCTGACAGCTCGGACCCACCAGCTATATCTTCGCACGCAAGGAAGTGCCTCCTTATTACGCACAAAAAAATGAATACTCCCCCTGTTAGCTGGGACCCAGTATAGTGGCAGGCTGACTTGTGGGCCTACTAAGTTGACGGGGATGGAGGGCTTTGTCAACTTAGTCAATATGCACGATTCTAGGTCCAGTGACCGTACGATGTCCATCCAACGGCCGTAGTGCTTCTTCAACCTCTGGTCTTCTTGCTCCAGCCGCCCAAACCAGCGCTGGTCGTGCCTCGTGCTCCTGCCTCCCGTGGCCGGCTGCGATGCGGCGGAGGCCTCACCGCCCCCTACTACTCCCACCGCTGGCCAGGCCATCCCTCTACTCACCCACACCCCTTGTTATTCTGCGGTGACGGCAACCTCACACCGCAGAGAACCAGTGAACCCTCGTACTCCTCTATGCGTGGGCATCAACTGCCGCGTCTTCCCCGGCTCCGCATCGTCCCCTTCCTAGGCCTCGTCGTCGTCCACCGCCCTGGTGCTCTCGGCGCGGCGTGGTCAACGTGGTCAAGGAATGGCTTCCATCGGACGTGGATTGTACGTGGAGAGGCTGACAGCTGGGTCCACGGCCGCAGCAAGGAAGTGCCTCCTTATTACGCGCAAAATAATTATTCCTCCACCTGACAGCAGGGACCCACCGAACGGGCCACCGTATTTAGCAAAAAAACATTTCCCCCTGTCTGCTGGGACCCACCAATTACATCTTCACACGCAAGGAAGTGCATCCGAAAATAAAACCGATTCGCCCCCCCTGACTGTTGGGACCCACCAGCTACATCTTCGCATGCAAGGAAGTACCTGACAGTCGGGACCCACCTGGTCGAAGCGTATGTAGCGTTGTCATTCTGGTCGCGAATGTGTACGTACATATATACTGGTGGATGTAGAGGCGCGCACGTGTCGTAGTAGAGGCGCGCACGTAGCATGTACATGTACGTACAGCAGCGAGGGTGCAAGAAAGAAAATACGGCCATGTACGTACATACGGGAAGGGTCTCTAACGCCTATCGCGCATACGTACATGGCTGGGTCGGAACGGAGAAACAACGTCGTCGTCGTGTTCATGGGGAGCCAACCGGCTGGATCGGAACGGAATGCATGGTCGTGTTCATCGGGAGGGCTTGGACGGAACAGGCAATGGAAACGAGGCCTGGCGTACCGCACAACGGAGGAAACGGCCTTGTGTTCGACCGGTCACGTTCGAAACGGGGTCCTGTTGATCGGGAGGGGCCTGGCGTACCGCAAAACGGAGGAAACGGACCTCCTACGGTCGAAATGGGGGTCCTGTTGATCGGGAGGGGTGTGGCGTACCGCAAAACGGAGGAAACAAACCTCCTACGGTCGAAACGGGGGTCCTGTTGATCGGGAGG
>NC_041393.1:394671755-394692744 GCF_002162155.2 Triticum dicoccoides | reverse complement strand
TCCACGGGATACTGTTCATCTCCACCGTCGACCTCCTCCAGCCTCCACGGGCTACCGTCGACCTCCTCCAGCCTCCACGGTCTCCTGTTCATCCAGCCTCCACCGCGCGCTACTCCACCGGCTACTGTTCAACCACCCCTCCACCGTCTACTGTTCATCCAACCCTCCACCATCTACTGTTCATCCAGCCCTCCACACCACAGGGTCATGTTCAACCACCCCTCCAAGGCCACCCCTCCACCGTCTACTGTTCATCCAGCCCTCCACACCACGGGTTCCTGTTCATCCAGAGGCAACGCCACCGCTCACTATTCATCCAACCCCCCTGCAACGCTCACTGTTCATCCAATCGATCGGCTTCAGTTTGCAGCAGTAGCGAAGGAATCGCTCCATCGGGTTCAGTTAACAACCATCGATTGATCGCTCAGGTTCAGTAATGCGTAGCCTGAAGTGCAATCGCTCGGGTTCAGTTAGAGCCCAACGCCTCGCTCAGGTTCAGTTAGAGCCAACGCCTCGCACACACGCGCGTACCTGTACGAGAGAAACGCGCATCGCTCTCCCACCATAACCGGCAACTCCCCGAAATTTTCCTCCCCCTCGCTTCTACCATGGTTTTTTCAGTCATGGACGGCCCAAAGAATGTCATGCAGCTGCGTCTCCGGCCCGCCTAGGACGAAAAGCCCATTTTCTGTCATGATTTTTTGTCATAGAAGTAGGAGCCCACCACATATATGATGATACCGGGTTTTGTCACAATTGTCCTCATAGAAGTGTCATATGTATGACAGAAAAAAATTTCGTTCGGCCCAAAATGTCACAGATGTGTCTTTTTTTGTAGTGGTTCTCAGCTCCCTTTCTATCAATAATATGCAAATAAAATTCTTGTAGCAAGAGAACCCACCTAATAAGTCTAGGTTTAGCATCTTTCTTTTCCATAAGATATTTAATAGCAACATGATCAGTGTGAACAGTTACTTTAGAATCAACAATATAAGGTCTGAACTTATCACAAGCAAATACGCCTGCAAAAAATTATTTTTCAGTAGTAGCATAATTTCTGTGGGCACTGTCTAGAGTTTTACTAGCATATTGAATAACATTTAGTTTCTTATCAACTCTTTGTCCTAGAACAACACCTACGGCATAATCACTAGCGTCACACATAATTTCAAAGGGTAAATTCCAATCAGGTGCCTGAACAATAGGTGCAGAATCAAAGCTTTCTTAAGTATTTCAAATGCTTCTACATAATCTTCATCGAAGACAAAAGGAATATCTTTTTGTAATAGATTAGTCAAAGGCCTAGAAATTTTAGAGAAGTCCTTAATGAACCTCCTATAAAAACTGGCATGACCAGGGAAACTTCTTATACCTTTAATGTCCTTAGGACACAACATCTTTTCAATAGCATCAACTTTAGCTTTATCAACTTCAATACCTCTTTCAGAAATTTTATGCCCCAAGACAATACCTTCATTAACCATAAAGTGGCACTTCTCCCAATTCAAGACAAGACTAGTATCTTTGCATCTCTGCAAAACTCGATCAAGGTTGCTCAAGCAATCATCAAAAGAGGATCCATAAACGGAGAAATCATCCATGAAAACCTCAACAATCTTTTCACAAAAGTCAGAGAATATAGCCATCATGCATCTTTGAAAGGTAGCAGGTGCATTACATATACCAAAAGGCATACGTCTATAAGCAAAAGTACAAAAAGGGCAAGTAAAAGTGGTATTTTCTTGATCCTCTGCTGACACGGGTATTTGAGAGAAACCAGAGTAACCATCTAGAAAGCAAAAATGTGTATGTTTGGATAATCTTTCTAGCATTTGATCAATAAAAGGCAAAGGATAATGATCCTTTTTAGTAGCTTCATTTAATTTGCGGAATCAATTACCATCCTATAACATGTAACAATTCTTTGTGGGATCAATTCATCTTTATCATTAGGAACGACAGTAATACCTCCCTTCTTAGGGACACAATGGACAGGACTTACCCACTGACTATCAGCAACGGGATAAATTATACCTGCCTCCAGGAGCTTTAGTATTTCTTTTCTTACCACTTCTTTCATCTTAGGATTTAACCGTCGTTGGTGATCAATAACTGGTTTGGCGTCTTTCTCCAATTTTATTTTGTGTTGGCATAGAGTGAGACTAATGCCCTTAAGATCATCATTAGTATATCCAATAGCAGCACGGTGCTTCTTCAGAGTTTTCAATAATTTCTCCTCTTCCTGCTCTGAAAGATTAGCACTAATAATAATAGGATATATCTTCTTTTCATCAAGATAAGCATATTTAAGAGTATCAGGTAATGGTTTAAGCTCAAACACGGGATCACCCTTGGGTGGAGGAGGATCCCCTAGAATTTCAACAGGCAAGTTGTGTTTCAAAATAGGTCCTTGTTTAAAGAATACTTCATCTATTTCCCTTCTTTCATTCATAAACATATCATTTTCATGGTCTAGCAAATATTGTTCTAAAGGATCATTAGGAGGCACGACAATAGAAGCAAGACCAATAATTTCATCCTTACTAGGCAATTCCTTATCATGGGGTTGTCTACGAAATTTAGCAAAATTAAACTCATGAGATATATCCCCCAAACCAATAGTAACAATATCCTTTTTGCAGTCTATCTTAGCATTAACAGTATTCAAGAAGGGTCTACCAAATATGATGGGACAAAAGCTATCTTGTGGGGAACCAAGAACAAGAAAATCAGCAGGATATTTAACTTTCCCACACAATACTTCTACATCTCTAACAATCCCAACTGGTGAAATAGTATCTCTATTGGCAAGCTTAATGGTAACATCAATTTCTTCTATCTCAGCAGGTGCAATATCATGCATAATTTCTTTATATAAGGAATGAGGTATTGCACTAGCACTAGCACCCATATCACATAAGCCATGATAACAATGATCGCCTATTTTAACAGAAATAACAGGCATGCCTACAACAGGTCTATATTTATTCTTAGTATCAGGTCCAACAATTCTAGCAGCTTCATCACATAAGTAAATAACATGCCCATCAATATTATCAGCCAAGAGATCTTTAACCATAGCAATATTAGATTCAACTTTAATTTGCTCAGGTGGTGTAGGTGTTCTAGTATTACTCTTATGAACCATAGTTGAAGCTTTAGCATGATCCTTTATTCTAATAGGGAAAGGTGGTTTCTCAATATAGGTAGTAGGAACAATAAGATCATTATAAGTGATAGTCTTTTCTTCAACTTTAATAGGTGCAACTACTTTTACTTCAGTGGGAGGATTATATATAAACTGAAGGAAATATGCCCTAGAGGCAATAATAAAGTTATTATTTATTTCCTTATAATCATGATAAATGTTTATTATTCATGCTAGAATTGTATTTTCCGGAAACATAATACATGTGTGAATACATAGACAAACAGAGTGTCACTAGTATGCCTCTACTTGACTAGCTCGTTAATCAAAGATGGTTATGTTTCCTAACCATGAACAATGAGTTGTTATTTGATTAACGAGGTCACATCATTAGTAGAATGATCTGATTGACATGACCCATTCCATTAGCTTAGCACCTGATCGTTTAGTATGTTGCTATTGCTTTCTTCATGACTTATACATGTTCCTACGACTATGAGATTATGCAACTCCCGTTTACCGGAGGAACACTTTGGGTACTACCAAACGTCACAACGTAAATGGGTGATTATAAAGGAGTGCTACAGGTGTCTCCAATGGTCGATGTTGGGTTGGCGTATTTCGAGATTAGGATTTGTCACTCCGATTGTCGGAGAGGTATCTCTGGGCCCTCTCGGTAATACACATCACATAAGCCTTGCAAGCATTACAACTAATATGTTAGTTGTGAGATGATGTATTACGGAACGAGTAAAGAGACTTGCCGTTAACGAGATTGAACTAGGTATTGGATACCGACGATCGAATCTCGGGCAAGTAACATACCGATGACAAAGGGAACAACGTATGTTGTTATGCGGTCTGACCGATAAAGATCTTCGTAGAATATGTAGGAGCCAATATGGGCATCCAGGTCCCGCTATTGGTTATTGACCAGAGACATGTCTCGGTCATGTCTACATTGTTCTCGAACCCGTAGGGTCCGCACGCTTAAGGTTACGATGACAGTTATATTATGAGTTTATGCATTTTGATGTACCGAAGGTTGTTCGGAGTCCCGGATGTAATCACGGACATGACGAGGAGTCTCGAAATGGTCGAGACGTAAAGATTGATATATTGGAAGCCTATGTTTGGACATCGGAAGTGTTCCGGGAGAAATCGGGATTTTACCGGGTTACCGGGAGGTTACCGGAACCCCCCGGGAGCCATATGGGCCATCATGGGCCTTAGTGGAAAGGAGAAAGGGGCAGCCCAAGGTGGCTGCGCCTCTTTCCCCTCCCCTAGTCCTATTAGGACTAGGAGAAGGTGGCCGGCCCCCCTCTCTCCCTTCCCCTCCGAGGAATCCTAGTTGGACTAGGATTGGGGGGAGGAATCCTACTCCCAGAGGGAGTAGGACTCTCCTGCGCCTCCCTCTTTGGCCGGCCAGCCTCCCCTCCTCTCCTCCTTTATATACGGAGGCAGGGGCACCTCTAAACACACAAGTTGACACAAGTTGATCCACGTGATCGATTCCTTAGCCGTGTGCGGTGCCCCCTGCCACCATATTCCTCGATAATATTGTAGCGGAGTTTAGGTGAAGCCCTGCTGCTGTAGTTCATCAAGATCGTCACCACGCCGTCGTGCTGACGAAACTCTTCCCCGACACTTTGCTGGATCGGAGTCCGGGGATCGTCATCGAGCTGAACGTGTGCTCGAACTCGGAGGTGCCGTAGTTTCGGTGCTTGATCGGTTGGATCGTGAAGACGTACGACTACTTCCTCTACGTCGTGTCATTGCTTCCGCAGTCGGTCTGCGTTGGGTACGTAGACAACACTCTCCTCTCGTTGCTATGCATCACATGATCCTGTGTGCGCGTAGGAAAATTTTTGAAATTACTACGAATCCCAACAGTGGTATCAGAGCCTAGGTTAATGATGTTGATGTTATATGCACGAGTAGAACACAAGTGAGTTGTGGACGATACAAGTCATACTGCCTACCAGCATGTCATATTTTGGTTCAGCGGTATTGTTGGACGAGACGACCCGGACCAACCTTACGCGTACGCTTACGCGAGACCGGTTCCCTCGACGTGCTTTGCACAGAGATGGCTTGCGGGCGACTGCCTCTCCAACTTTAGTTGAACCAAGTATGGCTACGCCCGGTCCTTGCGAAGGTTAAAACGGAGTCTATCTGACAAACTATCGTTGTGGTTTTGATGCGTAGGTGAGATTGGTTCTTACTTAAGCCCGTAGCAGCCACGTAAAACATGCAACAACAAAGTAGAGGACGTCTAACTTGTTTTTGCAGGGCATGTTGTGATGTGATATGGTCAAGGCATGATGCTGAATTTTATTGTATGAGATGATCATGTTTTGTAACCAAGTTATCGGCAACTGGCAGGAGCCATATGGTTGTCGCTTTATTGTATGCAATGCAATCGCGATGTAATGCTTTACTTTATTACTAAACGGTAGTGATAGTCGTGGAAGCATAAGATTGGCGAGACGACAACGATGCTACGATGGAGATCAAGGTGTCGCGCCGGTGACGATGGTGATCATGACGGTGCTTCGGAGATGGAGATCACAAGCACAAGACGATGATGGCCATATCATATCACTTATATTGATTGCATGTGATGTTTATCTTTTTATGCATCTTATCTTGCTTTGATTGACGGTAGCATTATAAGATGATCTCTCACTAAATTATCAAGAAGTGTTCTCCCTGAGTATGCACCGTTGCAAAAGTTCTTCGTGCTGAGACACCACGTGATGATCGGGTGTGATAGGCTCTACGTTCAAATACAACGGGTGCAAAACAGTTGCGCACGCAGAATACTCAGGTTAAACTTGACGAGCCTAGCATATGCAGATATGGCCTCGGAACACGGAGACCGAAAGGTTGAGCGTGAATCATATAGTAGATATGATCAACATAATGATGTTCACCGATGAAACTACTCCATCTCACGTGATGATCGGACATGGTTTAGTTGATTTGGATCACGTGATCACTTAGAGGATTAGAGGGATGTCTATCTAAGTGGGAGTTCTTTAATAATATGATTAATTGAACTTAAAATTTATCATGAACTTAGTCCCTGATAGTATCTTGCTTGTTTATGTTGATTGTAGATAGATGGTTCGTGCTGTTGTTCCGTTAAATTTTAATGCGTTCCTTGAGAAAGCAAAGTTGAAAGATGATGGTAGCAATTACACGGACTGGGTCCGTAACTTGAGGATTATCCTCATTGCTGCACAGAAGAATTACGTCCTGGAAGCACCGCTGGGTGCCAGGCCTGCTGCTGGAGCAACGCCAGATGTTATGAACGTCTGGCAGAGCAAAGCTGATGACTACTCGATAGTTTAGTGTGCCATGCTTTACGGCTTAGAATCGGGACTTCAACGACGTTTTGAACGTCATGGAGCATATGAGATGTTCCAGGAGTTGAAGTTAATATTTCAAGCAAATGCCCGGATTGAGAGATATGAAGTCTCCAATAAGTTCTATAGCTGCAAGATGGAAGAGAACAGTTCTGTCAGTGAGCATATACTTAAAATGTCTGGGTATAATAATCACTTGATTCAATTGGGAGTTAATCTTCCAGATGATTGCGTCATTGACAGAATTCTCCAATCACTGCCACCAAGCTACAAGAGCTTCGTGATGAACTATAATATGCAAGGGATGAACAAGACTATTCCCGAGCTCTTCGCAATACTAAAAGCTGCGGAGGTAGAAATCAAGAAGGAGCATCAAGTGTTGATGGTTAACAAGACCACTAGTTTCAAGAAAAAGGGCAAAGGGAAGAAAAAGGGGAACTTCAAAAAGAATGGCAAGCAAGTTGCTGCTCAAGAGAAGAAACCCAAGTCTAGACCTAAGCCTGAAACTGAGTGCTTCTACTGCAAGCAGACTGGTCACTGGAAGCGGAACTGCCCCAAGTATTTGGCGGATAAGAAGGATGGCAAGGTGAACAAAGGTATATGTGATATACATGTTATTGATGTGTACCTTACCAATGCTCGCAGTAGCACCTGGGTATTTGATACTGGTTCTGTTGCTAATATTTGCAACTCGAAACAGGGACTACAGAATAAGCGGGCACTGGCAAAGGACGAGGTGACGATGCGCGTGGGAAACGGTTCCAAAGTCGATGTGATCGCGGTCGGCACGTTACCTCTACATCTACCTTCGGGATTAATATTAGACCTAAATAATTGTTATTTGGTGCCAGCGTTGAGCATGAACATTATATCTGGATCTTGTTTAATGCGAGACGGTTATTCATTTAAATCAGAGAATAATGGTTGTTCTATTTATATGAGTAATATCTTTTATGGTCATGCACCCTTGAAGAGTGGTCTATTCTTACTAAATCTCGATAGTAGTAATACACATATTCATAATGTTGAAACCAAAAGATACAGAGTTGATAATGAAAGTGCAACTTATTTGTGGCACTGTCGTTTAGGTCATATCGGTGTAAAACGCATGAAGAAACTCCATACTAATGGACTTTTGGAACCACTTGATTATGAATCACTTGGTACTTGCGAACCGTGCCTCATGGGCAAGATGACTAAAACACCGTTCTCCGGTACTATGGAGAGAGCAACAGATTTGTTGGAAATCATACATACCGATGTATGTGGTCCGATGAATATTGAGGCTCATGGCGGATATCGTTATTTTCTCACCTTCACAGATGATTTGAGCAGATATGGATATATCTACTTAATGAAGCATAAGTCTGAAACATTTGAAAAGTTCAAAGAATTTCAGAGTGAAGTTGAAAAACATCGTAACAAGAAAATAAAGTTTCTACGATCTGATCGTGGAGGAGAATATTTGAGTTACGAGTTTGGTGTACATTTGAAAAACTGTGGAATAGTTTCGCAACTCACGCCCCCCGGAACACCACAGCGTAATGGTGTGTCCGAACGTCGTAATCGTACTTTACTAGATATGGTGCGATCTATGATGTCTCTTACAGATTTACCGCTATCATTTTGGGGATATGCTTTAGAGACGGCCGCATTCACGTTAAATAGGGCACCATCAAAATCCGTTGAAGACGACGCCTTATGAACTATGGTTTGGCAAGAAACCAAAGTTGTCGTTTCTTAAAGTTTGGGGCTGCGATGCTTATGTGAAAAAGCTTCAACCTGATAAGCTCGAACCCAAATCGGAGAAATGTGTATTCATAGGATACCCAAAGGAAACTGTTGGGTACACCTTCTATCACAGATCCAAAGGCAAAACATTTGTTGCTAAGAATGGATCATTTCTAGAGAAGGAGTTTCTCTCGAAAGAAGTGAGTGGGAGGAAAGTAGAACTTGACGAGGTAACTGTACCTGCTCCCTTACTGGAAAGTAGTTCATCACAGAAAACTGTTTCAGTGACACCTACACCAGTTAGTGAGGAAGCCAATGATAATGATCATGAAACTTCAGATCAAGATACTACTGAACTTCGTAGATCAACCAGAGTAAGATCCGCACCAGAGTGGTACGGTAATCCTGTTCTGGAGGTCATGCTACTAGATCATGATGAACCTACGAACTATGAAGAAGCGATGGTAAGCCCAGATTCCGCAAAGTGGCTAGAAGCCATGAAATCTGAGATGGGATCCATGTATGAGAACAAAGTATGGACTTTGGTTGACTTGCCCGATGATCGGCAAGCGATTGAGAATAAATGGATCTTTAAGAAGAAGACTGACGCTGATGGTAATGTTACTGTCTACAAAGCTCGACTTGTCGCAAAAGGTTTTCGGCAAGTTCAAGGAATTGACTACGATGAGACCTTCTCACCCGTAGCGATGCTTAAGTCCGTCCGAATCATGTTAGCAATTGCCGCATTTTATGATTATGAAATTTGGCAAATGGATGTCAAAACTGCATTCCTGAATGGATTCCTGGAAGAAGAGTTGTATATGATGCAACCAGAAGGTTTTGTCGATCCAAAGGGAGCTAACAAAGTGTGCAAGCTCCAGCGATCCATTTATGGACTGGTGCAAGCCTCTCGGAGTTGGAATAAACATTTTGATAGTGTGATCAAAGCATTTGGTTGTATACAGACTTTCGGAGAAGCCTGTATTTACAAGAAAGTGAGTGGGAGCTCTGTAGCATTTCTGATATTATATGTGGATGACATATTACTGATTGGAAATGATATAGAATTTCTGGATAGCATAAAGGGATACTTGAATAAAAGTTTTTCAATGAAAGACCTCGGTGAAGCTGCTTACATATTAGGCATTAAGATCTATAGAGACAGATCAAGACGCTTAATTGGACTTTCACAAAGCACATACCTTGACAAAATTTTGAAGAAATTCAAAATGGATCAAGCAAAGAAAGGGTTCTTGCCTGTGTTACAAGGTGTGAAATTGAGTAAGACTCAATGCCCGACCACTGCAGAAGATAGAGAGAATATGAAAGATGTTCCCTATGCATCAGCCATAGGCTCTATCATGTATGCAATGCTGTGTACCAGACCTGATGTGTGCCTTGCTATAAGTTTAGCAGGGAGGTACCAAAGTAATCCAGGAAAGGATCACTGGACAGCGGTCAAGAACATCCTGAAATACCTGAAAAGGACTAAGGATATGTTTCTCGTATATGGAAGTGACAAAGAGCTCATCGTAAAAGGTTACGTTGATGCAAGCTTTGACACTGATCCGGACGATTCTAAATCGCAAACCGGATACGTGTTTACATTAAACGGTGGAGCTGTCAGTTGGTGCAGTTCTAAACAAAGCGTCGTAGCGGGATCTACATGTGAAGCGGAATACATAGCTGCTTCGGAAGCAGCAAATGAAGGAGTCTGGATGAAGGAGTTCATATCCGATCTAGGTGTCATACCTAGTGCATCGGGTCCAATGAAAATCTTTTGTGACAATACTGGTGCAATTGCCTTGGCAAAGGAATCCAGATTTCACAAGAGGACCAAACACATCAAGAGACGCTTCAACTCCATCCGGGATCTAGTCCAGGTGGGAGACATAGAGATTTGCAAGATACATACGGATCTGAATATTGCAGACCCGTTGACTAAGCCTCTTCCACGAGCAAAACATGATCAGCACCAAAGCTCCATGGGTGTTAGATTCATTACAGTGTAATCTAGATTATTGACTCTAGTGCAAGTGGGAGACTGAAGGAAATATGCCCTAGAGGCAATAATAAAGTTATTATTTATTTCCTTATAATCATGATAAATGTTTATTATTCATGCTAGAATTGTATTTTCCGGAAACATAATACATGTGTGAATACATAGACAAACAGAGTGTCACTAGTATGCCTCTACTTGACTAGCTCGTTAATCAAAGATGGTTATGTTTCCTAAACATGAACAATGAGTTGTTATTTGATTAACGAGGTCACATCATTAGTAGAATGATCTGATTGACATGACCCATTCCATTAGCTTAGCACCTGATCGTTTAGTATGTTGCTATTGCTTTCTTCATGACTTATACATGTTCCTACGACTATGAGATTATGCAACTCCCGTTTACCGGAGGAACACTTTGGGTACTACCAAACGTCACAACGTAAATGGGTGATTATAAAGGAGTACTACAGGTGTCTCCAATGGTCGATGTTGGGTTGGCGTATTTCGAGAGTAGGATTTGTCACTCCGATTGTCGGAGAGGTATCTCTGGGCCCTCTCGGTAATACACATCACATAAGCCTTGCAAGCATTACAACTAATATGTTAGTTGTGAGATGATGTATTACGGAACGAGTAAAGAGACTTGCCGTTAACGAGATTGAACTAGGTATTGGATACCGACGATCGAATCTCGGGCAAGTAACATACCGATGACAAAGGGAACAACGTATGTTGTTATGCGGTCTGACCGATAAAGATCTTCGTAGAATATGTAGGAGCCAATATGGGCATCCAGGTCCCGCTATTGGTTATTGACCAGAGACATGTCTCGGTCATGTCTACATTGTTCTCGAACCCGTAGGGTCCGCACGCTTAAGGTTACGATGACAGTTATATTATGAGTTTATGCATTTTGATGTACCGAAGGTTGTTCGGAGTCCCGGATGTAATCACGGACATGACGAGGAGTCTCGAAATGGTCGAGACGTAAAGATTGATATATTGGAAGCCTATGTTTGGACATCGGAAGTGTTCCGGGAGAAATCGGGATTTTACCGGGTTACCGGGAGGTTACCGGAACCCCCCGGGAGCCATATGGGCCATCATGGGCCTTAGTGGAAAGGAGAAAGGGGCAGCCCAAGGTGGCTGCGCCTCTTTCCCCTCCCCTAGTCCTATTAGGACTAGGAGAAGGTGGCCGGCCCCCCTCTCTCCCTTCCCCTCCGAGGAATCCTAGTTGGACTAGGATTGGGGGGAGGAATCCTACTCCCAGAGGGAGTAGGACTCTCCTGCGCCTCCCTCTTTGGCCGGCCAGCCTCCCCTCCTCTCCTCCTTTATATACGGAGGCAGGGGCACCTCTAAAGACACAAGTTGACACAAGTTGATCCACGTGATCGATTCCTTAGCCGTGTGCGGTGCCCCCTGCCACCATATTCCTCGATAATACTGTAGCGGAGTTTAGGCGAAGCCCTGCTGCTGTAGTTCATCAAGATCGTCACCACGCCGTCGTGCTGACGAAACTCTTCCCCGACACTTTGCTGGATCGGAGTCCGGGGATCGTCATCGAGCTGAACGTGTGCTCGAACTCGGAGGTGCCGTAGTTTCGGTGCTTGATCGGTTGGATCGTGAAGACGTACGACTACTTCCTCTACGTCGTGTCATTGCTTCCGCAGTCGGTCTGCGTTGGGTACGTAGACAACACTCTCCTCTCGTTGCTATGCATCACATGATCCTGTGTGCGCGTAGGAAAATTTTTGAAATTACTACGAAACCCAACATAAACCACTTCTCCTTAGGGAGGTCAGCATGAGTAGCAAATGATTCACAGAAAGAAGCTATCATCTCAGAGTCAAGTCCATATTTAGTGCTAAATTCACGAAAACATCGGTATCCATAAAAGATTTAACACAATCAAACTTAGGTGTCATACCTGACTCCTTACCTTCGTCGAGATCCCAATCTTCAGAGTTGTGTTTAATTCTTTCCAATAAATCCCATCTGAATTCAATAGTCTTCATCATAAAAGAACCAGTACAAGAAGTATCGAGCATGGAGCGATTGTTGAGAGAAAGCCGAGCATAATTTTTTTGAATAATCATTTCTCTTGAGAGCTCATGATTGGGGCATGAATATAACATTGACTTAAGCCTCCCCCAAGCTTGAGCGATGCTTTCTCCCTCACGAGGCCAAAAATTATATATATAATTATGATCACGATGAACAAGATGCATAGGATAAAACTTCTGGTGAAATTCCAATTTCAATCGGTTGTAGTTCCACGATGCCATATCATCACATAGCCTATACCATGTCAATGCCTCTCCCTTCAAAGATAAAGGGAAGACCTTCTTCTTGATAACATCCTCGGGCATACCTGCAAGCTTAAATAATCCACAAACTTCATCCACATAGATTAGGTGTAAATCGGGATGCAATGTTCCATCTCCTGTAAAAGGATTAGCTAGCAGTTTCTCTATCATACCCGAAGGAATTTCAAAGTAAACATTTTCAGTAGGTTCAGTAGGTCGAGGAGCAACTCTTTGCTCTACTGGTCGGGGTGAAGATACCCCGGACAAGCCCCTCAAAGGATTATGTTCCATAGTAACAAGTGACAGTAAATTTCAGCACACTATATAAAATTTTCCTTACCAAGTTCCACTCACCAAAGGCGCTTCACTTCCAGGCAACTGCGCCAGAAAAGAGTCTTGATGACTCACAAGTGTAGGGGATCTATCGTAGTCCTTTCGATAAGTAAGAGTGTCGAACCCAACGAGGAGCAGAAGGAAATGGCAAGCGGTTTTCGGTAAGGTATTCTCTGCAAGCACTGAAATTATCGGTAACAGATAGTTTTGTGATAAGGTAATTTGTAACGTGTAACAAGTAACAAAAGTAAATAAGGTGCAGCAAGGTGGCCCAATCCTTTTTGTAGCAAAGGACAAGCCTGGACAAGTTCTTATATAAGAAAAGCGTTCCCGAGGACACATGGGAATTATCATCAAGCTAGTTTTCATCACGCTCATATGATTCACGTTCGTTACTTTGATAATTTGATATGTGGATGGACCGGTGCTTGGGTACTGCCCTTTCTTGGACAAGCATCTCACTTATGATTAACCCCTATTGCAAGCATCCGCAACTATAAAAGAAGTATTAAGGTAAACTTAACCATAGCATGAAACATATGGATCCAAATCAGCCCCTTACGAAGCAACACATAAACTAGGGTTTAAACTTCTGTCCCTCTAGCAACCCATCATCTACTTATTACTTCCCAATGCCTTCACTTAGGCCCAAACAATGCTGAAGTGTCATATAGTCGACGTTCACATAACACCACTAGAGGAGAGACTACATACATCTCATCAAAATATCGAACGAATACCAAATTCACATCTTATAGCAAGACTTCTCCCATGTCCTCAAAAACAAACGTAACTACTCACAAATCATATTCATGTTCATAATCAGAGGGGTTAATATGCATAAAGGATCTGAACACACGATCTTCCACCGAATAAACCAACTAGCATCAACTACAAGGAGTAATCAACACTACTAGCAACCCACAGGTACCAATATGAGATTTTGGGACAAAGATTGGATACAAGAGATGAACTAGGGTTTGAGGGGAGATGGTGCTAGTGAAGATGTTGATGGAGATTGACCCCCTCCCGATGAGAGGATCGATGGTGATGACGATGGTGATGATTTCCCCCTCCTGGAGGGATGTTTCCCTGGCAGAACAGCTCCGCCAGAGCCCTAGATTGGTTCCGCCTCGTGGCGGCGGTGTTTCTTCCCGAAAGCTTGCCTATGATTTTTTCCAATGTAAAAGACTTCATATAGCAGAAGATGGTCACCGGAGGGCTGCCAGGGGGCCCACGAGGCATGGGGGGCGCGCCCCCACCCTCGTGGATAGGGTATGGGCCCCCTCTGGTACTTTCTTCGCCCAGTATTTTTTATTAATTTCAAAAATAACTTTCATGGAGTTTCAGGACTTTTGGAGTTGTGCAGAATAGGTCTCTAATATTTGCTCCTTTTTCAGCCCAGAATCCCAGCTACCGGCATTCTCCCTCTTCATGTAAAACTTGTAAAATAAGAGAGAATAGACATAAGTATTGTGACATAACATGTAATAACATCCCATAATACAATAAATATTGATATAAAAGCATGATGCAAAATGGACGTATCAGCTATATATACCCCTCCACCCCCTTCTTCATATGTGAGAGAGCCATCAGAACGTGCCTACACTTCCACTACTCATTTTCTAGGAGAGAACCACCTACTCATGTGTTGAGATCAAGATATACCAATCCTACCACAAGAATCTTGATTTCTAGCCTTCCCCAAGTTGCTTTCCACTCAAATCATCTTTCCACCATATCCAAATTTGTGAGAGAGAGTTGAGTGTTGGGGAGACTATCATTTGAAGCACAAGAGCAAGGAGTTCATCATCAACACACCAGCTATTACCCTTTGGAGAGTGGTGTTTCCTAGATTGGTTAGGTGTCGCTTGGGAGCCTCCGTCAAGTTGTGGAGTTGAACCAAGAAGTTTGTAAGGGCAATGATATCGCCTACTTCGTGAAGATCTACCCGAGTGAGACAAGTCCTTCGAAGGCGATGGCCATGGTGGGATAGACAAGGTTGCTTCTTCGTGGACCCTTCATGGGTGGAGCCCTCTGTGGACTCGCGCAACCGTTACCCTTCGTGGGTTGAAGTCCCCATCAACGTGGATGTACGATAGCATCACCTATCGGAACCACGCCAAAAATCTCCGTGTCTTCATTGCATTTGCACACTCCAATCTCATCCCTTTACTTTCTTGCAATTAGCATGCTTTATCTTTTACGCTGCATATACTCTTGTCATGCTTGCTTGAAATGTATTGTGAATGCTTAAACTTGTGCTAAAACTCCACCTTAACTTGAAGAACTTAAAAACTGTCACTTTTACTTGTGAAGGGTCTAATCACCCCCCAGACCCCTCTCCTCGATCCTTTCACGGTCGCAAGGGCGGCCACCTCGTGCTTCTGCTCCATCAAGAGACTCTCCCAAAACGTGTTTCCGATCGCGGTCATGGCGGATGTGGTGCATGGGAGAACGATGTGGAGCGTATGGGTTGTGGTGTGGTGCGAGCCAGGTGTGACCGCGTTTAAATAATGGATGCCAGTGAGCCCAAGCGTCCGGGCGCATCGATGCGTGGGTGCTGGAGTAGGTTTCTCGGTCGACGAGCCCGTTTAATGGCGGCAGATGGACGGACGGGCATTGAACATGCATGGTTGATATCCGTCCCATCTTGTCCAGTAAACATCTCTCCAGCATTGAACATGCGCGGATACTGGAGACGCGGCATGGGCGATGCCCTCGGCCGGGGAGCTGCTTCAGTACCGGTGCCAGTGAGAGGTCATGTCTGCTCTAGGCCGGTGTCAACGCGAAGCAGCTGCTCTAGAGCGACATGAATGCGGGCAACTGGCTTTGGTCGAGGGAGATGATTTGGGTGGGCCAGGTGTTGGAAATATGCCCTAGAGGCAATAATAAATTGGTTATTATTATATTTCCTTGTTCATGATAATCGTTTATTATCCATGCTATAATTGTATTGATAGGAAACTCAGATACATGTGTGGATATATAGACAACACCATGTCCCTAGTAAGCCTCTAGTTGACTAGCTCGTTGATCAATAGATGGTTACGGTTTCCTGACCATGGACATTGGATGTCGTTGATAACGGGATCACGTCATTAGGAGAATGATGTGATGGACAAGACCCAACCCTAAGCCTAGCACAAAGATCGTGTAGTTCGTATGCTAAAGCTTTTCTAATGTCAAGTATCTTTTCCTTAGACCATGAGATTGTGCAACTCCCGGATACCGTAGGAATGCTTTGGGTGTACCAAACGTCACAACGTAACTGGGTGGCTATAAAGGTGCACTACAGGTATCTCCGAAAGTGTCTGTTGGGTTGGCACGAATCGAGACTGGGATTTGTCACTCCGTGTAAACGGAGAGGTATCTCTGGGCCCACTCGATAGGACATCATCATAATGTGCACAATGTGACCAAGGGGTTGATCACGGGATGATGTGTTACGGAACGAGTAAAGAGACTTGCCGGTAACGAGATTGAACAAGGTATCGGTATACCGACGATCGAATCTCGGGCAAGTACAATACCGCTAGATAAAGGGAATTGAATACGGGATCGATTGAGTCCTTGACATCGTGGTTCATCTCATGAGATCATCGTGGAACATGTGGGAGCCAACATGGGTATCCAGATCCCGCTGTTGGTTATTGACCGGAGAACGTCTCGGTCATGTCTGCATGTCTCCCGAACCCGTAGGGTCTACACACTTAAGGTTCGATGACGCTAGGGTTATAAAGGAAGTTTGTATGTGGTTACCGAATGTTGTTTGGAGTCCCGGATGAGATCCCGGACATCACGAGGAGTTCCGGAATGGTCCGGAGGTAAAGATTTATATATGGAAAGTTGTTGTTCGGGTTCCGGAAAAAGTTCGGGTTTTTCGGTATTGTACCGGGAAGCTTCCAGAAGGTTCCGAAGGATTCCGGAGGGGTCCGGAGGTCCGGAAACTGTTCCACCACGTACAATACAGCAGCATGGGCTGTAAGGGGGCGCCCTAGCCTTAATGGGCCAGGGGCACCAGCCCCCCAAGGCCCATGCGCATGGGAGGGGGGAAACCCTAAGGGGGAGGGCCTCCACTTGACTTGGGAGGCACTCCTCCCCCCCTTGGCCGCACCCCTTCCTTGGAGGAAGGGGCAAGGCTGCGCCTCCCCCCTCTCCCTTGCCCCTATATATAGTGGAGGGGAGGGAGGGCATCCATACCAGAAGCCCTGGCGCCTCCCTCCCTCCTGTGACACCTCCTCCTCTCCCGTAGGTGCTTGGCGAAGCCCTGCAGGGTTGCCACGCTCCTCCACCACCACCACACCATCGTGCTGCTGTTGGATGGAGTCTTCCTCAACCTCTCGCTCTCTCCTTGCTGGATCAAGGCGTGGGAGACGTCACCGGGCTGTACGTGTGTTGAACGTGGAGGTGTCGTCCGTTCGGCACTAGGATCTCCGGTGATTTGGATCACGACGAGTATGACTCCTTCAACCCCGTTCTCTTGAACGCTTCCGCTTAGCGATCTACAAGGGTATGTAGATGCACTCTCCTTCCCCTCGTTGCTGGTTTCTCCATAGATAGATCTTGGTGACACGTAGGAAAATTTTGAATTTCTGCTACGTTCCCCAACACCAGGGTTGTCGGACGCTTGCGTGGCGGCGGTCTGGACGCCCGTAAAGCCCTGCCCCTGGTTTGCTTTCGGTTTACGAAAAATGGACGTCCGGACTGATATACACTGGCGGAGCTATGTGTATGGCTGGGGGGCTGTGCCCCCCCAAGCCTGGGATCTTCTGTGAAGATTTTTTTTTTGTGATGGCACAGATTGGGAAAAATAGGGAGTTTTGCCTCTTCATAAACCCATATTTTGCCATTGGCCCCTCCAATGATCCTGTGCTAGCTCCGCCACTGCTGATATAAGACCATGCTGGAAGGCAAAACACATTCAGATCGTGCGGTCCGAACGGTTACGAGCGGTTTGAGGCTAGTGTTGGAGATGCCGTAACTATAAGGCTGCTCATAATGGGAGTAACATAGCAAGTAATATAACACATCTCAAAAAAAATTGCTTACATGGCATGTATTTAATGAGGAGAGAGATGATTGGAGTAACATAATATGTTACTATAACATAACACATCTGAAGGCAAAATGAGTCTATATCTTAATAAATGATGACTTGCATGATACTACATACATGTTACTCCCCACTATAAAGGTGGTAACATAGACTAGTAACATATGTATGTTACTAGTCTAATTTACTCCCACCATGACCAGCCTAATAGACTTTCATTTTGCTCGACATGATCCAAACACATCTTTAGAATGACGATGAGCTTGTCTGCACTATTTTCGGACCACAAAGATTCGCCGTCTACAAGGTTGTCTTCCTTCCTGACTAGACATCGCAAAAAAGAAACACGCTGACACGCAGGAATCCGCTACTTTAGCACTCACTCGCAAAGCGTAGCAGCGAATTACCAGAAAGAAACCGAACATTTAGCGACAAGTTCCTCAAGGATCACGGCCGTTTCTGACACGGAATAAAGAGCTTCGATCCACGAAGGTCGCAAGAAGCTTCGCTGCAAAATCCTTGCCTTGCTTGACGCATCATCATACATGATACAACAATCTTGGTCCAGTTCCATGGCCGTGCCTTGCTTCTCCGTGTGATCTTTGCTGCAACTTCGGAGAAAGAACGAGAGGAGGAGGAGGAGGCCGTGTCCTCCTCGCATGGTATTTCTAGCGGCCGTCCCCTGTCGTCGATCGCGATCGCTTCCGAGAAAGAATGGGCGGGGTGTTGAGCGCGCTGTTCGGCGGCCACCGGCGGAGAGCGGCCGAGGCGAGGAGGATGACGATGTCGAGGAGCGGTGAGCCGTCGGGATACGGCCGTGGAGGCGGCGGAGGCGGCGAGCAGCGGCGGAGGGGGATGCTGTCCAAGAAGTACTCGTACATACCGGACACCTTCACCTCTCTCGACCAGGTGATTGATGACGGGCCATCTTCATCTCACATGATTGTTCCTCGCTTCATCTTCATCTCCTGCCTGCTCGCCTGCCTGACTTGGTTAGCTTTGATTTCTCAGGTGGCTTCGGCGCTGTGCGATCAGGGCCTCGAGTCGTCCAACCTCATCCTCGGGGTGGACTTCACCAAGAGCAACGAATGGACAGGGAAGCGGTCGTTCAACGGACAGAGCCTGCACAAGCTGGGCGACGCGCCCAACCCTTACGAGGCGGCCATCAGCATCATCGGCAAGACGCTCGCTCCCTTCGACGAGGACAACCTCATCCCCTGCTTCGGCTTCGGCGACGGTGAGCCCCTGTTTTTACTCCTTGCACCCAACGACGACAAGGAGCTCCGTTCCATTTACATCTTGTGCTCTTCTTGTTTGCAGCGACCACGCACGACTACAACGTCTTCAGCTTCCACCCGGACAACTCGCCGTGCCACGGCTTCGAGGAGGTGCTGGCCTGCTACCGGAACGTCGTGCCGCACCTCAGGCTATCAGGTGTGGGTCCGTCACAAGCTCTGGATATCTTCCTTGGTTAAGACGATTGGTGAATGAACAATGCGCGATTGTCTATGCTCAGGGCCGACGTCCTTCGCGCCGATCGTGGAGGCCGCCGTCGACATCGTGGACAGGACCGGAGGCCAGTACCATGTCCTCGTCATCGTCGCCGACGGCCAGGTCCCTGAACTGAATCAAAAAGCCCATGCTATGCAGCAACAAGTGCGTCTTGATTCGTCTTAACAACTTCATCAGCGCGTCGCAGGTCACTAGGAGTGTGGATACCAGTGATGGCGATCTGAGCCCGCAGGAGAGAAGAACCGTGGACTCCATTGTCATGGCCAGGTGATCATCGACAGTTTGGGCCGCACGCACGGTTTAAGGGAGGTTCGCGATTTGAGAATAATTAAACCTGACACAAAAGCTTGACTCTGTCTGCAGTTCGTATCCCTTGTCCATCGTGCTGGTCGGGGTCGGGGATGGCCCATGGGAGGACATGCAGAAGTTCGACGACAAGCTCCCCGCGCGCGCCTTCGACAACTTCCAGGTCAACACTGAAATTCGTTTCTGCATCTTCGAAAACAGAGACCGAGGGAGTTGTAGCTCTCTTCGTCCCAAGACGAATTACAAGGCAGCTCTACTCACATGTTATTGATCAACAATGGTGCGCAGTTTGTGAACTTCACGTCCATCATGTCGAGGAACGCGACGCTGCAGCAGAAGGAGTCGGCGTTCGCGCTGGCGGCGCTCATGGAGGTGCCCATCCAGTACAAGGCCACCATGGAGCTCGGCATCCTAGGCCGGTCCACGGGGAAGGCCAAGAGGGTCGTCCCGGCCCCGCCTCCGCTGCCGGGGTCTGCGCAGAGGCAGCCGTCGTCGTTCAGGCGGGAGGCTAGCGGCGCGAACGCCGCGGCGGCGGAGCCAAGAGAGGATCAGGTTCAGCAAACTGCTCGGAACTCCCAACTTCTGTATCTCTTGTGATGATCATGCATGGCTTCATGCCGCCTTCTTGAACAAACTGACTGATAAATCAATGTCCATGCAGGTGTGCCCAATCTGCTTGACCAATGCCAAGGATCTAGCATTTGGCTGCGGCCACATGGTAAGATATTGGAATTTATTTTTGCTTTTACCGGAGCCTCCAATGTAACCATCTAAGCAAATTAATGGAAATGCATGTATTTACATATTTTTGATTGTTTGTGTGCGAATGACAGTGTTGCAGGGAGTGTGGGGAGAACCTCTACAGATGCCCGATATGCCGAGAGACAATACGCTCCAAGCTGAGGCTGTACACGGGATGATTGATTCAAACCAAAATATGTCATTATATTTGTTTCAAATGTGAAGCATTTCGCAGACAAAATGCAGCGTCTGAGTTATTCTGATTGCATGGTTCTACACTTGTTTTTCTCTAAATAAGTGTGAGGTCTTGAAGCTCCGTATCATCATGCGCGTGAGGTCTTCTCTTCTCTGACTTCGGACCGTGACAAGTTTTACACGTGTGACACGAACACATGGTAATTCCGAATGTTTTTTAAGATAAATTTAGTCACACGAGGATGACAACTTTAGTTATCAAGAATGACAACTTTCTTT
>NC_041393.1:394643858-394671272 GCF_002162155.2 Triticum dicoccoides | reverse complement strand
TAGTTGTAAAAAAACGTCAGGTCAGAGTGTTCATGTCACACGTGTGACATTTATTATTTGGGCTATCTTATCATGGACACTACTCAAGCTAAGGAAATGAATGGGATGAGTTCTTGCAGGGTGACCGCCCTCTGCACCTACATAAACCATGGGTCAGAACATGATAAGAACGTCTTAATGGAGTGAGGGAGGGGAAGAGGGGGCTTAAAGATTTTTTTTTTGTATAAAAGAAGACATACACCTGGTTTTAAATTACTCTGACCTAAACAGCCGAAGTGATACAAGATTTGAGGAGAACAATTCAAAAATACCACCAACAAGCGAATCAACAAATAATGAAAGAATCGCAACCTGAAAAACCACCAACGTTTTGTTGAAGTGAATTCAGTGCCTAGGCGGGAGTAGGCAAATACTAGAGGAAATGACCTTCGCATGCTTCCAAAAATGGGCATGACTTCGTCGTAATGCCATCCCTCCATCGCTCAAGGGGACTCCCCACCCCCTCCCATTGGTTCGAAGGGTGACGGCCCATTAAACAATAGGACGCTCACCCTATAACTCAAATGATAACTGAGGAAACAAGACAACCAAGAAAAAAAATGACTAAGCATGACCACCACCGCAAGCCATGCCATGCCAAGAGCAATGCCATCGCTCCACGATGAAAAACTAGGAGCGGCCAAGGGTCCCGTGATGATGCCTTCAAGAAGAGGGAATGATGCTAAAGCATCGATGTCGCTTTGTTCGACAAACCGGACCAAGTGTTTTCACCGGGAGCCAGAGGTGGAGTGGCCCAAATCCATTGTGGTGCTTCTAAGAAGAGAAATGACGTTGGAGACTGTCTCCCACTCGCATTGACACCGTTGGGGCCGAGTTTTGCCTGGTTACGAAACACTATCACTTGGATCCCGCACATGACAAAATACACCCGCCATACACTATAGATATAGTTGCCTCTCAATCCAAGTCGTCTTGGGACGAGGCCAATGGGACAGCCAACCAACCGTTGGCCACTAGACTAAGAGGTCCACTGAGATGTGAGGTTAAAGGGGGTCGAGGTAGATGGCACCAATATCCTGACGGGAGCAACCACAACTACCGCATCTAAGCTATTTTTGTCGTGGAAACAACATAAGAGTAAGGCACATCTCATTGTTAGCACTCAAACACAAAGCTAGCATGGTGTGTACAGGGGCCTTACAACAAAGGTCGTTGTACGTACACCAACAAAGTTGACACATTGATGTTTCTTAAAGAAAGTGTGGTCACCTCGTGGGGCATGACCTACTCATGAGTTAGGAGAGGCGTCGGGATAAATTCTTCGCTCACGAAGTGTCAAGGATGTGCTCACTTTTGAAACTCCCCTTCTCCTAACATTCTAAGCCTTACAAGGTCCCTCAAATTCGTTACCCAACCCTGAGCCTTTTACGGTCCCTTGGAGGGAGTGTTCCCCTCCCTTCGAGTTGATTCAAGTGAGTGTGGATGACCACAATACCCATGGGGCTAAGCCAAGGGGTCCTAGAAAATAGCAAGGGCACCCTTGAGGTGGGAGGTGTCATTCTTGGTCCATGAGTTCATGGTGGACTAGGGAGGGGATGTGGTGTATGGTGCATGCACTACTGCGGGAAGGCCCTAACGCGACACACGTATAGGAGATCAATCGACCAAACTGTGTGTGATGCATGAATTGCAAACGGTATGGTAATAAAACCATCACCAATAAAACGAACTATGTGCGATGGCTGATCCATCAAGCACAATTCAGATTAGAGTTGCGTGTGCGAATCGTGGCATACCGTTGATCCATACAAACTGTTTGTGAAGAACAGAAACGGTTAGCCAAATCAAGGTGTGTGCGATAGACAGCATACAGGTCCTCGGATGAACTGTTTGCGATGATCCAAAAAAACACAAATGATTACCCAGCATAAGATGTGTGCGATAGACGGCATACATGTCACTTCGATGAACTGTTTGCGATGATTTCAAAGTACACAAACGATTCGGCTTAACAAGATGTGTGTGATACCCAACAAACAAGTGAGTAATTAGAATTGTGTGGGAAGACCGATAATAACACATATGGTTCCTGCTAATAAGTTGTGTGTGTTGATATGCAATGTGATTTGCTCTGTCTGCACAACATCTATGTGTTGTCTACAGAACAACAACATATATACTTATAACTACATGATTGCATAACCAAAAAATAATCTAGTTACATAAGTGATTATAGATAACATTTGCACACATAAGTAAACAATTACATGCACACTAAACTAAGAGAAACGGTCATCAAATCATCTACTTATTATTGTGACGCTTGCCTTTGCTCTCTTCCAGCTGGATCCCTCGCAGTTTAGGGAAGGAGGCACTTTCACATGTCAATGATCCGCCTGTACATCTCGTAGCTCGTGTACGCCTCATTGGCCGCGTACACGACATGATCTTCGTCTAGTTTCTCCATCCAGGGCGAGTGCTAGGAAAGTGCTACGTCTGGAGCTTGTGTTGGTTTTCCTTGAAGAGGAAAGTGAAGGAAATATGCCCTAGAGGCAATAATAAAGTTATTATTTATTTCCTTATATCATGATAAATGTTTATTATTCATGCTAGAATTGTATTAACCGGAAACATAATACATGTGTGAATACATAGACAAACATAGTGTCACTAGTATGCCTCTACTTGACTAGCTCGTTTATCAAAGATGGTTATGTTTCCTAGCCATGGACAAAAGAGTTGTCATTTGATTAACGAGATCACATCATTAGGAGAATGATGTGATTGACATGACCCATTCCGTTAGCCTAGTACTTGATCGTTTAGTATGTTGCTATTGCTTTCTTCATGACTTATACATGTTCCTGTAACTATGAGATTATGCAACTCCCGTTTACCGGAGGAACACTTTGTGTGCTACCAAACGTCACAACATAACTGGGTGATTATAAAGGAGCTCTACAGGTGTCTCCAAAGGTACATGTTGGGTTGGCGTATTTCGAGATTAGGTTTTGTCACTCCGATTGTCGGAGAGGTATCTCTGGGCCCTCTCGGTAATGCACATCACTATAAGCCTTGCAAGCAATGTAGCTAATGAGTTAGTTACGGAATGATGCATTACCTAACGAGTAAAGAGACTTGCCAGTAACGAGATTGAACTAGGTATTAGATACCGACGATCGAATCTTGAGCAAGTAACATGCTGACGACAAAGGGAACAACGTATGTTGTTATGCGGTTTGACCGATAAAGATCTTCATAGAATATGTTGGAGCCAATATGAGCATCCAGGTTCCGCTATTGGTTATTGACCGAGAATGGTTTTAGGTCATGTCTACATAGTTCTCGAACCCGTAGGGTCTGCACGCTTAACGTTACGCTGACAGTTTTATTATGAGTTTATATGTTTTGATGTACCGAAGGTTGTTCGGAGTCCCGGATATGATCCCGGACATGACGAGAAGTCTCGAAATGGTCGAGACATAAAGATTGATATATTGGAAGCCTATATTTGGATATCGGAATTGTTCCGGGAGAAACCGAGATTTTTCCGGAGTACCGGGGGGTTACCGGACCCCCCCCCCTGTTGGGGAACGTAGCAGAAATTCAAAATTTTCCTACGTGTCACCAAGATCTATCTATGGAGAGACCAGCAACGAGTAGAAAGAGAGTGCATCTACATACCCTTGTAGATCGCTAAGCGGAAGCGTTCAAGTGAACGGGGTTGATGGAGTCGTACTCGTCGTGATTCAGATCACCGATGATCAAGTGCCGAACGCACGGCACCTCCGCGTTCAACACACGTACAGCCCGGTGACGTCTCCCACGCCTTGATCCAGCAAGGAGAGAGGGAGAGGTTGAGGAAGACTCCATCCAGCAGCAGCACAACGGCGTGGTGGTGGTGGAGGAGCGTGGCAATCCCGCAGGGCTTCGCCAAGCACCATGGGAGAGGAGGAGGAGGAGAGGCAGGGCTGCACCAAGAGGAAGAGAACTCATGTGTATGGCAGCCCCAAACCTCATCTATATATAGGGGGAAGGGGGGGCTGCGCCCCCTTTAGGGTTTCCCACCCCCAAGGGGTGCAGCCAGCCCTAGATGGCAAAGGGGAGGCGGCCAAGGGGGGAGAGGAGAGGGAGGCGCACCAATATGGGCCTTAAGGCCCATCTGGACTAGGGTTTGCCCCCTCCCACTCTCCCTTGCGCCTTGCACCCTTGTGGGGGGCGCACCAGCCCTCCTAGGGGCTGGTCCCCTCCCACACTTGGCCCACGCAACCTTCTGGGGCAGGTGGCCCCACTTGGTGGACCCCCGGGACCCTCCCGGTGGTCCCAGTACAATACCGATATCGCCTGAAACTTTTCCGGTGACCAAAACAGGACTTCCCATATATAAATCTTTATCTCCGGACCATTCCGGAACTCCTCGTGACGTCCGGGATCTCATCCGGGACTCCGAACAACATTCGGTAACCACATACAAGCTTCCTTTATAACCCTAGCGTCATCGAACCTTAAGTGTGTAGACCCTACGGGTTCGGGAGACATGCAGACATGACCGAGACGTTCTCCGGTCAATAACCAACAGCGGGATCTGGATACCCATGATGGCTCCCACATGTTCCACGATGATCTCATCGGATGAACCACGATGTCAAGGACTTAATCAATCCCGTATTCAATTCCCTTTGTCTATCGGTATGTTACTTGCCCGAGATTCGATCGTCGGTATCCAATACCTTGTTCAATCTCGTTACCGGCAAGTCACTTTACTCGTTCCGTAACACATCATCCCGTGATCAACTCCTTGGTCACATTGCGCATGTGATGATGTCCTATCGAGTGGGCCTAGAGATACCTCTCCGTTTACACGGAGTGACAAATCCCAGTCTCGATCCGCATAAAACAATAGATACTTTCGGAGATACCTGTAGTGCACCTTTATAGTCACCCAGTTACGTTGTGACATTTGATACACCCAAAGCACTCCTACGGTATCCAGGAGTTACACGCTCTCATGGTCAAAGGAAGAGATACTTGACATTGGAAAAGCTTTAGCATACGAACTACACGATCTTTGTGCTAGGCGTAGGATTGGGTCTTGTCCATCACATCATTCTCCTAGTGATGTGATCCCGTTATCAACGACATCCAATGTCCATAGCCAGGAAACCATGACTATCTATTGATCACAACGAGCTAGTCAACTAGAGGCTCACTAGGGACATATTGTGGTCTATGTATTCACACGTGTATTACGATTTCCGGATAATACAGTTATAGCATGAATAAAAGACAATTATCATGAACAAGGAAATATAATAATAATACTTTTATTATTGCCTCTAGGGCATATTTCCAACAGTCTCCCACTTGCACTAGAGTCAATAATCTAGTTCACATCGCCATGTGATTAACACTCACAGGTCACATCACCATGTGACTAATACCCAAGAGTTTACTAGAGTCAGTAGTCTAGTTCACATCACTATGTGATTAACACTCAATGAGTTTTATGTTTGATCATGTTGCTTGTGAGAGAGGTTTTAGTCAACGGGTCTGAACCTTTCAGATCCGTGTGTGCTTTACAAATCTCTATGTCATCTCCTAGATGCAGCTACCACGCTCTATTTGGAGCTATTCCAAACAACTGTTCTACTTGGAGCTATTCTAAATTATTGCTCCATTATATGTATCCGGTCTCTCTACTCAGAGCTATTCGGATAGGTGTCAAGCTTGCATCGTCGTAACCTTTACGACGAACTCTTTTACCACCTCCATAATCGAGAAAATTCCTTAGTCCACTAGTTACTAAGGATAACTTTGACCGCTGTCCTGTGAGCCATTCTTGGATCACTCTTGTACCCCTTGACTGACTCATGGCAAGGCACACTTCAGGTGCGGTACACAGCATAGCATACTGAAGAGCCTACGTCTTAAGCATAGGGGACGACCTTCGTCCTTTCTCTCTATTCTGCCGTGGTCGAGCTTTAAGTCTTAACTTCGTACCTTACAACTCAGGCAAGAACTCCTTCTTTGACTGGTCCATCTTGAACACCTTCAAGATCATGTCAAGGTATGTGCTCATTTGAAAGTATTATTAAGCTTTTTGATCTATCCTTATAGATCTTGATGCTCAATGTTCAAGTAGCTTAATCCAGGCTTTCCATTGAAAAACACTTTCAAAATAACCCTATATGCTTTCCAGAAATTCTACGTCATTTCTGATCAACAATATGTCAACAACATATACTCATCAGAAATTCTATAGTGCTCCCACTCACTTCTTTGGAAATACAAGTTTCTCATAAACTTTGTACAAACCCAAAAATTTTTATCATCATCAAAGCATACATTCCAACTCCGAGATGCTCACTCCAGTCCTTAGAAGGATTGCTGGAGCTTTGCATACTTATTAGCATCTTTCGGGATTGATAAAACCTTCCGGTTGTATCACATACAACCTTTCCTCATTAAAATCGTCGAGAAAACAATGTTTTGACATCCTATCTGCAAGATTTCATAAATAATGCAGTAATCGCTAATATAATTCCAACAGACTCTTAGCATCGCTACGAGTGAGAAAATCTCATCGTAGTCAACTCCTTGAACTTGTCGGAAAACATCTTAACGACAAGTCGAGCTTTCTTAATGGTGACATTTACCATCATTGTCCGTCTTCCTTTTGAAATCCATCTGTACTTCATTAGCCTCACGACCATCGAGCCGTTCTGCCAAAGTCTACACTTTGTTTTCATACATGGATCCTCTCTCGGATTTTATGGCCTCAAGCCATTTATCGGAATCCGGGCCCACCATCGCTTCTCCATAGCTTGTAGGTTCATTGTTGTCTAGCAACATGACTTCCAAGACAGGATTACTTACCACTCTGAAGTAGTACGCATCCTTGTCATCCCACGAGGTTTGGTAGTGACTTGATCCGAAGTTTCATGATCAATATCATAAGCTTCCACTTCAATTGGTGTAGGTGCCACAGGAACAACTCCCTGTGCCCTGTCACACACTAGTTGAAGAGACGGTTCAATAACCTCATCAAGTCTCCACCATCCTCCCACTCAATTCTTTCGAGAGAAACTTTTCCTCGAGAAAGGACCCGATTCTAGAAACAATCCATATTGCTTTCGGATCTGAATTAGGAGGTATACCCAACTGTTTTGGGTTTCCTATGAAGATGCATTTTATCCGCTTTGGGTTCGAGCTTATCAACCTGAAACTTTTTCATATAAGCGTCGCAGCCCCAAACTTTTAAGAAACGACAACTTAGGTTTCTCTAAACCATAATTCATATGGTGTCATCTCATCGGAATTACGTGGTGCCCTATTTAAAGTGAATGTGGTTGTCTCTAATGCCTAACCCATGAACGATAGTGGTAATTCGATAAGAGACATCATGGTACGCACCATATCCAATAGGGTGCAACTATGATGTTCGGACACACCATCACACTATGGTGTTCCAGGCGGTATTAATTGCGAAACAATTTCCACAATGTCTTAATTGTGTGCCAAAACTCGTAACTCAGATATTCATCTCTATGATCATATCATAGACATTTTATCCTCTTGTCACAATGATCTTCTACTTCACTCTGAAATTATTTGAACCATTCAATAATTCAGACTTGTGTTTCATCAAGTAAATATTCTCAACATCTACTCGAATCATCTGTGAAGTAAGAACATAACGATATTCACTGCATGCCTCAGCACTCATTGGATTGCACACATCAAAATGTGTTACTTCCAACAAGTTGCTATCTTGTTCCATCTTACTGAAAACGAGGCTTTTCAGTCATCTTGCCCATGTGGTATGATTTGCATATCTCAAGTGATTCAAAATCAAGTGAGTCCAAACGATCCATCTGCATGGAGTTTCTTCATGCGTATACACCAATAGACATGGTTCGCATGTCTCAAACTTTTCTAAAACGAGTGAGTCCAAAGATCCATCAACATGGAGCTTCTTCATGCGTTTTATACCATTATGACTTACATGGCAGTGCCACAAGTAAGTGGTACTATCATTACTATCTTATATCTTTTGGCATGAAAATGTGTATCCCTATGATCAAAATTCAATAAACCATTCCTTTAGGTGCAAGAGCACTTATTCAGGTTTAATACTAATCTTGATGGTAGAGGGAGTGTGCGATGTTAGATCACATCAAACTTGGAAACACTTCCAACACATATCGTCAGCTCACCTTTAGCTAGTCTCCGTTTTATTCCGTAGCTTTTATTTCGAGTTACTAACACTTAGCAACCGAACCGGTATCTAATACCCTGGTGCTACTAGGAGTACTAGTAAAGTACACATTAACATAATGTATATCCAATATACTTCTATCGACCTTGCCAGCCTTCTCATCTACCAAGTATCTAGGGTAATCCTGCTCCAGTGGTTGTTCCCCTTATTACAGAAGCACTTAGTCTCGGGTTTGGGTTCAACCTCGGGTTTCTTCATTGGTGCAGCAGCTGATTTGCCGTTTCATGAAGTATCCCTTCTTTCCCTTGCCCTTCTTGAAACTAGTGGTTTCATCAACCATCAACAATTGATGCTCCTTCTTGATTTCTACTTTCGCGATGTCAAACAACGCGAATACCTCAAGGATCATCATCTCTATCCTTGATATGTTATAGTTCATCATGAAGCTCCAGCAGCTTGGTGGCAATGACTTTGGGGAAACATCACTATCTCATCTGGAAGATCAACTCCCACTCGATTCAAGTGATTGTTGCACTCAGACAATCTGAGCACAAGCTCAACGGTTGAGCTTTTCTCCCTTAGTTTGCAGGCTAAGAAAATCGTCGGAGGTCTTATACCTCTTGACATGGGCACGAGCCTGAAATCCCAATTTCAGCCCTCAAAACATCTCATATGTTTCGCGATGTTTCAAAAACATCTTTGATGCCTCAATTCTAAACCGTTTAACTGAACTATCACGTAGTTATCAAAACGTGTATGTTAGATGTTCGCAACATCCACAGACAACATTCGAGGTTCAACACACTGAGCAGTGCATTAAGGACATAAGCTTTCTACTGTCCGCATAATTGCTACTTTCAACTTTCAAACTATATTTTCTCTAGGAACATAACTAAAACAGTAGAACTATAGCGTGAACTACGACATAATTTGCAAAAGGTCTTTTGACTATGTTCAGGATAATTAAGTTCATCTTATGAACTCCCACTTAGATAGACATCCCTCTGGTCATCTAAGTGATCACATGATCCGAGTCAACTAGGCCGTGTCCGATCATCACGTGAGACGGACTAGTTAACGTCGGTGAACATCTTCATGTTGATCGTATCTACTATACGACTCATGCTCGACCTTTCGGTCTCCGTGTTCCGAGGCCATGTCTGCACATGCTAGGCTCGTCAAGTTAACCCTAAGTGTTTTCGTTGTGTAAAACTGTCTTACACCCGTTGTATGTGAACGTAAGAATCCATCACACCCGATCATCATGTGGTGCTTAGAAGCGACAAACTGTAGCAACGGTGCACAGTTAGGGGAGAACACTTCTTGAAATTTTGTAAGGGATCATCTTATTTACTACCGTCGTTCTAAGCAAACAAGATGCATAAACATGATAAACATCACATGCAATCAAATAGAGTAGTGACATGATATGGCCAATATCATATAGCTCATTTGATCTTCATCTTCGGGGCTCCATGATCATCTTGTCACCGGCTTGACACCATGATCTCCATCATCATGATCTCCATCATCGTGTCTTCATGAAGTTGTCATGCCAACAACTACTTCTACTTCTATGGCTAACGCGTTTAGCAATAAAGTAAAGTAAGTTACATGGCGTTCTTCAATGACACGCAGGTCATACAATAAATTAAAGACAACTCCTATGGCTCCTGCCGGTTGTCATACTCATCGACATGCAAGTCGTGAATCCTATTACAAGAACATGATCAATCTCATACATCACATATCATTCATCACATTCTTCTTGGCCATATCACATCACATAGCATACCCTGCAAAAACAAGTTAGACGTCCTCTAATTGTTGTTTGCATATTTTACGTGGCTGCTATGGGTTTCTAGCAAGAACGTTTCTTACCTACGCAAGACCACAACGTGATATGCCAATTGCTATTTACCCTGCATAAGGACCCTTTTCATCGAATCCGTTCCGACTAAAGTGGGAGAGACAGGCACCCGCTAGCCACCTTATGCACCAAGTGCATGTCAATCGGTGGAACCTGTCTCACGTAAGAGTACGTGTAAGGTCGGCCCGGGCCGCTTCATCCCACAATACCGTCGAAACAAGATTGGACTAGTAACGGTAAGCATATTGAACAAAATCAACGCCCACAACTACTTTGTGTTCTACTCGTGCAAAGAATCTACGCAATAGACCTAGCTCTGATGCCACTGTTGGGGAACGTAGCAGAAATTCAAAATTTTCCTACGTGTCACCAAGATCTATCTATGGAGAGACCAGCAATGAGTAGAAAGAGAGTGCATCTACATACCCTTGTAGATCACTAAGCGGAAGCGTTCAAGTGAACGGGGTTGATGGAGTCGTACTCGTCGTGATTCAGATCACCGATGATCAAGTGCCGAACGCACGGCACCTCCGCGTTCAACACACGTACAGCCCGGTGACGTCTCCCACGCCTTGATCCAGCAAGGAGAGAGGGAGAGGTTGAGGAAGACTCCATCCAGCAGCAGCACAATGGCGTGGTGGTGGTGGAGGAGCGTGGCAATCCCGTAGGGCTTCGCCAAGCACCATGGGAGAGGAGGAGGAGGAGAGGCAGGGCTGCACCAAGAGGAAGAGAACTCATGTGTATGGCAGCCCCAAACCTCATCTATATATAGGGGGAAGGGGGGGCTGCGCCCCCTTTAGGGTTTCCCACCCCCAAGGGGTGCGGCCAGCCCTAGATGGCAAAGGGGAGGCGGCCAAGGGGGGAGAGGAGAGGGAGGCGCACCAATATGGGCCTTAAGACCCATCTGGACTAGGGTTTGCCCCCTCCCACTCTCCCTTGCGCCTTGCACCCTTGTGGGGGGCGCACCAGCCCTCCTAGGGGCTGGTCCCCTCCCACACTTGGCCCAGGCAACCTTCTGGGGCAGGTGGCCCCACTTGGTGGACCCCCGGGACCCTCCCGGTGGTCCCGGTACAATACCGATATCGCCCGAAACTTTTCCGGTGACCAAAACAGGACTTCCCATATATAAATCTTTATCTCCGGACCATTCCGGAACTCCTCGTGACGTCCGAGATCTCATCCGGGACTCCGAACAACATTCGGTAACCACATACAAGCTTCCTTTATAACCCTAGCGTCATCGAACCTTAAGTGTGTAGACCCTACGGGTTCGGGAGACATGCAGACATGACCGAGACGTTCTCCGGTCAATAACCAACAGCGGGATCTGGATACCCATGATGGCTCCCACATGTTCCACGATGATCTCATCGGATGAACCACGATGTCAAGGACTTAATCAATCCCGTATTCAATTCCCTTTGTCTATCGGTATGTTACTTGCCCGAGATTCGATCGTCGGTATCCAATACCTTGTTCAATCTCGTTACCGGCAAGTCACTTTACTCGTTCTGTAACACATCATCCCGTGATCAACTCCTTGGTCACATTGCGCATGTGATGATGTCCTACCGAGTGGGCCCAGAGATACCTCTCCGTTTACACGGAGTGACAAATCCCAGTCTCGATCCGCATAAAACAATAGATACTTTCGGAGATACCTGTAGTGCACCTTTATAGTCACCCAGTTACGTTGTGACGTTTGATACACCCAAAGCACTCCTACGGTATCCAGGAGTTACACGCTCTCATGGTCAAAGGAAGAGATACTTGACATTGGAAAAGCTTTAGCATACGAACTACACGATCTTTGTGCTAGGCTTAGGATTGGGTCTTGTCCATCACATCATTCTCCTAATGATGTGATCCCGTTATCAATGACATCCAATGTCCATAGCCAGGAAACCATGACTATCTGTTGATCACAACGAGCTAGTCAACTAGAGGCTCACTAGGGACATATTGTGGTCTATGTATTCACACGTGTATTACGATTTCCGGATAATACAGTTATAGCATGAATAAAAGACAATTATCATGAACAAGGAAATATAATAATAATACTTTTATTATTGCCTCTAGGGCATATTTCCAACACCCCCCCGGGGGTTATTGGGCCTACATGGGCCATGAGGGAGAAGAGGAGGGCCGGCCAGGGCAGGCCGCGCGCCCCCTCCCCCTTAGTCCGAATAGGACAAGGAAGAGGGGGGGCGGCGCCCCCTTTCCTCTTTCCCCTCCCCCCTTTCCTTCTCCACCAAGGCAAGAGGGGGGAGTCCTACTCCCGGTGGGAGTAGGACTCCTCCAGGCGCACCCCTAGGGGGCCGGCCGCACCTCCCCCCTCCCTCCTTTATATACGGGGGCAGGGGGGCACCTCTAGACACATAAGTTGATCTTCATGATCGTTCCTTAGCCGTGTGCGGTGCCCTCCTCCACCATATTCCACCTCGGTCATATCGTTGCGGTGCTTAGGAGAAGCCCTGCGTCGGTACAACATCATCATCGTCACCACGCCGTCGTGCTGACGGAACTCATCCCCGACACCCTGCTGGATCGGAGTCCGGGGATCGTCATCGAGCTGAACGTGTGCTGAACTCGGAGGTGCCGTACGTTCGGTGCTTGGATCGGTCGGATCGTGAAGACGTACGACTACATCAACCACGTTGGCATAACGCTTCCGCTTACGGTCTCCGAGGGTACGTGGACAACACTCTCCCCTCTCGTTGCTATACATCACCATGATCTTGCGTGTGCGTAGGAAATTTTTTGAAATTACTACGTTCCCAACAGTGGCATCCGAGCTTAGGTTTTATGCGTAGATGTTATATGCACGAGTAGAACACAATTGAGTTGTGGGCGATACAAGTCATACTGCTTACCAGCATGTCATACTTTGGTTCGGCGGTATTGTTGGATGAAGCGTCCCGGACCGACATTACGCGTACGCTTACGCGAGACTGGTTCTACCGACGTGCTTTGCACACAGGTGGCTGGCGCGTGTCTGTTTCTCCAACTTTAGTTGAACCGAGTGTGGCTACTCCCGGTCCTTGTGAAGGTTAAAACAACACTAACTTGACGAACTATCGTTGTGGTTTTGATGCATAGGTAAGAATGGTTCTTGCTCAGCCCGTAGCAGCCACGTAAAATTTGCAAACAACAAAGTAGAGGACGTCTAACTTGTTTTGCAGGGCATGTTGTGATGTGATATGGTCAAGACGTGATGCTATATTTTATTGTATGAGATGATCATGTTTTGTAACCGAAGTTATCAGCAACTGGGAGGAGCCACATGATTGTCGCTTTATTGTATGAAATGCAAACGCCCTGTAATTGCTTTACTTTATCACTAAGCGGTAGCGATAGTCGTAGAAGCAATAGATGGCGTAATGACAACGATACTACGATGGAGATCAAGGTGTCACGCTGGTGACGATGGTGATCACGACGGTGCTTCGGAGATGGAGATCACAAGCACAAGATGATGATGGCCATATCATATCACTTATATTGATTGCATGTGATGTTTATCCTTTATGTATCTTATCTTGCTTTGATTGACGGTAGCATTTTAAGATGATATCTCACTAAAAATTATCAAGAAGTGTTCTCCCTGAGTATGCACCGTTGTGAAAGTTCTTCGTGCTGAGACACCACGTGATGATCGGGTGTGATAGGCTCTACGTTCAAATACAACGGGTGCAAAATAGTTGCACACGCGGAATACTCAGGTTAAACTTGACGAGCCTAGCATATAACAGATATGGCCTCGCAACAGTGAGACCGAAAGGTTGAACGTGAATCATATAGTAGATATGATCAACATAGTGATGTTCACCATTGGAACTACTCCATCTCACGTGATGATCGGACATGGTTTAGTTGATTTGGATCACGTGATCACTTAGATGACTAGAGAGATGTTTGTCTAAGTGGGAGTTCTTAAGTAATATGATTAATTGAACTTAAATTTATCATGAACTTAATACCTGGTAGTATTTTGCAAATTATGTTGTAGATCAATAGCTTGCGTTGTTGCTTTCATATGTTTATTTTGATATGTTCCTAGAGAAAATTGTGTTGAAAGATGTTAGTAGCAATGATGCGGATTGGATCCGTGATCTGAGGTTTATCCTCATTGCTGCACAGAAGAATTATGTCCTTAATGCACCGCTAGGTGACTGACCTATTGCAGGAGCAGATGCAGACGTTATAAACGTTTGGCTAGCTCAATATGATGACTACTTGATAGTTTAGTGCACCATGCTTAACGGCTTAGAATCAGGACTTCAAAGACGTTTTGAACGTCATGGACCATACGAGATGTTCCAGGAGTTGAAGTTAATATTTCAAGCAAATACCCGACTTGAGAGATATGAAGTCTCCAACAAGTTCTATGGCTAAAAAATGGAGGAGAATCGCTCAACTAGTGAGCATGTGCTCAGATTGTCTGGGTACTACAATCGCTTGAATCAAGTGGGAGTTAATCTTCCAGATAAGATAGTGATTGACAGAGTTCTCTAGTCACCATCACCAAGTTAGTAGAACTTTGTGATGAACTATAGTATGCAAGGGATGACGAAAACGATTGCCGAGCTCTTCATGATGTTGAAATCGACGAAGGTAGAAATCAAGAAAGAGCATCAAGTGTTGATGGTTGACAAGATCACTAGTTTCAAGTAAAGGGCAAAGGGAAAGAAAGGGAACTTCAACTAGAATGACAAGCAAGTTGTCACTCCCACAAAGAAGCCCAAAGTTGAACCAAAGCCTGAAACTGAGTGCTTACACTGCAAAGGAAATGGTCACTAGAAACGGAAATACCCTGAATATTTGGTGGATAAGAAGGATGGCAAACTGAACAAGGGTATATTTGATATATAGGTTATTGATGTGTACCTTACTAGTGTTTATAGTAACTCCTGAGTATTTGATACTTGTTCGGTTGCTAAGATTAGTAACTCGAAACAGGAGTTACAGAATAAACAGAAACTAGTTGAGGGTGAAGTGATGATGTGTGTTGGAAGTGGTTCCAAGATTGATATGATCATCATCACACACTCCCTATACTTTCGGGATTAGTGTTAAACCTAAATAAATCTTATTTGGCATTTGCATTGAACATGAATATGATTTGATCATGTTTATTGCAATACAGTTATTCATTTAAAGTCAAAGAATAATTGTTGTTCTGTTTACATGAATAAAACCTTCGATGGTCATACACCCAATGAAAATAGTTTGTTGGATCTCGATCGTAGTGATACACATATTCATAATATTGATGCCAAAAGATGCAAAGTTAATAATGATAGTGCAACTTATTTGTGGCACTGCCGTTTGGGTCATATCGGTGTAAATCGCATGAAGAAACTCCATAAAGATGGATTTTTGGAATCACTTGGTTATGAATCATTTGATGCTTGCGAACCGTGCCTTTTGGGCAAGATGACTAAAACTCCGTTCTCCGGAACAATGGAACGAGCTACTGACTTATTGGAAATAATACATACCGATGTATGCGATCCGATGAGTGTTAAGGCTCGTGGCAAGTATCATTATTTTCTAATCTTCACAGATGATTTGAGCAGATATGGGTATATCTACTTAATGAAACATAAGTCTGAAATAGTTGAAAAGTTCAAAGAATTTCAGAGTGAAGTGGAAAAATCATTGTAACAAGAAAAATAAAAGTTTCTACAATCTGATCGTGGAGACGAATATTTGACTTATGAGTTTGGTCTTCATTTGAAATAATGTGAAATAGTTTCACAACTCACGCCATCTGGAACACCCATCTGGAACACCACAATGTAATGGTGTGTCTGAACGTCGTAATCGTACTTTACTAGATATGGTGTGATCTATGATGTCTCTTATCGGTTTACCACTATCGTTTTGGGGTTATGCATTAGAGACAGCTGCATTCACGTTTAATAGGGCAACATCTAAATTCGTTGAGACGACACCGTATGAACTATGGTTTAGCAGTAAACCTAAGCTGTCGTTTCTTAAAACTTGGAGTTGCGATGCTTATATGAAAAAGGTTTTTAACCTGATAAGCTCGAACCCAAATCGGAGAAGTGCGTCTTCATAGAATACCCAAAGGTAACTATTGGGTACACCTTCTATCACAGATCCGAAGGCAAGTTATTCGTTGCTAAGATGGATCCTTTCTAGAGAAGAAGTTTCTCTCGAAAGAAGTGAGTGGCAGGAAAGTAGAACTTGATGAGGTAATTGTACCTTCTCCCTTATTGGAAAGTAGTTCATCACAGAAATCAGTTCCAGTGATTCCTACACCAATTAGTGAGGAAGTTAATGATGATGATCATGAAACTTCAGATCAAGTTGCTACCAAACCTCGTAGGTCTTCCAGAGTAAGATCCGCACCAGAGTGGTACGGTAATCATGTTCTGAAAGTCATGTTACTAGACCATGATGAACCTACGAACTATGAGGAAGCGATGATGAGCCCAGATTCCACGAAATGGCTTGAGGCCATAAAATCTGAGATATGATCCATGTATGAGAACAAAGTATGGACTTTGATTGACTTGCTCGATGATCAGCAAGCCATGTTAAATAAATGGATCTTCAAGAGGAAGACGGACACTGATAGTAGTGTTACTATCTACTAAGCTCGACTTGTTGCGAAAGGTTTTCAACAAGTTCAAGGTATTGAATACGATGAGATTTTCTCACTCGTATCGAAGCTTAAGTCTGTCTGAATCATGTTAGCAATTGCCACATTTTATGAAATCTGGCAAATGGATGTCAAAACTGCATTCCTTAATGGATTTATTAAAGAAGAGTTGTATATGATGCAACCCGAAAGTTTTTGTCAATCCTAAAGATGCTAACAAAGTGTGCAAGCTCCAGCAATCCATCAATGGACTGGTGCAAGCATCTCGGAGTTGGAATATACGCTTTGATGAGTTGATCAAAGCATATGGTTTTATACGGACTTTTGGAAAGACCTGTATTTACAAGAAAGTGAGTGGGAGCACTACAACATTTCTGATAAGTATATGTGAATGACATATTATTAATTGGAAATGATGTAGAATTTTCTGGAAAGCATAAAGGAGTGTTTGAAAGAAGTTTTTCAAAGAAAGACCTCGGTGAAGCTGCTTATACATTGAGCATCAAGATCTATATAGATAGATCAAGACGCTTGATAATTTTTTCAATGAGTACATACCTTGATAATTTTTTTGAAGTAGTTCAAAATGGAACAGTCAAAGAAAGAGTTCTTGCCTGTGTTGCAAGGTGTGAAGTTGAGTAAGACTCAAAACCCGACTATGGCAGAAAATAGAAAGAGAATGAAAAGTCATTCCCTATGCCTCAGTCATAGGTTCTATAAAGTATGTTATGCTGTGAACCAGACCTATTGTATACCTTGCTTTGTGTTTGGCAAAGGAATAAAATTTTGATCTAATAGTAGATCACTGGACAGCGGTCCAGAATATCCTTAGTGAGGACCAAGGAAATACTTCTCGATTATGGAGGTGATAAAAGAGCCCGTCGTAAAAAGTTACATCGGTGCAAGCTTTTACACTGATCCAGATGACTCTAAGTCTCAATCTGGATACATATTGAAAGTGGGAGCAATTAGCTAGAGTAGCTCCATGCAGAGCATTGTAGACATAGAATATTTGCAAAATACATACGGCTCTGAATGTGACAGACCCGTAGACTAAACTTCTCTCACGAGCAAAACATGATCATACCTTAGTACTCTTTGGGTGTTAATCACATAGCGATGTGAACTAGATTATTGACTCTAGTAAACCCTTTGGGTGTTGATCACATGACGATGTGAACTATGGGTGTTAATCATATACAGATATGAATATTGGTGTTAAATCACATGATGATGTGAACTAGATTATTGACTCTAGTGCAAGTGGGAGACTAAAAGAAATATGCCCTAGAGGCAATAATAAAGTTATTATTTATTTCCTTATATCATGATAATGTTTATTATTCATGCTAGAATTGTATTAACCGGAAACATAATACATGTGTGAATACATAGACAAACATAGTGTCACTAGTATGCCTCTACTTGACTAGCTCATTAATCAAAGATGGTTATGTTTCCTAACCATAGACATGTGTTGTCATTTGATTAAAGAGATCACATCATTAGGAGAATGATGTGATTGACATGACCCATTCCGTTAGCCTAGCACTTGATCGTTTAGTATGTTGCTATTACTTTCTTCATGACTTATACATGTTCCTGTAACTATGAGATTATGCAACTCCCGTTTACCGGAGGAACACTTTGTGTGCTACCAAACGTCACAACGTAACTGGGTGATTATAAAGGAGCTCTACAGGTGTCTCCAAAGGTACATGTTGGGTTGGCGTATTTCGAGATTAGGTTTTGTCACTCCGATTGTCGGAGAGGTATCTCTGGGCCCTCTGGGTAATGCACATCACTATAAGCCTTGCAAGCAATGTAGCTAATGAGTTAGTTACGGAATGATGCATTACGTAACGAGTAAAGAGACTTGCCAGTAACGAGATTGAACTAGGTATTAGATACGACGATCGAATCTTGAGCAAGTAACATGCTGACGACAAAGGGAACAACGTATGTTGTTATGCGGTTTGACCGATAAAGATCTTCATAGAATATGTTGGAGCCAATATGAGCATCCAGGTTCCGCTATTGGTTATTGACCGAGAATGGTTCTAGGTCATGTCTACATAGTTCTCGAACCCGTAGGGTCTGCACGCTTAACGTTACGATGACAGTTTTATTATGAGTTTATATGTTTTGATGTACCGAAGGTTGTTCGGAGTCCCGGATATGATCTCGGACATGACGAGAAGTCTCGAAATGGTCGAGACATAAAGATTTATATATTGGAAGCCTATATTTGGATATCGGAATTGTTCCGGGAGAAACCGAGATTTTTCCGGAGTACCGGGGGGTTACTGGAACCCCCCGGGGGTTATTGGGCCTACATGGGCCATGAGGGAGAAGAGGAGGGCCGGCCAGGGCAGGCCGCGCGCCCCCTCCCCCTTAGTCCGAGTAGGACAAGGAAGAGGGGGGGCGGCGCCCCCCTTTCCTCTTTCCCCTCCCCCCTTTCCTTCTCCACCAAGGCAAGAGGGAGGAGTCCTACTCCCGGTGGGAGTAGGACTCCTCCAGGCGCACCCCTAGGGGGCCGGCCGCACCTCCCCCCTCCCTCCTTTATATACGGGGGCAGGGGGCACCTCTAGACACACAAGTTGATCTTCGTGATCGTTCCTTAGCCGTGTGCGGTGCCCCCCTCCACCATATTCCACTTCGGTCATATCGTTGTGGTGCTTAGGAGAAGCCCTGCATTGGTACAACATCATCATCGTCACCACGCCGTCATGCTGACGGAACTCATCCCCGACACCCTGCTGGATCGGAGTCCGAGGATCGTCATCGAGCTGAACGTGTGCTGAACTCGGAGGTGCCGTACGTTCGGTGCTTGGATCGGTCGGATCGTGAAGACGTACGACTACATCAATCACGTTGTCATAACACTTCCACTTATGGTCTACGAGGGTACGTGGAAAACACTCTCCCCTCTCGTTGCTATACATCACCATGATCTTGCGTGTGCGTAGGAATTTTTTTGAAATTACTACGTTCCCCAACAGAAAGGGTGATGCACCAAAGTAGCGTAAGTATTTTCCTCAGTTTTTGAGAACCAAGGTATCAATCCAGTAGGAGGCTCCTCAGAAGTCCCACGCACCTATACAAACAAACAAGAACTCGCAACCAACACAATAAAAGGGTTGTCAATCCCTTCACGGCCACTTGCGAAAGTGAGATCTGATAGAGATAATATGATAAGGTAATAATTTTTGGTATTTTTATGATATAGATTGGAAAAGTAAAGATGTAAATAAAAGTAGATTGAAAGCTTATATGATAAAAGATAGACCCGGGGGCCATAGGTTTCACTAGTGGCTTCTCACAAGATAGCATAAGTATTACGGTGGGTGAACAAATTACTGTCAAGCAATTGATAGAAAAGCGAATAATGATGAGATTATCTAGGCATGATCATGTATATAGGCATCACGTCCGTGACAAGTAGACCGACTCCTGCCTGCATCTACTACTATTACTCCACACATCGACCACTATCCAGCATGCATCTAGAGTATTAAGTTCATAAAGAACATAGTAACGCATTAAGCAAGATGACATGATGTAGAACGATAAACTCATGCAATATGATATAAACCCCATCTTTTTATCCTCGATGGCAACAATACAATACGTGCCTTGCTGCCCCTATTGTCACTGGAAAAGGACACCGCAAGATTGAACCCAAAGCTAAGCACTTCTCCCATTGCAAGAAAGATCAATCTAGTAGGCCAAACCAAACTGATAATTCGAAGAGACTTTCAAAGATAACTTAATCACACATAAAAGAATTCAGAGGAGATTCAAATATTTCTCATAGATAAACTTGATCATAAACCCACAATTCATCGGATCTCGACAAACACACTGCAAAAAGAGTTACATCGAATAGATCTCCAAGAAGATCGAGGAGAACTTTGTATTGAGATTCAAAGAGAGAGAAGAAGCCATCTGGCCAATAACTATGGACCCAAAGGTCTGTGGTAGACTACTCACAACTCATCGGAAGGGCCTTGGAGATGATGTAGAGGCCCTCCGTGGTCGATTCCGCCTCCGGCGAAGTGCTGGCGAAGGCTCCAAGATGGGATCTCGCGGATACAGAAGGTTACAGCGGTGGAATTAGGTTTTCGTGGTGCCCCTCGATGTTTTCAGGGTACGTAGGTATATATAGGAGGACGAAGTAGGTCGGTGGATGCTCGAGGGGCCCACGAGGGTGGGGGGCGCCCACCTGTAGGGGGCGCGCCGGGCACCCTCTTGGCCGCCTCCTCTGTTGCTTGACATCCACTCTAAGTCCCTTGGATCACGTTTGTTCCAAAAAGATCGCTCCCGAAGGTTTCATTGTTTGGACTCCGTTTGATATCCTTTTCTTCGAAACACTGAAATAGGCAAAAAAAACAGCAATTCGGGCTGGGCCTCCGGTTAGTAGGTTAGTCCCCAAAATGATATAAAAGTGTAAACTAAAGCCCATAAACATCCAAAATGGGTAATATAATAGCATGAAACAATAAAAAATTATAGATACATTGGAGACGTATCAGCAAGCCTGTCCTCGTTGGAGGCATCCTTCATGTCTCTGTAGTTGGGGTCGATGATGCCCTCGATGAGGTGAACTAGTGAGTCATTCTCATGCTTCTTGCTACCCCAGATCATGTATTGGCCCTGGATGTTGACAAGATTCTTGCAGGCCAAGGCCAAATTCTTGAGCACCTTTACATCGTTGGTCCTGTCCACCATAGCGAACCTGTAGTAGGGGGTGTTGTCAAACCCGGTGAAACGCTCGCAAGGCCTTGTTGCCCGACAGTAGTGGTAGACGAGAACGGTGGCAGGGAGCGCATATGCCCCAATGAGCTTGGAGCACTCCAAAAGCCCTCTCCACATCCTTCCTGGATACCTCTTGCGTTGTTGCAAAGCGGGCTTTTGTTGCCTTGGGGATCAGATATGGTCTTCACAAATCCCGCTCACTGAGAATAGATACCATCGGCAAGATAGTACCCCATGGTGTAGTTGTGTCCATTGATGGTATAGTTGCACACTGGAGCTTCCCCATCACATAGTCTCCTGAACAAAGGAGATCGTTGGAGCACATTGATGTCATTGCACAAACCTGGCGTGCCAAAAAAAGCATGCCAAATCGACAAGTCCTGCGATGCCACTACTTCAAGTATGATGGTGGCTTCTTTGGCGTGACCTTGGTATTGCCCACACAAACTTTTTGGGCAGTTCTTCCATTGCCAGTGCATGCAATCAACTGAACCTAACATACATGTGAATCTCTCGATGCTCCAATTGCCAACAATTTTTATGTGTCCTCTACACTTGGCTCTCTCAGGTGCTCCGGTCCGAACACCTTCACCACACTGCATGAAAATTGCACCATGGAGTTCAGGACATGATCTTTCCTATCCGAAATTCTGCATCAATTGCATCTGCTGCTTTACCATAGCAAGCATCCTGCAGAAGAGAGAAGAAAGTTTCCGTAACAATCCTTCCTCAGCTTGAAGTTGCAATCAACCTTCTCCACGCCTTCCACTAACCGCAAGAACAACTTTCTGTTCATCTGGTAGCGATGACGAAAGAAAGTAATGTTGTGACCGTCGTGAAGTAGTCTGTGTACAGAATCCGTGCATCGACAATCCTATCACGTGGAATAACTCTCTGGCCCTTGATGGAACCGTTGAAGTTTAGGACGTGCTCCTCTGCCTTCTCCAACTCCTCTTGGATGCTCATCATCATTTTAGCATCCTCATTATCTGAATCCGACGACATGATGAACTCGTTGAATATGAAGTCGTCAATATCATCATTTTCATAGCCATCATTCCACGACGAATCCATTGGTGACCTAGAAGTAATGACCGAAAGAATGAAAAACTGGGGCGGCATCCGGTGGCGGCGACCTTGTCCGATTGCGGCCAGGGTGTGGGTTGGGGCTTCCGGTGTTACGGATGTCGGCAGAGCACCGATAGCGCCGGAACTCCAGTGGCGACTGTGTGGAGGAGGGCCAACAGAGAAGAGAAGGGGTCTGGTCGGGCAAGGGACGGACATGAGTGAATTGGCGTAGGCCCTAGCGGTCAGTTTGACATGGCGGGCGTGTCCAGGTATCCCCATATCCGCCCCAGATATGGCCTAGGAATGGTAGGTGTCGGTCAGTCTGGGCATTTAGGGCGGATATGTGGCGCCCAGTTGGGTAATGATTTCCTATCCGTGCGTTTAGGGGTATGGGGGTCCGGCTGTAGATGCTCTCATGGAGTTGTGCGGAAATTACCCAGTGATGTCACCGGTAAGTGCATACTCCTTTGTTTTATTTTCCCAGTCAGCAAGCCAAATAGACATTTTTCACTAAAATTTCTGATTCTTGAAGGTAGAGTTAGTTGAAAACAAAACACAATAAACTGCTTTTTGATGAAGCTGCAACTTTTAAATGAAACTGATTCAAACTGGATTTGATGGAGTGGAGCGGTTTCAAACAAGGCCTAACTATGGTAGTCTTGTTGGAAGTTTAGCATACCTGATAAGTACTCCCTTGATTCCTAAATATATAAGTGAACCTATACTCTAAAAGGCGTCTGTATACATTTGAATGTAGTTTTTATAGTGAAATATGTAAAAAGACTTATATTTAGGAATGGAGGTAGTATGAACCAAGATTGCTAGCAGTATACTGACAGAACTGAGTTTGTCAGGCGTGTCGTGGAGATACCGGGCGTACATGGCGGGTAGTGCTTTTTCTAACCGTGCTTGTGTCGTTTTTTATTTTCGCGTCCCTTCTCAAAGCGTAGTCGTAACAGAAGAAACGGAGGCGTTTTGGCGAGATATATAAATGCGGCAAAGCCGCAATCAATGCTGGGCATAAATTGGATTTGGTATTTCCTTCTTTTTGCGGTGAACCGCTTGTGCAGCACACCCTTTCTGCTTCGGCTTCCCCCATCTTCTTCGTCTGCATATATACACGCACACCGCCACGCCGCGAGCATGAACGAAACAGTCGCTCACAAGACGGCAGCACAGACCTCTGCCTCCTCACATATAGCATAGAGAAAACAGTTTCTTGCGTCCTCTCTCACCGTCACAAGAAAGAGATGGGTTCAGGTTCAACCACCGTCGGACTCATGGCCTTGGCCTCCGCTCTCGTGCTACTGACGCACTGCACTCACGGTACAATCACTCCTCAATCTCATCTGCATCCTCAAGATTTTCCGAATTCCGTGGCAAAATCTTACTGCAGATGGTGCTCCTTCACTGCTTAGTCTCTGATCTATTTATAGTTCTTAACATCGATCGATTGTTGTGTGGCAAATTCTTTCAGCGGCAGCGGCACCAAGCTTTCAGCAGAAACAGGTGAGAGGCATTCTCCTGACCGATCGCCTATCAGCATCTATCTTCTTCAGCTCTTGAGTTACTCAATTGCTTTGTTGGCTGATCCGCAGGCGGCGGTGGCGAAGACGTGGTGCGTGGCCAAGCCATCGACGGGCGAGGCGGCGCTGAGGGCCAACCTGGAGTTCGCCTGCTCCCAGAGCGACTGCAGCGCGATCCAGGGCACGGGGGGCTGCTCCGCGCTGAACGGCGGCGTGCTGCTGTCGCGGGCGTCCGTGGCCATGAACGCCTACTACCAGGCCAGGGGGAGGAACTCGTGGAACTGCTTCTTCAACGCCACCGGCATCATCAGCATCACCGACCCCAGTAAGCATCTCATCTCATCTCATCTCATGCCGCCGATTTCTCAAATCTCTCTCTTGTGCTCATCTGACCGCTTCTTTCTTCCCTAATAATTTCCTTCCTTCCTTGCAGGTCTAGGCACTTGCAAGTATGCATGAGCCCAGTCCAGGTGGATCGCTGAAGCCGAGAAAATAAGATGTTTCTAGGATATATGTGTCTGTCCCCTAGAAAGTTTAGCGTGTTTGTTTTCACCATCAGAACTGCCATTGTTCGAATCAGGCATAGCTTCAGTGTTTGAGTGATCATAAGATGTCCATCCTATGCTTTTTTCTTCGTTCCCAATGAAATATCATTTCAGTTGCCCTGGTGATGCGACAGATTCTTCGTTTCAGAATTCAGGGTATAGGTGTTACAACACTGAACTTTAATAACTCATCCAGCAAGTGCTCATGGAATATCAACGCACGCAAGTTAAAACAAGACAACATTACTGTCTACAAATCTAGCTTGGAAACTGTCAAGACATTAGGAACTACTCCCTCTGTAAACAAATATAAGACACTTTAGAGACTTGTACAAGAGAGAAAACACCAGAATGCTGGAAATTCATGTCTCCACCAACACGGGTTCAGCTACCTGAAATGGCACAAATTTGAATGGGAGTCAACTAAAGCCATACCTTCAATATTTAGGATAAACTGCAAAAACTAAAACTTGAATGTAAATTTTACAAAGGGCTCAGCGTTCATTTGGTCCCCACTAAACAGTCCCATGCTATAACTAGTCTATTAATATACTGACCGAGGATACCATCCAAACTTACATGCATAATTGCTAATCTGGCTTCTTCAAATTTATACAGTTGTCTGTAGCTTCATTAAACAACACTTCAACCCGTTGCAATTCCAGTTCTGTGAAAGGAACAAGATATATAATACATCAGCTGTTCATTAGCTATACCATGATAAGAAGTGCAAAATTCAAAATTGTTACCAGCAGCTTCAAGTTGTTTCTGAAGCTCCAATCCCACAACTTCGTTCTCTGCCTGCAAATTTCATGTTACATGATTTGATTGCCGGATAAAAACAAGGTAAATGTGGATCTTAGACGCACTGGTTAGCCTTTGCCAAGACAGGCCATATAAAATCAATAATTTGCAGATGGGCGGTCGGGTACTGAAAAATGGTGGCCATTTTCTGGAACATATCAGGGAGAGCTAATTTTGTCCTAAAACTAAGTACCATGAGACGTTATAAACATGTAACATCAAGCACCTGCTTTTCTTCGGTTGAACTTTTAGAATCACAAACATTCATTACTAGTCTTCAGAGATAAAATCTTTCAGGAGGGCAGGTCTAACATGAAATGTTACGCACAAGCAGAACAAACAGGAGAAAGCATAACATTTGCAACGATAGTATAATATACTAAAAACAGGTTAAACTGCCATTAGCAGATACAATGAGACAACATCCAAGTGAAAATAGCAGATGTATAGTTGCAAATCACATGGTGCCGTCTTGTAAGTACTTTTCCTATAAATGAAGTGCTGCATCATCCTTCTTTAGCTTTCTCTTATTATGTTATGCGTAACAGATGGTTTAGTTTTCAAGTTTTTCATAATAACGAGTGTTAGTGCCCTTTGGTTCAGAAATGCCAGCTGCATAATTCCTTGTGTAACTATTTTGGTAGGTTAACCTATGTTCACTGATACTACTAATCTGATACTAATACCGTGAAACTGAAACATACCTGAAGTTCTTGAATTCTTTTCAACTGATCCTCTTCAGATGACAGTGGTAATGCAGCAACAAGAGCATCAAACTGCATGGAAGGGACAATGCTTCTTTATTATTATCAGAACAATGTTGAAAGTAGTAACTAGAGGCACATTTCAGCACAAGTTCGGTCTCTTTCGAGATTAGCAAAATTGTGCTTCATGTTTGTGTACAGATGAAATACGGCATGACACTATCACATGATATAATCACAATCACAGAAGGCACAGAAGCGAGAGTATAATTAGCACGATACAACCTGAGAAAGGAGAAGTATGCTGATCATAATGTCCATGTAAGACAAAACATGGGCACTTTCGCTATGGTAGGTGCTCTAGCTGTACGACAGAAATGATAAAACAGACAAAATCTCACTCTACCAGCAATGGTCTTGTAAGCATTACACTTAAAACAAAAGAACGGTAAAAGAAACAGGAGCACAGATCATCTAACAGCTAGGTCAGCTAACCCAGTATATCGATATCACGGACCTAACACAACATGCCCTGCTAGTGATCAGTAACTATCACCTTCATCCTTCTATTAATCACACCATATCCTGGCTTTAATAACGCCGTATTGTCTTATATTGACCAAATTTGGGATTATGGATTGTAACCTGTCAGCTAGTAGCTTTGTCAAAATTTTGAGAGTGAAGTTTAGGAGGGAAATTGTTCTAAATTCATTGAGAGAAGAGGCAATATCTGTGTTTGGAATCAGGGTGATGAAACAGTTGCTAATGCTTTGCAGGTTTTGAATCAGGATCATATATAAGTGCTCATTTTATCTAAATAAGTTGTAGGAATTGAGAATTCCTCGAGCAGGTGTCGAAGAGAGAATAAAAGGGGGGAGATGCGAGAGGGCACGGGATGCGCACCTTCTTTGCGGCGAGGACGAGCGCGTGGCTCATGGCCTTGGGTTGCTCGGCGAGGTCGAGAGCCGGCTGGGGCGGCGCTTGCGGTGGCTGCGGCGGTAGAGGTGCCGGCGGCGGCGCGCCGGGCGCGGGCGGGGTCTGGGGCTGGGAGGCGGGGCCGTCGGGGTTAGGGTTCGGGTTGAGCGGGTCGGGGTAGCTGTTGGAGAGGCGGACGGGCGGCGCGTCTCGCTGCAGCGTGCCGAAGGTGTTGACGGCCACCATGGCCATCTCGTTGAGCTGCTCCTGCAGCTGCGTGATGATGTCCATGGCTGATCCCTCTTCTTCCTCCGATCTTCTGCCTCCCCTCCCCTGTTTGTTTCTTCCGGGACTGGCTGGAGGTCGAACAAA
>NC_041393.1:394599441-394643467 GCF_002162155.2 Triticum dicoccoides | reverse complement strand
TTTGAGTAACAACAAACTCGAGACCGTCTATGTGGGCTGGGTGGGTTTCTTCTATGTAATCACATTCCAGCCTGGCACGGACGATGCCTCGTGGCCCATCTGCCCGGTAACTTTTTTTTCTTTCGAAAGTCCATTTTTTCTCCTCGAAAAGTTCTTGTGTATTACTCCAAGATTAATGATTCTAAAAAAAAACACTCAAAGATTAAGGCTCACAATCTCGTCCAACAATCTTCATGACTTCCGACCAGAGCCTAACCAAACCGTTGTTCGGTTATTCAACCTACCAAAGTTAGCCATGAAGTGACTTAGGGGTATCAGAGTGGCCCTGGCGGCACCCACTGTGACTCACTGCTACGTCTCGAGCTTGCGTTGGATTTCTCCGAAAAAGAGAGGATGATGCAGCACAGTAGCGTAAGTATTTTCCTCAGTTTTTGAGAACCAAGGTATCAATCCAGTAGGAGACGCGCAAGTCCCTCGTACCTGCACAAAGCGATAGCTACTCGCAACCAACGCTTAGGGGTTGTCAATCCCTTCACGGTCACTTACGAGGGTGAGATCTGATAGAGATAATATTTTTGATATTTTTGGTATAAAGATGCAAAGTAAAAAGTAAAAGCAAAAGCAAGTAAATAAAGTGATGGAGATTGATATGATGAGAATAGACCCGGGGGCCATAGGTTTCACTAGTGGCTCCTCTCAAGAACATAAGTATTCTATGGTGGGTGAACAAATTACTGTTGAGCAATTGACTGAATTGAGCATAGTTATGAGGTTATCCAGGCAATGATCATGTATATAGGCATCACGTCCGTGACAAGTAGACCGAAACGATTTTGCATCTACTACTATTACTCCACTCATCGACCGCTATCCAGCATGCATCTAGAGTATTAAGTTAAAAACAGAGTAACGCCTTAAGCAAGATGACATGATGTAGAGGAATAAATTCATGCAATATGATAAATACCCCATCTTGTTATCCTCGATGACAACAATACAATACGTGCCTTGCAACCCTTTCTGTCACTAGGTAAGGTCACCGCAAGATTGAACCCAAAGCTAAGCACTTCTCCCATTGCAAGAACTACCAATGTAGTTGGCCAAACCAAACGGATAATTCGAAGAGACTTGCAAAGATAACTCAATCATACATAAAAGAATTCAGAGAAGAATCAAATATTTTCCATAGATAAGCTGGATCATAAACCCACAATTTATCGGTCTCAACAAACACATCGCAAAAAGAAGATTACATCGAATAGATCTCCACGAGAGAGGGGGAGAACATTATATTGAGATCCAAAAAGAGAGAAGAAGCCATCTAGCTACTAACTATGGACCCGAAGGTCTGAATTAACTACTCACACTTCATCGAAGGGGCTATGGTGATGATGTAGAAGCCCTCCGTGGTGGATGCCCCTCCGGCGGAGCTCCTGAACAGGCCCCAAGATGGGATCTCGTGGATACAGGAAGTTAAGACGATGGAATTAGGTTTTTGGCTCTGTCCTCGATCTGTCGGGGGTACGTAGGTATATATAGGAGGAAGGAGTACGTCGGTGGAGCGTCAGGGGGCCCACGAGGTAGGGGGGCGCGCCCAGGGGGCAAGGGCGTGCCCCCCACCCTCGTGACCGCCTCTGGCACTTCTTGGAGTAGGGTCCAAGTCTCCTGGATCACATTCGGTGAGAAGATCACGTTTCCGAAGGTTTCATTCCGTTTGGACTCCGTTTGATATTCCGTTTCTTCGAAACACTGAAATAGGCAAAAAACAGCAATTCTGGGTTGGGCTTCCGGTTAATAGGTTAGTCCCAAAAATAATATAAAAGTGGAAAATAAAGCCCATTATAGTCCAAAACAATAGATAAAGTAGCATGGAGCAATCAAAAATTATAGATACGTTGGAGACGTATCAGGCATCCCCAAGCTTAATTCCTGCTCGTCCCCGAGTAGGTAAATGATAAAAGGAGAATTTTTGATGCGGAGTGATACTTTGGCATAATTTCAATGTAAATCTTCTTAATTGTGATATGAATATTCAGATCTGAAAGATTCAAGACAAAAATTCATATTGACATAAAAATAATAATACTTCAAGCACACTAATCAAAACAATTATGTCATCTCAAAATAACATGGCCAAAGAAAGTTCATCCTACAAAATCATATAGTTAGGCTATGCTTCATTTTCGTCACACAAAGATGTTCCCAACTTCTATACCCCCGATGACAAGACAAGCAATTGTTTCATACTTAAATAATCTCAAACTTTTTCAACCTTCACACAATACATGAGCGTGAGCCATGGATATAGCACTATCGGTGGAATAGAATATGATGATGGGGATTGTGTGGAGAAGACAAAAAAGGAGAAAGTCTCACATTGACGAGGATAATCAACGGGCTATGGAGATGCCCATCAATTGATGTCAACATGAGTAGTAGGGATTGCCATGCAACGAATGCACTAGAGCTATGAATGCTCAACAAAAGAAAACTAGTGGGTGTGCATCCAACTTGCTTGCTCATGAAGACCTAGGGCATTTGAGGAAGCCCATCGTAGGAATATACAAGCCAAGTTCTATAATGAAAAATGCCCACTAGTATGAAAAAGACAACTTATGAGACTCACTATATGAAAAACATGGTGCTACTTTGAAGCACAAGTGTGGAAAAAGAGATAGTAGCATTGCCCTTTTCTTTTTTTTCTTTTTTTGGCCTTTTTTTGCCTTTCTTTTTTTTATTTGGGCAATGCTCTAATAATGATGATCATCACACTTCTATTGATTACAACATGAGGATTACAACTCAAAACTAGAACAAGGTATGACTCTATATGAATGCCTCCGGCGGTGTACCGAGATGGTGCAATGAATCAAGAGTGACATGTATGAAAAATAATGCATGGTGGCTTTGCCACAAATACGATCTCAACTACATGATCATGCAATGGCAATATGACAAAAGTAATGTATGTCATAATAATGATGAACGGAACGGTGGAAAGTTGCATGGCAATATATCTCGGAATGGCTATGGAAATGCCATAATAGGTAGGTATGGTGGCTGTTTTGAGGAAGATATAGGGAGGTTTATGTGTGATAGAGCGTATCGTATCACGGAGTTTGGATGCACCGGCGAAGTTTGGGCCAACCCTCAATGTGAGAAAGGGCAATGCACGGTACCGAAGAGGCTAGCAATGGCGGAAAGGTAAAAGTGCGTATAATCCATGGACTCAACATTAGTCAAAAGAACTCATATACTTATTGCAAAAGTTTAGAAGTCATCAAAAATCAAGTACTACGTGCATGCTCCTAGGGGGATAGATTGGTAGGAAAATACCATCGCTCGTCCCCGACCGCCACTCATAAGGATGCACAAGCCAGGTACACTTCATGTTTCAAATTTGTTACACAACTTTAACCATACGTGCATGCTACGGGACTTACAAACTTCAACACAAGTATTTCTCAAATTCACAACTACTCAACTAGCATGACTTTGATATTATTACCTCCATATCTCAAAACAATTATCAAGCATCAAACTTATCTTAGTATTCAACGCACTCAAAAGAAAGTTTCACATATCTTGAACACCAAGTATATTAACATTAAGCAAATTACCATGCTATTAACGACTCTCAAAATAATATAAGTGAAGCATGAGAGATCAAGTTTCTTTAAAAAAATCCACCACCGTGCTCTAAAATATCTAATGAAGCACTAGAGCAGAAATTATCACGCTCAAAAAGATATAAGTGAAGCACTATGAGCAAATTATCAAGCTCAAAAGATATAAGTGAAGCACATAGAGTATTCTATCAAATTTCAAATCATGTATGGCTCTCTCAAAAGGTGTGTATAGCAAGGATGATTGTGGTAAACTAACAAGCAAATACTCAAATAATACAAGACGCTCCAAGCAAAACACATATCATGTTGGTGAATAAAAATATAGCTCCAAGTAAATTACCGATGGAAGTGGACGAAAGAGGGGATGCCTTCCGGGGCATCCCCAAGCTTTGACTTTTTGGTGTCCTTGGATTATCTTGGGGGTGCCATGGGCATCCCCAAGCTTAGGCTCTTGCCACTCCTTGTTCCATAATCCATCAAAAGAATTCACCCAAAACTTGAAAACTTCACAACACAAAACTCAATAGAAATCTCGTGAGCTCCGTTAGAGAAATAAAACAAAAGACTAATTTAAGGTACTGTAATGAACTCAGTTTTTAATTATATTGATGTTAAACCTACTGTATTCCAACTTCCTTATGGTTTATAAACTAATTTATTAACCATAAATGCATTGAAATAAGCAAACAACACACGAAAAACAGAATCTGTCAAAAACAGAACAGTCTGTAGTAATCTGTAACTAACGCAAACTTTTGGAACCCAAAAATTTCTACCAAAATAGGACATACTGAAGAATTTGTTTATTGGACAGCAGCAAAAAGAATGAATGCAAAAGGACGTTCCTGTGATTTATTGAATTTTTTCTCGTGAGAGCAAAGTTTCTGTTTTTCAGCAGAATCAAATCAACTATCATCATAGCTTATCCTATAGGTTCTACTTGGCACAAACACTAATTAAAACATAAAACCACATCTAAACAGAAATTAGAAACAAAATTTAACACTAAACAGGAACAAAAACAAAGAACACAAAATAAAATTGGGTTGCCTCCCAACAAGCGCTATCGTTTAACGCCCCTAGCTAGGCATAAAAGCAAGGATAGATGTAGGTATTACTATCTTTAATTTTCAATTTTTTAGCGGAGTCATGATCGAATCCGGGTGGTTCTTTCCGCTTCCCTTCATACTTGGAAATTTTTAGATCTAAAGAATCCAACTGCTTATTACAAAGAGTAATCAACATATTCATGCGGTGAAGATTTCCGCTAACACTTTTAAGAGGCTCAAGAGACTTTTGTAAAAAAATTGTTACTTCGCAAATCTTCTCAAACACTTGGGTTTCTTCCTGGGTAGGATGAGATCCTCCCTTTTGGGGTAGTGTTCTCACTATTCCCTCTATAATTTCATGCGCAATACTGGGATCAATTTCAATAAAATTTCCCTTGGCAATGCAATCCAAGAGTTGTCTATGCGTCATATTTAACCCAACATAAAAATTGCAAAGAAGGATTCTAAAGTTCACCTCTAGGGTGCACTTATGATAAGATTCCATCATCCTATACCAAGCATCTTTTAAATTTTCTCCTTGCCGTTGCTTGAAGTGAAGAACTTCAAACTCGGGAGACATAGGAGCGGATAAGGAATTCGACATAGCGACAAGCAAGCAAACTAACACACGAGCAAACAAAAGGCAAAGGGAAAAAGAGGAGGATATTGAGAAAGAGAGGACGAATAAAACGGCAAAGGTGAAGTGGGGGAGAGGAAAACGAGAGGCAAATGGCAAATAATGTAATGCGAGAGATAGGGATTGCGATGGGTACTTGGTATGTTGACTTTTGCGTAAGCCTCCCCAGCAACGGCGCCAGAAATCCTTCTTGCTACATCTCGAGCTTGCGTTGGATTTCCCCGAAGAGGAGAGGATGATGCAACATAGTAGCGTAAGTATTTCCCTCAGTTTTTGAGAACCAAGGTATCAATCCAGTAGGAGACTGATGTCTACTACACAACCTTCTTGTTGTAGACGTTGTTGGGCCTGCAAGTGCACATGTTTGTAGGACAGTAGCAAATTTCCCTCAAGTGGATGACCTAAGGTTTATAAATCTGTAGGAGGCGTAGGATGAAGATGGTCTCTCTCAAACAACTCTGCAACCAAATAACAAAGAGTCTCTTGTGTCCCCAACACACCGAATACAATGGTAAATTGTATAGGTGCACTAGTTCGGCGAAGAGATGGTGATACAAGTGCAAAATAGATAGTAGATAAAGGTAATTGTAATCTGAAATTATAAAAATAGCAAGGTAACAAATGGTAAAAGTGAGCGTAAACGGTATTGCAATGATAGGAAACAAGGCCTAGGGTTCATACTTTCACTAGTGCAAGTTCTCTCAACAATAATAACATAGGTAGAACATATGACAAGCCCTCAATATGCAACAAAGAGTCACTCCAAAGCCACTAATAGCGGAGAACAAACATAGAGATTATGGTAGGGTACGAAACCACCTCAAAGTTATTCTTTCGGATCGATCTATAAAAGAGTTCGTACTAGAATAACACCTTAAGACACAAATCAACCAAAACCCTAATGTCACCTAGATACTCCATTGTCACCTCAAGTATCCGTGGGCATGATTATACGATATGCATCACACAATCTCAGATTCATCCAACCAACATAAAAGTACTTCAAAGAGTGCCCCAAAGCTACTACCGGAGAGTCAAGAACGTGTGCCAACCCCTATGCATAGGTTCCCAATGTCACGAAACCCGCAAGTTGATCACCAAGACATACATCAAGTGTTCTCATAAAAGACTCAATCCGATAAGATAACTTCAAAGGGGAAACTCAATTCATCACAAGAGAGTAGAGGGGGAGAAACATCATAAGATCCAACTACAATAGCAAAGCTCGGGATACATCAAGATCGTGCCATAGAGGAACACGAGAGAGAACACGAGAGAGAGAGATCAAACACATAGCTACTAGTACATACCCTCAGCCCCGAGGGTGAACTACTCCCTCCTCATCATGGATAGCGCCGGGATGATGAAGATGGCCTCCGATGATGGGACCCCCCTCCGGCAGGGTGCCGGAACAGGGTCCCGATTGGTTTTTGGTGGCTACAGAGGCTTGCAGCGGCGGAACTCCCGATCTATCTTCTGTTCAGGAAGTTTTAGGGTACGTAGGTATATATGGGTGCCGGGGGTACGTCGGTGAACCTCCGGGATGCTCACGAGGTAGGGGGGCGCGCCCCCCACCCTCGTGGGCAGCCCGAGACTCCCATGACGTGCACTCCAAGCCCATCAGGTTGGTTTCCTTCCAAAATTAACTTCTCCAGTTGATTTCGTTCCGTTTTGACTCCGTGTGATATTCCTTTTCCTCGAAACACTGAAATAGGCATAAAACAACAAATCTGGGCTGGGCCTCCGGTTAATAGGTTAGTCCCAAAAATAATATAAAAGTGGATAATAAAGCCCAGTATTGCCTAAAACAGTAGATAAAGTAGCATGGAGCAATCAAAAATTATAGATACGTTGGAGACGTATCAAGCACCCCCAAGCTTAATTCATGCTCGTCCTCGAGTAGGTAAATGATAAAAAAGAATTTTCGATGCAGAGTGATACTTTGGCATAATTTTAATATAAATCTTCTTAATTGTGATATGAATATTCAGATCCGAAAGATTCAAGACAAAAGTTCATATTGACATAAAAATAATAATACTTCAAGCATACTAGTCAAAGCAATCATGTCTTCTCAAAATAACATGGCAAAAGAAAATCATATAGTTAGGCTATGCTTCATTTTCGTTACACAAAGATGTTCCCAACTTCTATACCCCCGATGACAAGCCAAGCAATTGTTTCATACTTAAATAATCTCAAACTTTTTCAACCTTCACACAATACATGAGCGTTAGCCATGGATATAGCACTATGGGTGGAATAGAATATGATGAAGGGGATTGTGTGGAGAAGACAAAAATGAAAATGTCTCACGTTGACGAGGCTAATCAATAGGCTATGGAAATGCCCATCAATTGATGTCAACATGAGGAGTAGGGATTGCCATGCAACGGATGCACTAGAGCTATGAATGCTCAACAAAAGAAAACTAGTGGGTGTGCATCCAACTTGCTTGCTCATGAAGACCTAGGGCATTTGAGGAAGCCCATTGTAGGAATATACAAGCCAAGTTCTATAATGAAAAATGCCCACTAGTATAAAAAAGACAATTTATGAGACTCACTACATGAAGAACAAGGTGCTACTTTGAAGCACAATATATGAGACTCACTACATGAAGAACAAGGTGCTACTTTGAAGCACAAGTGTGGAGTAAGAGATAGTAGCATTCCCCTTTTTTTGGGCCTTTCTTTTTTTAATATATTTTGGCCTTTCTTTCTTTTTTAATTTGGGCAATGCTCTAATAATGATGATCATCACACTTCTATTGATTACAACATAAGGATTACAACTCGAAACTTAGAACAAGATATGACTCTATATGAATGCCTCCGGCGGTGTACCGGGATGGTGCAATGAATCAAGAGTGACATGTATGAAAAATAATGCATGGTGGCTTTGCCACAAATACGATGTCAACTACATGATCATGTAATGGCAATATGACAAAAGTAATGTATGTCATGATGATGATGATGGAAGTTGCATGGCAATATATCTCGGAATGGCTATGGAAATGCCATAATAGGTAGGTATGGTGGCTGTTTTGAGGAAGATATAAGGAGGTTTATGTGTGATAGAGCATATCGTATCACGGGGTTTGGATGCACCGGTTGCGCCAACTCTCAAGGTGAGAAAGGGCAATGCACGGTACCGAAGAGGCTAGCAAAGGCGGAAAGGTGAGAGTGCGTATAATCCATGGACTCAACATTAGTCAAAAGAACTCATATACTTATTGCAAAAATTTAGAAGTCATCAAAAATCAAGTACTACGCTCATGCTCCTAGGGGGATAGATTGGTAGGAAAAGACCATCGCTTGTCCCCGACCGCCACTCATAAGGATGCACAAGCCAGGTACACTTCATGTTTCAAATTTGTTACACAACTTTAACCATACGTGCATGCTACGGGACTTGCAAACTTCAACACAAGCATTTCTCAAATTCATAATCACCCAACTAGCACGACTTTGATATTATCACCTCCATATCTCAAAACAATTATCAAGCATCAAACTTATCTTTGTATTCAATTCACTCAAAAGAAAGTTTCACATATCTTGAACACCAAGTATATTAACATTAAGCAAATTACCATGCTATTAACGACTCTCAAAATAATCTAAGTGAAGCATGAGAGATGAATAGTTTCTTTAAAACAAATCCACCACCGTGCTCTAAAAGATATAAGTGAAGCACTAGAGCAAAAATTATCAAGCTCAAAAGATATAAGTGAAGCACATAGAGTATTCTAGCAAATTCCAATTTGTGTATGGCTCTATCTCAATAAATAATTTCAGATCTTGATACTTTATTCAAACAGCAATCAAAGCTAACAAAAGAAAATGACGCTCCGAGCAAAACACATATCATGTGGTGAATAAAAATATAGCTACAAGTAAAGTTACCGATGAACGAAGACGAAAGAGGGGATGACATCCGGGGCAGCCCCAAGCTTAGTTGCTTGGTTGTCCTTGAATAATACCTTTGGATGCCTTGGGCATCCCCAAGCTTAGGCTCTTTCCACTCCTTATTCCATAGTCCATCGAATCCTTACCCAAAACTTGAAAACTTCAACCACACAAAACTCAACACAAAACTCATAAGCTCCGTTAGTATAAGAAAATAAAACCACCACTTAGGTACTGTAATGAACTCATTCTATAATTCATATTAGTGTAATACCTACTGTACTCCAACTTATCTATGGTTCATACCCTCCGATACTACTCATAGATTCATCAAAATAAGCAAACAACACGATGAAAACTGAATCTGTCAAAAACAGAACAGTCTGTAGTAATATGTATAAAACGTATACTTATGGAACCCCAAAAATTATTAAATAAGTTGCTGGACCTGAGAAATTTGTCTATTAATCATCCGCAAAAAGAATCAACTTAAAAGCACTCTCCAGTAAAAAATGGCAGCCATTCTTGTGAGCGCAAAAATTTCTGTTTTTTACAGCAAGATCATATAAACTTCACCCAAGTCTTCCCAAAGGTTCTACTTGGCACTTTATTGAAACAAAAGCTATAAAACATGATTACTACAGTAGCATAATCATGTGGACACACAGAAACAGTAAGGATAAATATTGGGTTGTCTCCCAACAAGCGCTTTTCTTTAATGCCTTTCTAGCTAGGCATGATGATGACAATGATGCTCACATAAAAGATAAGAATTGAAACATAACGGGAGCATCATGAAGAATATGACTAGCACATTTAAGTCTAACACACTTCCTATACATAGGGATTTTGTGAGCAAACAACTTATGGGAACAATAATCAACTAGCATAGGAAGGTAACACAAGCATAGCTTCAAGAATTTAAGCACATAGAGAGGAAACTTGACATTATTGCAACTCCTACAAGCGTATGTTCCTCCCTCATAATAATTTTCAGTAGCATCATGAATGAATTCAACAATATAACCAGCACCTAAAGCATTCTTTTCATGATCTACAAGCATAGAGGATTTACTACTCTCCACATAAGCAAAATTCTTCTCATGAATAGTAGTGGGAGTATCATGAGAGACTTGAACACTAAAAATTGTTTCCACATTAAAAGAGTAATGTTCAAAAAAAGGGTAATCATAATCATGACAAGATTTGTAAATATAATCATCACTAATTTTTATAGCATAAGTTTCATCACAATAATCATCATAAGTAGCAACTTCGTTCTCATCATAATCGATTGAAACCTCTCCCAAGATATTGGAATCACTAAATAAAGTTGACACTCTTCCAAATCCACTTTCATATTCATCACAATAAAATTTAACATCCTCCAAAATAGTGGGATCACTACTTCCTAAAGTTGACACTCTTCCGAACCCACTTTCATCAATATAATCATCATAGGTAGGAGGCATGCTATCATCATAACAACTTTGCATATCAAAACTTGGGATGCTAAAAATATCATCTTCATTAAACATAGCATCCCCAAGCTTGGGAAAAAAATTAATTCCGGCAAATATATTCTCAAATATTTCATCCTCATCAAACATAGCTTCCCCAAGCTTGGGCCCTTTCATATCATAAGCATAATCACTCTCATCATTAAAAATATTGATAGCACCAATAGTATAGCAATTATCATCATCACAATGAGTAGTAGGAGCAACATCATTTGGGATGGATACCTTTTTACCTTTGTTTCTCCTTCTTTTCTTTTTCTTCTTCACATTATGTGTAAGTTCAACCTTCCTCTTTGAGCTCCTTATTGATGAGATTGGCTGAATAGAAAGATCCTCCTCGTTACCTGATTCATCGTAAGAAATAATAGGAGGAGATTGGGAAGCCTCTTCCCTTTCATTAGTATTCTCATAATCTTCCATTTGCTTTATTTTCTTTAGGTAATTGACAATACAAGGATTTTCAATGCAATTCTCCGCACAATATATATAAATTTTCTCTAGATCAAAATCAAGAATTTTATCAAGATTAAATTTTGGAATACCCTCAGTCATACATTTCATTTCTTCATAACCCAAAAGAAGGCTAAGCTCTTTATGATGCTCAAGGGTAATCAAATTATCACAATATTTGGAAACGACTTGATCATGAAACAAATAGCATTGGAGCTTTAAATGACCATGTTCATTGCAAAGTTCACAAGGGGTACTATAAATATTGAATCTTTCAGCACATTCATCTAGCTCTTCTTGCAACAATTTGGTTTCTAAGTACTTATGCCTCTTGCAATATCTATCTTCCCTATTTGGTGTGTACTTACAAACCCAATGCACTCCACAAAAATTGACATGTTTATAGGAGACATTTTCATCATAACTAGTGCAATCATCATTAGCATCATGGATATTCAAAGAATTTGCACTAACAACATTGCAAAAATGCTCATCATTAAAATATTTAGTGCCAAACAATTTAGAGATTTCTTCTTCTAGCACTTGAGCACAATTATCCTTTCCATCATACTCACGAAAGATATTAAAAAGGTGAAGCGTATGAGACAAACTCAACTCCATTTTTTTAGTTTTCTTTTATAAACTAAACTAGTGCTAAAACAAGAAACAAAAAGATTCGATTGCAAGATCTAAAGATATACCTTCACTTACCTAGCCTCCCCGGCAACGACGCCAGAAAAGAGCTTCATGTCTACTACACAACCTTCTTCTTGTAGATGTTGTTGGGCCTGCAAGTGCACAGGTTTGTAGGACAGTAGCAAATTTCCCTCAAGTGGATGACCTAAGGTTTATCAATCCGTAGGAGGCGTAGGATGAAGATGGTCTCTCTCAAACAACCCTGCAACCAAATAACAAAGAGTCTCTTGTGTCCCCAACACACCCAATACAATGGTAAATTGTATAGGTGCACTAGTTCGGCGAAGAGATGGTGATACAAGTGCAAAATAGATAGTAGATAAAGGTAATTGTAATATGAAATTATAAAAACAGCAAGGTAACAAGTGGTAAAAGTGAGCGTAAACGGTATTGCAATGATAGGAAACAAGGCCTAGGGTTCATACTTTCACTAGTGCAAGTTCTCTCAACAATAATAACATAGGTAGAACATATGACAATCCCTCAATATGCAACAAAGAGTCACTCCAAAGCCAATAATAGCGGAGAACAAACGTAGATATTATGGTAGGGTACGAAACCACCTCAAAGTTATTCTTTCGGATCGATCTATAAAAGAGTTCATACTAGAATAACACCTTAAGACACAAATCAACCAAAACCCTAATGTTACCTAGATACTCCATTGTCACCTCAAGTATCCGTGGGCATGATTATATGATATGCATCACACAATCTCAGATTCATCCAACCAACATAAAAGTACTTCAAAGAGTGCCCCAAAGCTACTGCCGGAGAGTCAAGAACGTGTGCCAACCCCTATGCATAGGTTCCCACTGTCACGAAACCCGCAAGTTGATCACCAAGACATACATCAAGTGTTCTCATAAAAGACTCAACCCGATAAGATAACTTCAAAGGGTAAACTCAATTCATCACAAGAGAGTAGAGGGGGAGAAACATCATAAGATCTAACTACAATAGCAAAGCTCGGGATACATCAAGATCGTGCCATAGAGGAACACGAGAGAGAGAGATCAAACACATAGCTACTAGTACATACCCTCAGCCCCGAGGGTGAACTACTCCCTCCTCGTCATGGATAGCGTCGGGATGATGAAGATGGCCTCCGGTGATGGGATCCCCCTCCGGCAAGGTGCCGGAACAGGGTCTCGATTGGTTTTTGGTGGCTACAGAGGCTTGCGGCGGCGGAACTCCCTATCTATCTTCTGTTCTAGAAGTTTTAGGGTACGTAGGTATATATGGGTGCCGGGGGTACGTCGGTGGACCTCCGGGATGCTCACGAGGTAGGGGGGCGCGCCCGCCCCCACCCTCGTGGGCAGCCCGAGACTCCCCTGACATGCACTCCAAGCACATCAGGTTGGTTTCCTTCCAAAATTAACTTCTCCAGTTGATTTCGTTCCGTTTTGACTCCGTCTGATATTCCTTTTCCTCGAAACACTGAAATAGGCATAAAACAACAAATCTGGGCTGGGCCTCCGGTTAATAGGTTAGTCCCAAAAATAATATAAAAGTGGATAATAAAGCCCAATATTGCCTAAAACAGTAGATAAAGTAGCATGGAGCAATCAAAAATTATAGATACGTTGGAGACGTATCAGAGACCACGCACAAGTCCCTCGTACCTGCACAAAACGATAGCTACTCGCAACCAACGCTTAGGGGTTGTCAATCCCTTCACGGTCACTTACGAGGGTGAGATTTGATAGAGATAATATTTTTGGTATTTTTGGTATAAAGATGCAAAGTAAAAAGTAAAAGCAAAAGCAAGTAAATAAAGTGATGGAGATTGATATGATGAGAATAGACCCGGGGGCCATAGGTTTCACTAGTGGCTTCTCTCAAGAGTATAAGTATTCTACAGTGGGTGAACAAATTACTGTTGAGCAATTGACAGAATTGAGCATAGTTATGAGGTTATCTAGGCAATGATCATGTATATAGGCATCACGTCCGTGACAAGTAGACCGAAATGATTCTGCATCTACTACTATTACTCCACTCATCGACCGCTATCCAGCATGCATCTAGAGTATTAAGTTAAAAACAGAGTAACGCCTTAAGCAAGATGACATGATGTAGAGGAATAAATTCATGCAATATGATAAATACCCCATCTTGTTATCCTCGATGACAACAATACAATACGTGCCTTGCAACCCTTTCTGTCACTAGGTAAGGTCACCGCAAGATTGAACCCAAAGCTAAGCACTTCTCCCATTGCAAGAACTACCAATGTAGTTGGCCAAACCAAACGGATAATTCGAAGAGACTTGCAAAGATAACTCAATCATACATAAAAGAATTCAGAGAAGAATCAAATATTTTCCATAGATAAGCTGGATCATAAACCCACAATTTATCGGTCTCAACAAACACATCGCAAAAAGAAGATTACATCGAATAGATCTCCACGAGAGAGGGGGAGGACATTATATTGAGATCCAAAAAGAGAGAAGAAGCCATCTAGCTACTAACTATGGACCCGAAGGTCTGAATTAACTACTCACACTTCATCGAAGGGGCTATGGTGATGATGTAGAAGCCCTCCGTGGTGGATGCCCCTCCGGCGGAGCTCCTGAACAGGCCCCAAGATGGGATCTCGTGGATACAGGAAGTTACGGTGGTGGAATTAGGTTTCTAGCTCCGTCCCCGATCTGTTGGGGGTACGTAGGTATATATAGGAGGAACGAGTACGTCGGTGGAGCGTCAGGGGGCCCACGAGGTAGGGGGGCGCGCCCAGGGGGGGAGGGCGCGCCCCCCACCCTCGTGACCGCCTCTGGCACTTCTTGGAGTAGGGTCCAAGTCTCCTGGATCACGTTCGGTGAGAAGATCACGTTTCCGAAGGTTTCATTCCGTTTGGACTCCGTTTGATATTCCATTTCTTCGAAACACTGAAATAGGCAAAAAACAGCAATTCTGGGCTGGGCCTCCGGTTAATAGGTTAGTCCCAAAAATAATATAGAAGTGGAAGATAAAGCCCATTATAGTCCAAAACAATAGATAAATTAGCATGGAGCAATCAAAAATTATAGATACGTTGGAGACGTATGACTCACTTGCACTTTGCTGATGGTCCCTTACTTCTGATTGAGGCATCAAAGGAGGGAGAGAGCGAGATTAGCCGAATCCTTCAAGTATATGAAGCGGGGTCGGGGCAAATGGTGAACCGAGACAAGTCGTCTATTATGTTCATCAAGAATACCAAAACCACTTCGAAGAATGCGGTCATGTAGATCCTCGGTTTGCAACACGAAACATTAAATGGGAAGTATGTAATGGGTTGTGTCCTGTCGATGCAAGGCAAAGTAATTATGGTTAGGTATATGACACAAGCGATACCAGTGTATGCAATGGGTTGTTTTGACCTTACGAAGGGTCTTTGTGAAGAGCTAAGTAACATGATATGCAAATACTGGTGGTCGCAACAACAAGATGAAAAGAAGATGCATTGGGTCGGGTGAGAAAAGATGAAATTACCCAAAGAGGAAGGTGGCCTCGGGTTTAGAGATCTATACTCGTTCAATATGGTCATGCTAGCTCGACAAGTATGGAGACTCCTACAATCCCCATAGTCCTTGTGTGCACAAGTTATGCAAGCAAGGTACTACCCTGACGGTGACATCCTATCAGATGCTCCCATGGCATAGATGAGCTACACTTGGTGAAGCATTCTCAAGGGTATGGAAGTTGTCAAGGAAGGTTATATTTGGCGTCTAGGGTCAGGGGAGTATATAAAGATCTGGTCCGACCCTTGGCTCCTAAGACACCTGTCCATGAGACCAATCATGAGACGGGGTGCAAACTTACTCACGTGGGTCTCCGAGTTGATTGATCCAATTCTAACAAATGGGATTGGAAGCTCATCAGGCAAACCTTTTGATGTGGAGAATCATATGGTCATCCCCATGGACCTACCTACGTCTCCCACGACATCACTTGGACCAATGACAAGGGCTCGAGCAAAGGCTATCGAAGATAAGGTGAACTCTATCCTCTACGAACTATCACTTTCTACATATGAGACATGGCTACTACCTCAAGCGGAAACCCTATGTGTGATCAGGTGCTGGGAGGAAGGCCACGGATCAGCTACACCCAACGGACTAGGCGGCGAGGACACCAAGTACAAGGAACAAGAAGAAGCGTTGCCAAAAGCCTACAGCCACCGGAAGACCGGTCCGGACCGGACGTCCGACGCCTGGAGACTCCACCAGCCCGAAGAGCCAGCCAGTGAACGCTACAACGGTCGGACATCCGACCTCGACCGGACGCCCGACACACCCCAGCGACCAGATGACCGAGTCCCTCCGGACATCCGGTGTCACCCAACAGAAGGGAAATTCTTGGAAGTCCGAAACCTCTGGATGACCGACAGCCTCCGGAAATCCAACGCCGCCTGATTAGAGCCAAAACACCAGACGTACGACACCTACCGGATGACCGGACCCTCGCGAGTCACCGGACGTCCGGTAGCTGCCAGACGATCGCGCCTGTCTATGCACAGCGTGTTGGGCCGAGGTCCATGTACCCCTTCGCCCACGTAGACTATATATACTCCTCCTCCTTCCTCTTATTAGGGTTAGCATTGGTTTAGCTCATTTGAGAGATAGAGCTTTGCTCATCCATCCGGATCTACTCCATCGAGAGAGACCGCGGCCTCTGCGGAGAAGAACCATCTTGGATTCAAGACCCCTCACGGGAAGACCTTAAAGACCTCCTCACGGAGAAGAACTTGCTACTTATACCCTCCTTTGTTGATCGTAGATCGTGTATCTCTTTGTGTTTCGAGGATCTAGCACATGTGTAATCGAATCTTGTTGGTTTGAGTGTTTTATCTCCTCATGTTTTCCCTCATGTTCTTTGTGTTCATCGCGGGATCCGCTCCAATCGTGAAAGATCGGGCATCTAGGGTTCTACCCTACATCATCTTGGTATCATGAGCCACGTTGACCAGGATTTTGGAGCCCTCCCTCTTTGTTTTCTAGCCTAATTTTGTTGATTTCATCCTAATTTCAAAAATCCACAAAGAATAGCCCCCAATTTTCTTTGTGATTTATTGGTTTTGATGAAGTTTTGTTGGATTTGTTCCGTGGATTTGCTTTGCCTCGAGTGGATCTAGCTTTTCCCCGTCATTTCCCCCATTTACATCCACAAAATCGCCCAAATTCGACCAATTTTACCACCTCCAGCTCGAAAACTTGAGTTCATCCCGTGCCCGAAATCGCCCAGGCATTGGATGTCCAACAGCGACCGAACGTCCGACGAGTACCGGTCGTCCGACCACCACCGGACGTCTGATGTTCCCTGACAAACTGAAATTTTCGCACGAAAATTTTCAGCCATCGCCCACACTTCCGCATTGCCGCTCCACTTCCACTTCCGCATACGCACCCCAACACCACTTTCCGCTCCAACACTCTGATAACCCCAAATATCAAACCACCATCGCTTTCCACAACCACCATTGCTTCCCACACACTCCGACAAATTTTGACACGTTTTGTCTTGAGAATTTGAGTTGCGGTTTCTGTTTCCTAATGCGTTTTGGCAACTTAGGGACGGTTCGACATCAACATCACCACCACTCATCTTCATCACAGACTCCTCATCAACAACGGCCACTTCACCGTCATCCGTCCTTTCTTACAAACGAGTAACCCTCGATAGTAACCTCGACGGTACTTTGTGTACTCCTTTCCATTGCATTGATGACCCCATGGCCCATTTTTGCATACCTTTCCTATCGAGACTAGTCATTTGAGTATTGTTGGCAATGTTACTTGTGCACATTAGTGATCATTGCATATATCATCATCTTGGTGTCCATATCTTGGTATCATCTCTTGGGTCACAAGGTTGTCATAGCATATACACAATTGCTAGCTTGGTTCGTGAAGTTTTGCATAAGTGGCCATCAAAAGATCTCAAAAGAGAAAGAGCCAAACAAGTTTTTAAGCAAAAGAGGAAGATAAGCAAATAGCTTTTAAGCAAGAACCATAGCATCATACTACATTAAGATTTTGAAAGAACATGTGGTGCCCCCATGTTTGGTTTTGGTAATTGATGACAATCTCTATGGACTAATGGTTGCCTTGAGTTATATTTGAAGGTTTTGTCCATAGGCTTTTCTTGAAGTCCATGTGTTGGTTTCAAGGAGTTTATGAGTTGACCAAGGTGCTATTAAGGAATTATCCAAAGATTGGTCATGTGAGTGTTGAGCTTATTGCGAGCATGTCTTGAAGAAGAAGATTGTGTGATCATTCATGTTTACCTTCAAGACATCATCCAAATGAAGAGAGTTGGAAAGATTTAAGGTTGATCAAGACTAAGTCAAGAGTGAATCAAGTTGATCAACTCACAAAGCGTAGAAGATGTACTGAGAGGGATCAAGTGATCCCATGGTATGGTAAGCATTGTCAATTACGCTCTGTGTACTAACCCATGGTCTTCGTGAGAGTTCTTTGTGGGGTTAGGATGTGGTGTGCAAGTTCAAGTGATGCATCATGAAGATATCAAGTGCTTGAAGCTTTCCGCCCATTGTGGTGACAATGGACTTGTGAAGATGAGCCGAAGAGTGGCTCACCCATAGTGGACTATAGGGGAGCAATCATCTAGTCTTCATCGAGCCAACGCAATCAAGAAAGGTGGTCCAACTTGAGGGAGTCAAGATCATCATCATCTAGCTCAAGTGAACCATGTGCAAGGCAAAGGTTTTCCCTTGATAGGTTTTCTATTTTACCGGTCTCATGGTGGTAGTTGGAAGACCGGGTTATAGGATCGTTTGCCGTACTATCAAGGGGGGCTCTCAAGTTGGTAGCTTGATCGCATCGTTAGTAGAGAGCTCAAACCATTGCATCCTTGCATCATGTTTCTTGGTTCTTATTTGGTTCTCTTTGTGAGTCTTAGAGCTTATGGTCATCTTGATGACAAGCTTGAGTTCATCGAAAACGGAGTTCGCATGCGTCTTCTATGATGTTTTCGGTGTTGGAGGTTTTACCGGTCTTATCCGAGGAAGGGTTCTCACCATTTTATTATGGGCCTTTTCTAATTTGCTTATTATTGATATTTATTTAAAGATTATGTAAGCCCTTGTCGCTAGCTTTCCAACAAACTTGGTTTCATCGAATTCGGAGTCCGTTTGCAAAAGTTGTGGCAGTTTTGGTGTTCTGAAAAGGCTGCAGCGGTACTACCGCGAATTGGAGAGTGGTACTACCGCGGCTCCTACAGCGGTAGTACCGCTTCGGACCAAAAACTCATCCCAAGTCCTGCGGTGTTAGGCCTGGATGTATTTTTTTTAGTACTGCTCGCAAGCAGTAGTACCGCTACCCTTAGCAGTAGTACCGCTACCCCTAGCAGTAGTACCGTGAGGTCAAGCGGTACTACCGCTCCGACGGTTCTTATGGCCTTTTTGCCTCCTAACTGTTGTGTTTCAAAGGGGTACTACCACCCTAGCGGTAGTACCGCCCCTTGGAGCGGTAGTACCGCTCTGTGCGGGCTGTGAGCATAACGGTTGGATTTTTCCCCACCTATAAAAGGGGGTCTTCTTCCCCAATGAACCTTATCTCTTTATCTCGTGTTCTTCCCCCATTGTTGACCTTCTTCGAGCTTGCTAATTCTCAATCCCTCCATGGATTCTTGCTAGTTTCTTAGGGAAAAGAGAGAGGAGATCTAGATCCACATTTCCACCAATCACTTTCTCCTCTATGTGAGGGGAACCCCTTGGATCTAGATCTTGGAGTTCTTGGTGTTCTCCTTCTTGTTCTTCCTCTCATTTTCCTCCCTAACATTAGTTGTTTCGGTGGAATTTGGGACAGAAGGACTTGGGCACTCCCTGTGCCCTTGCTATGGCATTTGTACATCGGTTTGAGTTCTCCACGGTGATACGTGGAAGTTTCAAGTTGAGAAGCTTGTTACTCTTGGGTGTTTGGGCACCCGAGAGCATGTTCCTCTTGGGTGCCTTGGCGCCCTAGACGGTTGGTGTTGTTCGGAGCTCAATCATTGTGGTGTAAAGCTCCGGGCAAGCGTCGGGGTCTCCAATTAGGTTGTGGAGATCGCCCCAAGCAATTTGACGGGTATCGGTGACCGCCCCCAAGGGTTGCCAAAGTGTACGGGTTCGGTGACCGCCCCCAAGGGTTGCCATTTGTACGGATTCGGTGACCGCCCTCAAGGGTCCCTTAGTGGAATCACGGCATCTTGCATTGTGCGAGGGCGTGAGGAGATTACGGTGGCCCTAGTGGCTTCTTGGGGAGCATTGTGCCTCCACACCGCTCCAAACGGAGATTAGCATCTGCAAGGGGGTGAACTTTGGGATACATCATCGTCTCCGCGTGCCTCGGTTATCTCTTACATGAGCCCTTTACTTATGCACTTTACTTTGTGATAGCCATATTGTTTCTTGTCATATATCTTGCTATCACTTAGTTGTTTATCTTGCTTAGTATAAGTTGTTGGTGCACATAGGTGAGCCTAGTTGTTGTAGGTTTTGTGCTTGACAAATTAACCGTTAGGTTTATTCCGCATTTGTTCAAGCCTAAACCGTAATTATTTTAAAGAGCCTATTCACCCCCCCTCCAGGCGACATCCACGATCTTTCAATTGATATCAGAGCCTTGTCTCTCTTTATTAGGCTTTACCGCCTAGATAGTAAAGATGTTGACTAGGGGATTAGGATTCTGTGACACTCTTAGTTTCGATGGCACAAATTTTGATGTTTGGGTAATTCGCATGCTTAATCTCTTTAGGATCATGGACCCAAATTTAGAGCGAATTGTAGATATGGATTTTTCTCCTCCAAAGGATCCCCAAATAATATCTTTAGAGGATGAGAAAAACTCTTATCTCAATGCTCAAGCTTCTAATGTGTTGTTCGATGATTTGAGCAATGTAGTTATATTTCAACTCATGTCGTTCCGGGATGCTCATGAGTTGTGGAGGAAGCTTTAAGATAAATATGGTGTGTCCAAGTTTTGTGGGGATGATTGTTCTCCCTCCACCTCCGGTTGTATAGTCTTCTCAACTTCTTCTACTTCACCTACATGTGGTTTGCCACAAGGTAATGATATGGTGAGTAGTTTTGGTCATTGCAATGATGATAGTATGCTTATTATGGATGATCCTTCATCACTATGTTATGGCAATGCTCCTTCTTTGGGCTGTAACACTTCAAGCACTCCAAATGTTTCACATGCTTGTGTTGATAGTCCTTGCATATCATGTAGAAATTGCTTGACTAAATCTCATGATGATATGCTTTCTATGTCTTGTTGCCATGATAAAAATGCATCTATTTCCTCGAATTGTTGTGCTAACAATGTAGAGGAAAACCTACACTCCATGGAACAAGATGTGGTTTTTAATGGTGCCTCAAGGGATCCTACATTATCATCTATTGCATTTTGCCTTATGGCTAAGGCTTCAAAGGTATCTCCTACCTTGAACCCCAATATGTCTCTTGATGGTGATGTTGATGCTAATGATGAAGAGAATGATAATGATGTCTCCTTAAAAACTAAGCGAGAAATGATTTTTAAAGCTCTTCATAAAAATAAAATTGCTCGTTCCAACTTCATGGAAATAATGTCCATTGCCATTGATGACAAGAAATACATTGAGGAGTTGGAGTCTCATCTTGAGGAGCATGAGGTCACCATTGAGAAAATGGAAGGTCATGAGCGTGATTACGCTAATGAGATCAGGGACCTCTCTCAAGCTCTTGAACTTGAACAAACCACCAAGGAATCTCTTGAGGAGACTTTTGCTCTAGAATTATCTAGAGTAAGGGAATCTCGTGATAGAGCTCTTGAGGTGGCCAATGATTTTGAAACTAAAAATGAGGAGCTTGAAGTTGCGCATGCTAAACTCCTTGAGGACTTTGAGCACCTCGAAAATGGCTCAAGGGTCATTAAGAGTGAGCTCATCAAACTCATCGAGTCTCATGCTCAACTTAAAGCTTCATATTCAAAAGAGCTTGCCAAGTTGTCTTCTCCTCTTGTTGCTAATGATGATGCTTGTGCTACTAACTCTATCTCTTGTGAAGCATCCATACTGAAGGACAATGTTGAGCTACGGGCTCAACTTGAGTTGCTATCTAGCAAATATGGGAAATTGGAAGAAAGTCATGAAAAGCTCTCGAACTCTCATGATGATCTTCTAGTATCCCATAATGTGCTAAAGATAGCTCATGAGGCCATGCTTGCTAAGGTAACATCTAGTGAGCCTCATGTGGATACTAGCACTACATCTAGTCAAAGTGCTATATTGCCATGTGCTAGTCCTTGTAATTCATCTACTCACGATGTTGGTACATCTTGTGATGAATTGCTTTCCTTGCCTTGTTGCTCTAACGATGAAACTTATACTTTCTCTAGTACTTGTGTTGAGACTAACCATGTAGAGGAAATCAAATAGCTCAAGGCCCAAGTCACTTCTTTGAAGAAAGACTTGGAAAAGTGTCATGAAGGGAAGGCCACACTCAATAATATCTTGAGTGTGCAAAAATCCCCCGATGATAAAGGTGGACTTGGATTCAACTCCAATAAGAAGAAGAAGTCCAAGAGCAACAAGAAGAAGGGCCAAAAACAAGTCAAGAATTCGGCCAAGATCATTTGCTTCAAGTGCAAAATTGAAGGGCATCATGTTAGATCTTGCCCTTTGAAGAAGAAGGCCATTAGTGACAAGCAACAAGGGAAGCGGCCACAAGTTCACTCTCATTCTCAATCTCAAGTTGAGAAATCAAGTGAGAAGAAAGTAAAAAGTAGACGTTGCTACCTATGTCGTGAAAAAGGTCATGTCGCTTCTTCATGCACAAATGGTACCTCATCCAACCCAATTATCATTGATGATGTCTATTATCTTTGGAAGGATAAGGTTGGCAATGTGTTTGCCAAGTTTGTTGGTACTCAAAGTGGTTTGAAGCAAAGAACCATTTGGGTATCCAAGCCTATTGTGACTAACCTCTTAGGAGCCAACTTGGTTGGGGACCAACTAGATCAAACTTGATCAATAGGTGTTGTTGGAGGGCATTGGACACTTGGCTACATTATGAAGAATTAAGGGGACTCCATCACTCTTATTGCCTCAAGCCAAGGCAATTGAATCATCAAGCTTATATCTTATATACAATGTGCCTCCTTGTGGTAACTTGTACTTAAATTGTTTACATTGAAAGTTACTTGCCCACTTGCATGTTTTGGTTTTGTTCCTTGCATCTGTTTGTATATGTTGTGCTTCCAACTTGATTATCTTGAGCAATTAAGTATGTGTGTGTTGGTTTGCACATCATGTATGTGTGTGTCATGCATTGAGCCTTTTGCATCTTGTTTATTTCTTAGTTGGCTCTGGTGAGAGATTAATGGAATATCCCATTATGGGGGAGTGATGTGCTTTGTGCACCTCACAATACTATAAATGTGTGTACATGAGTAATACCATCTAGTATTGATATTTCAAGATTATCTAGTTGCTATGTGGTATGTCTTCTCATGAGAAATTCAAATTCTAAATTGTCCATTAATTATCTCTTGTTGGATCCTCTTATTGCCTCTTGTTAAGTTTTGTTCATTGGTATCACATTATGGGGGAGTAATATGATATGTATATTACTAGCCTAGAAAATGTGTACATTTGAGATTTTGTCACCTAGTGTTGATATTGTAGATTATCTTGTTCCTAGGTGGCATGTTAGCTCTACAAGTTGCGATTTGCTTATGTTTGGTGTGAAGATGATGTTGGATATCCTTGCTATCTACAAACGGGAATTATTTCCAAATACTTCTTCTCTTATGACAATTGGTACTCACTTATGTGTGGTAGAAATTATTGATCATCTTTACATTGGCCTTTGCTTTTATTTGCCTTATCTCGTGCCTAGGATTGTGTCAACTCCCATTGTTTTCCATACCACTTGTGGATCTTGTTATTTTCTTGATCTTGTTTAGTGTTTTCTAGATATAGTGAAAGTGGTGATCCCACCATGTGCATTTTGTATTCAAATGCAAATTCTCTATAATGCACTAGTCTTTGGGGAGCTATCCTATTTTCTATAAAACACTCATATTGTGATCCATATTAAGTGTGTGTTGGTGGATGGCAAGTAATTTCTTTTGGTACTTTGTGCCAACATGAAACTTTGTAGAGAGCTTGGTTTGTTTGGAACCATCCTCTCCTTTGGGAGTTTGACATCTTTTTTTGTGTGTTCCAGTGGATATCTCATTCCTTGATGTATCTTTTAATGATATCTTCCAAGTGATGATTTCTCCATTTTGTATCCTTTTCACTAGGTTTTTCCTTATATTTTGGTATCGGTTCTTGAAAGTCTTGAGCATGCATTTTAACTTCATGTAGTTCCTTTGGCATGTTTTCTTTCTTTGACCCAATATATAGGGAAAACTCCACCAAGTCTCAAATTGGATGAGATGTGCATGAGATTCATTTTCATATCTATATGCACACATCTATGTTTACTTTGTCCTATGTATTGTTGGTTCTCTAACTCTTTGGTCCCAATGAGTTTGGGTACCATTTTGTTTGTGTTGTTGTTCGAGGAACCATTGGAGATGCATTGGATACTCGGCTCATTCAAAAGGAAGGTGTTGTCACCATGTGCTTATTGGAGTAAGCTAGGATGATCAATGAACTACTTTCTACCTTCAATTGGTATCTACTACATCTTTGCAATGCTATCTCGGTAACAAGTATCATCATCTACTACATGCACACATTATTGCATCAATCATGTGCAGATTGTATCATGGAATGTTATTCTTTATTTATTGTGATACTTGTTTCCTTTCTCAAAGCATTCCCAACAATGATCTCTTGTTGCTAGTTGTGATGTCTTTGATGGTTGTGTGGTAGGAATTCATTTATATACAATAAGACCATATCTAGCCTTGGGCTATGCTTCCAAGCACATATCTTATTGGTATATGTATGACTTCCTTTTGGATATCTTATTCCTTCGTGTTGTAACTATTTCGGGTGTACATCCTTCTTTGTAGATATATATCGTCATGATTTCGTCTACCTAGACCCTTATACACTTGAGAGAAATTACATCTCTAGATGATTTCCTTTCTTTCACGTCCACCTTGTGTTTCTTATGTTATTTCTTTGGTGGCTCTGTGAAAGCTTTTGCCTTGAGTGTGTGTCTTATCTCGTTGCATCTTGATGCACTCTTGTGTGGTGAAGATTATTTTCCTCATGCTTGTCTTGACGAGGCTTTTGCCATCTTAATTGGTATCCCCTGTCTTGATGATGCTTATGCTTTCTATCTTCACCTTGGGTTGTCTCAAGTGTTGGTTATTCATTTTGCATATTTAGTGTTCTTGTGAACCCATTTGCTTAGTTGTGTGTGAGAATGAAAGGCTTTGCACCGTGTATCTCACTCATTCGAGACTATGTTGACGCTTATGCTCATCCGTATATTAGTCTCCTCATGTGCTTTGCCATGACTCACACACATCATTTTGGTTGAGCCTATTCTTAAGTTGCCTCTTTTACATGTTGCTCAACCATGTGTTTGTTGCAAGTGCTAGGCTTAGTTTCCTTTATGCTCACTTGCACTTGTTGTTTGTTTCTATTGATTTTGGGGAGCTATGATCCTATTTTGTGCACTTTGTATCCAAATACAAAAAATATTATGTGTGCACAAATCATGGGGAGCTTCTCTAGCTTATTTAGAACACTCCTTTGCTCATATCATAATATCCTTCATTCATGTGTCTCATAGGATCTTTGGTCTAGTTGGTTCAATTGACATCCTTTGATTGCTTGCTTCAATTAGTATCTTTTGATTGCTCAATTTCTTGTTTCTCTCTTTGTTATGTCTTTGTGGCATATCATTCTTTTGCAATCTTTTGGCCTCAATATAGTTTGTCTTCCTCCAAGTATTTACCATTGAAAATGTGTATTGCATTCCACTCTCTTTTTGAGAGATACACAATTTATGGAGGAAAACTATTTATATTGGCCTTCTAAGCTTTTCACCCATTTTGGCAATCGATGCCAATGGGGGAGGAGTTTCAGAGAGTTTTGTGGAGAAGTCTTGAGAGTTTTCTCCTTGCTTTGGTTTTGGTTCCTAAGCATTTGCATCCCATTCTCATGCATCATTGGTTGTTGCATTGCATGGTGATGAATAACTCCTTGTATAAACTCTCTTGAAAGTGATTGTCATCAATTACCAAAATGGGGGAGATTGAAAGAACATGCGGTGCCCCCATGTTTGGTTTTGGTAATTGATGACAATCTCTATGGACTAATGGTTGCCTTGAGTTATATTTGAAGGTTTTGTCCATAGGATTTTCTTGAAGTCCGTGTGTTGGTTTCAAGGAGTTTATGAGTTGACCAAGGTGCTATTAAGGAATTATCCAAAGATTGGTCATGTGAGTGTTGAGCTTATTGCAAGCATGTCTTGAAGAAGAATATTGTGTGATCATTCATGTTTACCTTCAAGACATCATCCAAATGAAGAGAGTTGGAAAGATTCAAGGTTGATCAAGACTAAGTCAAGAGTGAATTAAGTTGATCAACTCACAAAGCGTAGAAGATGTACCTAGAGGGATCAAGTGATCCCATGGTATGGTAAGCATTGTCAATTACGCTCTGTGTACTAACCCATGGTCTTCGTGAGAGTTGTTTCTGGGGTTAGGATGCGGTGTGCAAGTTCAAGTGATGCATCATGAAGATATCAAGTGCTTGAAGCTTTCCGCCCATTGTGGTGACAATGGACTTGTGAAGATAAGCCGAAGAGTGCTCACCCATAGTGGACCATGGGGGAGCAATCATCTAGTCTTCATCGAGCCAACACAATCAAGAAAGGTGGTCCAACTTGAGGGAGTCAATATCGTCATCATCTAGCTCAAGTGGACCATGTGCAAGGCAAAGGTTTTCCCTTGATAGGTTTTCTATTTTACCGGTCTCATGGTGGTAGTTGGAAGACCGGGTTATAGGATCGTTTGCCGTACTATCAAGGGGGGCTCTCAAGTTGGTAGCTTGATCGTATCATTAGTAGAGAGCTCAAACCATTGCATCCTTTCATCATGTTTCTTGGTTCTTATTTGGTTCTCTTTTTGAGTCTTAGAGCTTATGGTCATCTTGATGACAAGCTTGAGTTCGTCGAAAATGGAGTTCGCATGCGTCTTCTATGATGTTTCCGGTGTTGGAGGTTTTACCGGTCTTATCCGAGGAAGGGTTCTCACAATTTTATTATGAGCCTATTATAATTTGCTTATTATTGATATTTCTTTAAATATTGTGTAAGCCCTTGTCGCCAGCTTTCCAACAAACTTGGTTTCATCGAATTCGGAGTCCGTTTGCAAAAGTTGTGGCAGTTTTGGTGTTCTGAAAAGGCTGCAGCGGTACTACCGCGAACTGGAGCGGATGTAATTTTTTACTACCGCTTCAAGCGGTACTACCACGGATCCTACAGCGGTAGTACCGCTCCGGACCAAAAACTCGTCCCAAGTCATGTGGTGGTAGTCATGGATGTATTTTTTTAGTACTGCTCGCAAGCAGTAGTATCGCTACCCTTAGCAGTAGTACCGCTACCCCTAGCGGTAGTATCGTGAGGTCAAGCGGTACTACCGCTCCGATGGTTCTTCTGGCCTTTTTGCCTCCTCGATGTTGTGTTTCAAAGGGTTACTACCGCCCTAGCGGTAGTACCGCTCTGTGTGGGCTGTGAGCATAACAGTTGGATTTTTTCTCACCTATAAAAGGGGGTCTTCTTCCCCAATGAACCTTATCTCTTTAGATCGTGTTCTTCCCCCATTGTTGACCTTCTTCGAGCTTGCTAACTCTCAAACCCTCCATGGATTCTTGCTAGTTTTTGAGGGAAAAGAGAGAGGAGATCTAGATCCACATTTCCACCAATCACTTTCTCCTCTATGTGAGGGGAACCCCTTGGATCTAGATCTTGGAGTTCTTGGTGTTCTCCTTCTTGTTCTTCCTCTCATTTTCCTCCCTAGCATTAGTTGCTTCGGTGGAATTTGGGAGAGAAGGACTTGGGCACTCCGTGTGCCCTTGCTATTGCATTTGGTGCATCGGTTTGAGTTCTCCACGGTGATACATGGACGTTTCAAGTTGAGAAGCTTATTACTCTTAGGTGTTTGGGCACTCGAGAGCTTGTACCTCTTGGGTGCCTTGGCGCCCTAGACGGTTGGTGTTGTTAGGAGCTCAATCATTGTGGTGTAAAGCTCCAAGCAAGCGTCAGGGTCTCCAATTAGGTTGTGGAGATCGCCCCGAGCAATTTGACGGGTACCGGTGACTGCCCCCCAGGGTTGCCAAAGTGTACGGGTTCCGTGACCGCCCCCAAGGGTTGCCATTTGTACGGGTTCGGTGACCGCCCTCAAGGGTCCCTTAGTGGAATCACGACATCTTGTATTGTGCGAGGGCATGAGGAGATTACGGTGGCCCTAGTGGCTTCTTGGGGAGCATTGTGCCTCCACACCGCTCCAAACGGAGATTAGCATCCGCAAGGGTGTGAACTTTGGGATACATCGTCGTCTCCGCGTGCCTCGGTTATCTCTTACACGAGCCCTTTACTTATGCACTTTACTTTGTGATAGCCATATTGTTTCTTATCATATATCTTGCTATCACTTAGTTGTTTATCTTGCTTAGTATAAGTTGTTGGTGCACATAGGTGAGCCTAGCTGTTGTAGGTTTTGTGCTTGACAAATTAACCGTTAGGTTTATTCCGCATTTGTTCAAGCCTAAACCGTAATTATTTTAAAGCGCCTATTCACCCCCCCTCTAGGCGACATCCACAATCTTTCAGATTGTCATACTCGATCATCTTGGACCATATCATAGGAACATCATACATATAGCATACTTGGGATAGAAGTCGTTGTATTTTTGCTTTGTAGGTTGTGCACAAGTCTCATATCCGCCTATTGTGCAATCATGCTAGCATCTCTCTAGTGTTGTGCAACATGAGCATTTTCCATGGATTCCACATTCTGAGCTCATTTTTGGTTGCACGACCCCATTTATATATTTGCATATGTGTTTCCGTGAACTACTTATAGCTATTGGTCTTCTTGTTGCATTTGCAATTTGCGAATCTTTTTCAACATCATTGAGTCTCACTAACAATTGCATATATTTTGTGCCACCATCATCACCAAGCTCCACCAAAGGCTTTTACTTTGTGTAGGTGTGAGAACCGACAAGAATTGGTACCAATTATGCTATTTCCTTGCTACACATTTGAGTGATCATTGATCAATCTTCAACTTCGGCCAAGGTACATTTGGTATAGTTCTTCTCTTTCTGCCACTCACACATTTGCTTGGAATGGTGGATAGGCCAAGTTCTTCTACCAACCCACTCTTCCTCGAGCAAGAAGACGACCCGAACACCCACGTCTCCAAGAACCACCTCTTCAGTGCACAACGAGCTTTGCATCAAGAACAACAAGCATTGAGCGACATCATCGACAACTCGCCACCGACTCGCGCCTCTCCGAGCAACGTACAAAAGACTACTTCGACAACAAGCTCAACAAACAAAAACAAGAGAACAATGCAAGAATGAACGAGATTCGTGCTTTGTTGGTCAACCGCTCTTCTACCACTTCGCCATATTCAAGACGGAGCCGCTTGAGTCGACACTTCGATGACACCATCTTGGGCTCAAGTACATCGACATCCAACAGTCTTAGACGAATCGCGCACCAAGACCGCCAAGCAAATCGCAATCCTCTACATGGCAATGGTCCACAAGAGCAACTTGAAGCACAATAATATCGGCCTCGTCAAAATCAAGCTACATTCGTGCAAGCACAAGAAAGGCAAACATCAACACCTACAAGAGGAAGCACAAGAACAACGACGCCAATAAGAGCTAATGCAAGACCGACAACGCCAACATCATGATGAGCAAGACGCCATCGCACTACATCAACAACAAGAATGACATGAAGCTCAAGCACTTGAGGCGCTACGTGCCCTCCAACATACAAATCGTGTCGTTGCCAACCGAAACCGCCATATATGTCAAGAAGAACAAGCACTTCACGACGAAGTTCAAGAAAGAAGATATCAAGCACGAGTGCATCATCAAGTTCTGCAAGCTCCTCCACAAGATAGACAAGAACAACAAGCTCCTCAAGAACCACAAGCTCGACAAGAAGCACAAGTTCACCAAGAGCAACAAGACAATGGAAATCGTCCACACCACGCGCAATTAGAGGGTGACAATCCTCCACGTCAAGGACGTCATCACCCTTGACCCCAATACAATGAAGAACAACGCCATGGAAAGCTCAAGTTCACCATGCCCAAGTTCACCGGAAGCAATGATCCCGAAGAGTACCTTTCATGGGCATTGAAAGCTAACATGATCTTTCGTTTGCACCGCTATGAGGAAGAGAAGAAGATCGCCATGGAATCCCTTGAATTCCAAGACTATGTCCTCATTTGGTGGGAACAAGTCCTTGAGCGCCGAGAGGCAAGAGGCGAATGATACGTCTCCAACATATATATAACTTTTTATTGTTCCATGCTGTTATATTATCATTCTTGGATGTTTTACAATCATTTTATAGTCATTTTATATCATTTTTTGGTACTAACCTATTGACATAGTGCCAAGTGCCAGTTGTTGTTTTCTGCATGTTTTTACATCACAGGAAATCAATAACAAATGGAGTCCAAATGCAGCGAAACTTTTTATGGATTTTTTTGGACCAGGAGACATCCAGTGGGCCAAAGAAGTACCGAGGAGGGGGCCCGAGGTAAGCACAAGACACCTGGGCGCGCCTGGAGGCCCAGGTGCGCCCTGGTGGATTGTGCCCACCTCGGTGGCCTCCCGAACCGCCTCTTTGCTCTATAAATACCCCAATATTCTAAAAACCCTAGGGGAGTCGACGAAAATCAATTACAGCCGCCGCAAGTTCCACAAACACCAGATCCAATCTAGACACCATCACGGAGGAGTTCATCATGCCCATTGGTGCCTCTCCGATGATACGTGAGTAGTTCTTTGTAGACCTACGAATCCTTAGTTAGTAGCTAGATGGCTTCATCTCTCTCTTTTGATTCTAAATACAATGTCTCTTGGAGATCCATATGATGTAACTCTTTTTGTGGTGTGTTTATATGCATGATTGCATATAACCTCGTATTTCTTCTCTGATATTTGGGTTCTGTTTGGCCAACTTGATCTATTTATCTTGCAATGGGAAGAGGTGCTTTGTGATGGGTTCGATATTACGGCGCTTGATCCCAGTGACAGAAGGGGAACCAACATGTATGTATCGTTGCCATTAAGGATAACAAGATGGGGTCTATTTCTACATAAATAGATCTTGTCTACATCATGTCATCATTCTTATTGCATTACTCTGTTTCTCCATGAACTTAATACACTAGATGCATGCTGGATAGCGGTCGATGTGTGGAGTAATAGTAGTAGATGCAGGCATGAGTCGGTCTACTAATCTTGGACGTGATGCATATATAATGATCATTGCTTGGATATCATCATGATTATTTGAAGTTCTATCAATTGCCCAACGGTAGTTCGTTTACCCACTGTTTCCTATTTTTCTCGAGAGAAGCCACTAGTGAAATTTATGCCCCCCCGGGTCTCTTCTTTATTATATTTTCCTTTGCGATTTATTTTATTTGCCTTTATTTTCAGATCTATTAAACCAAAAATACAAAAATACCTTGCTGCACTTTATTTTATTTCGTGATCTATCTATCAATTTATTACAACTTTCTCACATCCTCTTGCCAATTTCTGGTGTTGTTGCCCAAAAGGGTGACAACCCCTTTAATACGCCGGGTTGCGAGTATTTGTTAATAGTGTGCAGGTGTCGTACACGTAGTGTTACGTGGTTCTCCTACTGGTTCGATAACCTTGGTCTCATCACTGAGGGAAATACATACCGTTGCTATGTTGCATCATCCCTTCCTCTTTTTGGAAATACCGACGTAGTTCAAGCAAACATCAAAAGGAATTTCTAGCGCTGCTGCCGGGGAGACATCATCAACATCTACTAGGATCACAAATCTCATCTCCTTGCAATTTACATTATTTGCCATTTGCCTCTCGTTTTCCTCTCCCCACTTCACAAAAATTTGCCGTTTTATTCGCCCTCTTTTTCGTTTGCTGTTTTCTTGTCAGATCTATTTTTGTGTGCAATCTTGTTGCATAGTCACAATGACTCAAGAGAACACCAAGTTGTGTGATTTCTCCAATACCAACAACAATTATTTTCTTATCACTCCGATTGCTTCACCCGCCACTAGTGCGGAGACTTGTGATATTAATACTACTTTGATGAATCTCGTTATGAAAGATCAATTTTTCGGTACTCCTAATGAGGATGCCGCATCCCATCTTAACACATTTGTGGAATTATGCGATATGCAAAAGAAAAAAAAAATGTGGACAATGATGTGGTGAAGTTGAAATTATTTCTGTTTTCTTTGCGAGATCATGCAAAAATTTGGTTATCTTCTTTGCCTCGCAATAGTATCGATTCTTGGAACAAGTGCAAAGACACTTTTATTACTAAGTATTTTCCGCCCGCAAAAGTTATTTCCCTTAGAACCCAGATCATGAATTTCAAGCAACATGAACATGAGCATGTTGCACAATTTTGGGAAAGGATGAAATTGATGCTAAGGAATTGCCCAACTCAAGGGTTAAAGCTTTGGATGATCATAAAAAAATGCGGGGTTGAATTTTGTTTCTCGTAATCTTTTAGATTCCGCCCCAGGTGGAAGTTTTATGGAAATTACTTTGGGTGAAGCCACCAAATTGCTTGATAATATCATGGCCAATTATTCACAATGGTATACCGAAAGAGCTCGTACTAGTAAAAAAGTTAATTCGGTTGAAGAAATTTCTTCTTTGAGTGAAAAAGTTGATGCTCTTATGAAATTGGTTGCTAATAAAAGTGCTCATGTTGATTTTTAATGATGTGCCTTTGTCTACTTTCATTGAGCAAAATCGTGATGCCATAGATGTGAATTTTATCTCTCAAAGTAATTTCAATAACAATGCTTATAGAGGTAACTTTAATACTAGGCATTTTCCTAGTAATTCCTCTAGTAATTATGGTAATTCATATGGCAATCATTCTTATATTAATAATAGGAGAACCTCTGATCTTGAGAATAATATTAAAGAATTTATCAATACTCAAAAAGTTTTCAATAATACAATGGAAGAAAAGTTGAATAAGATTGATGATTTGTCTAGAAGTGTTGATAGAATTTCTCATGATGTAGAAAATCTGAAGATGAAAATTTTTGTGCCTAAGGTAGAGGAATCAATTAAACCTCTTTGTGTTTCTATGGATGGAAGTAAGAAAAGAACCCCTATGCTTAGAGCAAGAAGAGAATTTTTAGGAAAAGCGTTTTCTAGTGATTGCTTTCATAAAAGTGATGAAGATCTTAAAATGATTGGTGTTTCCTATATTGATTCCTTGATTAGTAAAATTAAAATTGATGATAAAGGGACTGGAGAAGAGTCAACTTTAGCTAGAAGGCGTCCCAATAATTCGGAGGGTGAAAATCTTGTTGAGAAACTTGATAAAAGTGGGTTTGAAGAGGTCAAGACTTTAACTAGTGATGTGCCCACTCTTTTGGATTACAAAGACATTAATTATAATAGTTGCTCTTTGATTGATTGTATTTCTTTGTTTCAATCCATGATGAATTCACCCCATGCCTATGAACAAAATAAAGCTTTTACTAAACATATTGTCGATGATCTGATGAAAGCTTTGGAAGAAAAGTTGGAACTAGAAGTTTCAATTCCTAGAAAATTGCATGATGAGTGGGAACCTACTATCAAAGTCAAGATTAAAAATTATGAGTGTTTTGCTTTATGTGACTTGGGTGCTAGTGTTTCTACAATTCTGAAATCTTTATGTGATGTGCTTGGTCTTATCTATATTGAAGAATGTTCTTTGAATTTACACTTGGCGGATTCTACTATTAAAAAGCCTATGGGAAGAATTAATGATGTTCTTATTCTTGCAAATAGGGATTATGTGCCCATAGATTTTATTGTTCTTGATATTGGTTGCAATCCGTCTTGTCCAATTATTCTTGGTAGACCGTTTTTACGTAGTATTGGTGTCGTGATTGATATGAAAGAATGCAATATTAAATTTCAATTTCCACTAAGGAAGGGTATGGAACACTTCCCTAGAACAAGAATTAGGCCACCATATGAATAAATCATTAGTGCATCTTATGTATCTAGAAACAAAGATGACATCACTTAGATCCTTGCTTTATGCCTAGCTAGGGGCGTAAAACGGTAGCGCTAGTTGGGAGGCAACCCAACTTCTATCTTTTTGTTTTTTTGGTTTTATTGCAGTTTTCAATAAAAAAATACCCAATTATGCCTCTGGTTTGAAGTATTTTTTGTGGTTTAAATTAGTGTTTGAGCCAAGCAAAGCCTTTAGGATCTTGTTGGGTGATGGTTGATTTGATCTTGTTGAAACCAGAAACTTTTGCGCTCACGAAAATAATTTTCATCAATCAGAGAAATGTGATTTTGCTATCAATTTTTTACACAAGATTAATATACAAATTGCACACGTTGTCCTCATATTTTAGAATTTTTGGATTTACAGAAGTATTCAAAGTTTTCAGATTGCTATAGACTGTTCTATTTTTGACAGATTCGGTTTTCTTTGCGTCGTGTACTTGTTTTGATGATTCTATGGTTTTCTTTGAAGATTTTTTGCCATAGAAATGTTGGAATACAATAGATATAATGGAATAATAAAATATGAATGGGTTTGCAAACAGTACTTATAGTAGTGATTTGTTTTCTTATACTAACGGATGTCACGAAGGTTTGTTGAGTTTTGTGTGATTGAAGTTTTCAAGTTTTCAGTGATGTTACGATGGATGAAGGAATAAGGAGTAAGAAGAGCCTAAGATTGGGGATGCCCATGGCATCCCTAACTATTATCCAAAGAGAAGCAAGCAGATAAGCTTGGGGATGCCCGAGTGGCATCCCCTCTTTCTTCTAACGACCATCGGTATTTTACTCGGAACTGTATTTTTATTCGTCTCATACTATGAGTTTTGGTTGGAGCGTCTTGTATGATATGAGTCTTTGCTTGTTTTACTTTTTGTTTTAAGTCATGAATCCTTGATGGACACACCTATTTGAGAGAGCCAAAATTATGCGATGACTTGTTAGAATTGCTCTTTATGCTTCACTTAAATTTTTATGAGCTATGGAATTACTCTAGTGCTTCACTTATATCTTTTTGAGCACGGTGTGCTTTGTTATTTTTTAAGAAATGCTCTCATGCTTCACTAAGATTTATTTGAGAGTTAGTAAAAAAAGTTAAGAAATTCTCTCTTGCTTCACTTAAATTAATTTGAGAGAAAGAAATATTATGCTCATGATCTTCCCCTACATTTGTTTGAGCTTATCAAAAGCAACACATGAAAATTAGTTCCAAAGTGATAGATGTCCAAGAAGGATATAATAAAAAAATCATGAAGATCATTAGACAAAATAAACTTGATTCCTTGTAATAGTTTTGAGATATGATGATGTGATATGTGAGTCATGTTGATGGGTAATTATGCTTTAGTAAGAATATTGGTGTTAAGGTTTGTGATTCCCTATGCAAGCACGAAAGTCAATAGTTATGCAATGAAATTACATCCTACCTGTGGTGCATTATTCGGTGTTAATTATGCTTAATGCTCGCTTATGAGATTTTTTGTTTCTTGGTTGGTCGCTTCTCAATCTTTTGCTAGCCTTCATTTTGCACTAAGTATGATCACTACTTGTGCATCCAAAATCCTTTAAACTAGTTTTGCCTTATAAGTCTATTATACCTACCTATATGCGGTATTTTCATGCCGTTCCAAGCAAATTTGCATGTGCCATCTCTAATTTTTAAAATAGATTTCTCTTTTGGGTGCTCGTACTGCTCATGAAATGGTAGGGGGTGGCTAATATATTTCCATGCTAGATATGTTGTTCTCAAGATGAGTGTTTATTCACTTGTCATTGCATGAGAGTAAGGCAAAGGTATTAGGGATGCCCAGTCCCGAAATGAAAAATGAATTTACTTTATGTTGTCAAATAATAAATTCCTTGGAAAGTGTTGGTATGGAGGGCACCCGTGGAAACGATTAGTGATACGTCGTATCTATAATTTTTGATTGTTCCATGCTGGTATGTTATCATTCTTGGATGTTCTACAATCATTTTATATCATTTATTGGTACTAACCTATTGACATAGTGCCCAGCTCCAGTTGCTGTTTTCTGCATGTTTTTTACATTGCAGGAAATCAATATCAAACGGAGTCCAAACGCAACGAAACTCCTAGAGGATTTTTGGGCCAGAAGAAAGCCAGTGGTCCAGGGAAGCACCTGGGGGCTGCTCGAGGGGAGCAGCACCCACCAGGGCACACCAGGAGGCCCAGGCGCGCCCAGGTGGGTGCTGCCCACCTCGGGTGCCCCTCGAACTGCCTCTTTGGTCTATAAATAGCACAATATTCCAGAAACCCTAGGGGAGTCAACGAAATATTGATCCAGTCGCCGCAGAGTCCAGAACCACCAGATCCAATCTAGACACCGTCATGGAGGGGTTCACCACTTCCATTGGTGCCTCTCCTACGATTCGTGTGTAGTTCTTTGTAGACCTATGGGTCCGTAGTTAGTAGCTATATGGCTACCTCTCTCTCTCTCTCTCTCTCTCTCTCTCTCTCTCTCTCTTGATTATCAATACAATGGTCTCTTGGAGATCCATATGATGTAAGTCTTTTGGCGGCGTGTTTGTTGGGATCCGATGAACTTTGAGTTATGATCAGATCTATGTTTTTATCCATGAAAGTTATTTGAGTCTTCTTTGATCTCTTATATGCATGATTGCTTATAGCCTCGTATTTCTTCTCCGATATTTGGGTTTTGTTTGGCCAACTTGATCTATTTATCTTGCAATGGGAAGAGGTGCTTTGTAGTGGATTCGATCTTACGGTGCTTGATCCCAGTGACAGGAGGGGAACCGACACGTATGTATCATTGCTACTAAGGATAACAAGATGAGATCTATATCTCCGCAATAGATAAACAGATCTCGCACTACTAGAAAAACCCCTACTAATGGCGCACCTAATTTGGACATTAATGGCGCATCAGTGGTGCGCCATTACTAGCACGCCATTAGTAATTTTTACTAATGGCGCACCACTGGTGCGCCATTAGTATAGGCCAGGGTGCGCCATTAGTATGCCTCCCAGGGGCCATGTATACCCAGGTGCTTTGGCATACTAATGGCGCACCACAACGGGATGCACCATTAGTGACCGCGGCATACTAATGGCGCACTCTCCTGTGATGCGCCATTAGTATGCTTTGTCATACTAATGGCGCACTGTCATGTGATGCGCCATTAGTATGTATATTAGGTTTTTTTATTTTTTATTTTCTGTTTTTTGCACAGGTTACAAAATGTATAATTTGACAAAATATAGACATCACACATCAACAACAGATTCATCATATTAGTCTTTGAATACAATTCATCATATTAGTCTCCGAATACAATTCATCATATTAGTCTCCGAATTGAAAAGACCGAACAAAGATAGAACATTATATTACAAGTCTCGAGACCGCGAGTAGCGAGTTTGTCTTCACATTACAAGTCGATATTGATCATCTAAACTACCATCACATAGAAGAGAGCTGCGGTCATCACGATGAGCATCATCACGATGAAACTCGTCTTCATCCGATTCCTCCAACGCTCCCTCCCCTCTCCCGCTAGATAGCGGGCGTATCTAGATTCGGCCTCGGCCCTAGTGGTGTACCCTTTGTAACTGTTACCGCTGAATCGGTGAACCTGTCTCCGACACTCCTCCCAGTCATCGTAGACTCCGGGAACCTTACCCTTGTACACGACATACGTCGGCATCGCTATGCACTAGCCAAACGAAACGTTAGTACCAATTCACAGACAATACATAAGCAATATATAAGTATGCAACAGAACAATCGGAATAGAAAAGCAAGACATTAATAGCATCGATTACATCTAAGTTGAACGACTCTCGAAACCAAAGAGACATACTACAAGTTCATTAAAGTTTAATTACAACATGAGCCAATCGATGTTTCAGAACTAGACACAGCATCACTGCTTTCGACTCGACTCAAGGGACCGGAGCGTGGATGAAGCCGCCGTCTATCGTGGGAGTCATGAAATAACGGTCGTTGTCAGCCTGCATTTGTAGCATTGTGTCGATGTCACTGTTGGACGGTTGATTGTTGAGGTAGAACTGCCCCGAGGTACGAAGGACATCTTGATGGATGATTTCCACAAACTCCGACTGGATGCGAAAGAATTCTTGTCGGAGGTCCACGTCCTGGATTGCCGACACGCTCTTTGCCCAATCTTTGAGTTTACTCGGTAGCAGAAGTTGATGATGGTCCCGTACGATCGCTCGCATGTGATGGATGGCGTAGTAGGCACCCTTCTGACCGCCAGGCGGCTGCTTGACGCAGCAGAACGTCGTATTGTGGGAGAACACGTGCTTGCCGTACTTACGAATAGGCCTGGTGAAGGTGCCTCCAGATTTGACGTAGCCGGGGAGAACATCATCAAGAACCTTCTTGACATTTGTGTAGTCTACGTTCGACTGACGGTCCGGGTCGAAATACGTGGCCATGAAATATTTGGGGCTTAGGAGGATGAGTGTGCAACGTGTGTCACTGCAGAAAACACAGAATGTTAAAAGAAAAACAATCGAAATCTAAGAATTCATATGTTACGGGGCGGTTGAGGGGAGGACTTACTCGGGAAAGTAAGGCACGAGGAAGTTATCCTTATCTTGGTTTGCCAGAATGACGCCTTCGAGGTAAGAACTCGCGACTTGCCGGTCCCCAGCGCTGCCCAAGATCTTGGCACGCATGTAGAAGGGGTCGACTATCACAATGTCCGGGGTCTTGTCGCGAATGATCCGCATCTCCATACTCAGCGAAAATAGCCGAACGAAGGTGTAGTGCAGCGGATGAAGGTTCAACATAGCGTGGATGTCATCAAAACGCAGGATGATCGTACGCCCGATGGAGTTATCCACAAAGCCCTTGCCCTCTGGCACCTTGGCCGCGAAAACCGGGTATGCCACATCCTTCTCTCTGAGACGCCGCTTCTCCAAAGAAAGAACACTGTCTTGCAGACTCCGCATAGCACCGGTTGCAGCATTGAGCATATTTGTCGGTAGCATCGCCCTACCCGCCACATGCACCCTCCTCGAGATATCCTGCAGTGAAGGTGGCCCATCCTGAGCACGGATCGTACTCGGTGCCGGCTGGCTCGCACCCTTCTTAGTCTTTATTTTGCGTGCCTTCTTCTTCTCCTGTAATGGGACCGAGTTCTGCTCACAGACCGCCTTCTTCAGTGTGTTGGGGCTGATAATATTTCGCACCTCGCCTATCTGAGGCTCGGTGAAGTCGGCACCTGGAGGTGTCTCCTGAGAGCTGAATGCCAGACGGCGCCTGTTGCAACTTGGCTTCTCCGCGGTACCAGCTAGATCGCACACGTCTTTTGTTGGGTTTGGTTCTTGAGAAGGAGGCCCCATGAAGTCGCCATCGTACCCATGATCGGCAAAGTACTGATCAACGTTGCCAAATGTATCATCGTCGTCGTCGTCGTCGTTCTGATCCTATGCCATATGCATGTTTGGATCCGGTGGCATAGGGATGTCCGGCACCGTTGCGGCGGTCTTGCCATGGGGCCGACTTGGCGCCGGCACGACTGGCGGTGTTGTCTTTGGGGTGGTGTCCCCCGCCCCCAAACGAATCTGGCTCTTCGGCCAAAGCAGGGGCCAGCTCAGGCAGGCGCTGAGGGTCATCACGTCATCATCGTCGGTCCCGACGGGTCGAATCGGAGGTAACAAGTCGTCGCAGCCTGGCAGCACCTGAACTAGTTGAACCCTAAACAAGTTGGTTGGCATCTGGGTACCGTGGAACAAGGGGTTGCCCGGTTGAACGATTTTGCCCTTGGCGACATCGACCAACTCGTTGTTCACGAAGTGGAGGAGAGTGCACGGAACGTCGGCGGTGCCCTGCGAAAACATGTAGGGCGTCAGGGATGCCCAGTCAAAGGCAAGGAGATGAAGTCCTCGGCCGAGAGAGGCATAATTAGTTACCGTGATGATGGCATCGAGCTCGGCTAATGTCGACGCACCGCCAACGGCGGGCGTGCAGTTGACGGAGGTGCCGCTTGCTGCAGAGGTGCCGGCCGGCGTACACCCGGGTGCATTAAGCTCCCGTGCCGGCGTCAGAGACACCAATGTCGCCTCCGCCGGAGGCACCAATGGCCCCGCCATCGCATTATGCGAGTTGCTGGCCGTGAAGCTAGGAATCGGGGGCGGCCCCTGTTGGCCGCCCGCAATCCACGCACTCAACCCCGAGATCAAGGTAGGCACAATGGCGGTGATCGTCGCTCCGAGTCGTTGTTCCACTTGCTCTTGGACAATCTCCAGAATCCGCGCCACCTGTGCCTTGAGTTCTTGAACCTCTCGCGCCTGGCTTTCCGAGCTGGTCTTTTTCTCCTTCCGCACACCAGCGGTATAATATGACCCCCATTTTGTCGACAAGCCTTTGCCGGCCACACGACCAGCTGACGTCGGCTTACTGAGCTTATCCTTGTTCTTCATTACATTCAACCCCCTATTTAGAGTGGTGTCCCAAGGGTTGCTCTTAGTCGACCCCGCGCTACTACTTTCAGTCGCCTGCGGAAGGAATGTGAACCATTTAGAAATTTGGCTTCATTAATTAGAATGCAACCATATGGAGCTAATTACGCGGGGGTGTATTCCTTACCAGAACAAGCTCAAGCTGCCTGGTCTTCGGATCCGTGGTAAGCTCCTTTGTTTTCGGGTCCTTCTTGTATCGGGCCCTGACAAAGTTCCTGGTCTGCTTGTCACCGTATTTATCGAAGAGGGGCGGTAGGCCTTGCTCGGCACGGTCCGCCTCCTCCTTGTCCCATATAGGCTCCACCACTCTGTAACCGCCGGGACCGAGTGTGTGTTCCCCTATGTTCAGCTCCCGCATTTGTTTCCCCCACTCACTTGATTGGGAGCTTGCGGTGCTCGAGCAATTGATCTTGAAGTCGTTGTAGTCATCTTCGGTGATCGAAGGATTTTTCTCCTTGATCTTCTGATAACTCTCACCTTTCTCGATCATTCTCTTCACATTGCTTTTCCAAGTAGACAGGGCCTTGCTCATCTTCGTGAGGGCGGCATTGTTCACTTTATTCCCTTTGAGGCTTGTGTTTGCAAATTCAGCGGGGAACTTGTATCGTTCGTGCAGCTTCGTGAAGAGGAGGTTGCGCAAATTCCCTCGGTTAGGATGCCTCAGGTTCTCGGTGTTGATCGAGACGGTGCTCCGGACAATGCACCCGAGCTGAAGCGAGTACCCCTTGACTATTCATTCGGGCGCCGTTGGATTCCCGTTGGAGTCCACTTCAGTAACTTCCTCCTTGAGGGTGCGGAGCACGATCAGGCGCCGGTCCTTCCGTTGCCTCTTCGGTTGGCTGCCATCTGTGCGTGCACCGCCATCATCAGTGGTGGCATCCTCGGCGGCACCATCAGTGGTGGCATCAGTGTGGTCATCCTCGGCGGCACCATCCGTGGTCTCAGGATCGGTGGGGAAGGCGGCGGCCTCATACAAGTGAGGTTGTTCCTCCATCTCCTGGGACAGCTCCCAAAATGCCTTGCCGCCCGAACCCCCGGCCTCATCGTTGTGGGCCATGTTTCTCTCTAAATAGAAACAAAGTTTGGTCAAAAAGTTGGTTATTGTCAAGGAACAAGATCTCTAAGTTGACCAAATAACCTAATTCTCGAGGAATGTCGCCAAAAAGTTGGTTATTGTCAAGGAACAATTGAGAGATGTTTGTGATATTGCCTAGGTGTTTTGGGATAGAACCTGTTAGTGTGTTGTTGCTAAGGTCCAAGTCCACGTTCTCAGGGTAACCTAGTTCTTGAGGGGTGTGTCTAGAAAGTTCACTCTTCTTTTTAGAAGACAAGCGTCTGAAATGGTATTGCCTTTCCTTAATTTGTACTATTTTTTCATTGTGTTGAATACTTATGTGGGTGAGTGTATCTGTAATTACTTTTTACTACACCGCAGGGTGTTCAAACACGCGGAGAGGATAAATGCTAGCAGGCTGATCTTGGTTGGGAAATCCGAGTGGGAGCGAGGCATGGTTCATGTGAAGATACTATCAACCAGAGAAGAGTTCGAGGTCAAGGCGGGCGAATTGCAGTAGCTGTTAGCTGATCTGATCGATTTGAAGGTTTGACTTGTCCTCTTCTTTCTGATCATCTTCAACACTGTAAGTTTTGCGATTCATGTTGTGTATACAAACAATTGGGTGGCTTTAAAGGCAATTGATATCTTCTTTCGGATCATTCATTTTGCAACAAACAAAGAAATTGTAGGTTTTGCCATTCACCAACATGTATTGAGAATGCCTTTGCTGCCTGAGAATAGAATGCTCATCCGCTTCGAACTAAGGCTTTTGCGATTATTTTTGGTTCTGTACATGATGCAAAATGGATGGATGGATGAATATAATGAAGCAAGTAATCGTCCTGCCTTGAAAATTAAGCTGGTGCCTACAGGTATATGTATGTATTGTTCGGTTGGTCCTGAAAAACAAAAGCTATCTAGCTAGTATGCAATGCAAATTAAGCTGCAGATAGCTTATTGTCTCCTCTGAACCCCTCTTTCTTTCTTTCTTTCTTTCTTTCTTTCTTTCTTTTACAACAAAGTATGCTGCAGTCAGCGTGTACCAGACATACATACATTTGTAGAGACCAATGTCATGTCATGCCATTGATAATTAAAAACATTACAGCTTTATATTATTTTCTTAAAAAGTTGGTCGTCGTGTGCAAGAATCTAGACAAGGCCAGCGGTTTCGGGCATTACCTCTCCTTTTTGTTTTTTTGAGGAGGAGTTCAGACTTCAGACAGTATAATTTCTTCCTAGAGAAAAAAAAGTCTGTGGACTTGTTAAGCTAAACTAATCCATCTGGCAGCTATACTATACTACTGCATCTGGACCACTTGTTGTGCAATAATAAATTAAGAAAATGAAAACCCTGACGACCAGTAGCATACATGCCTCTGGATTTGCGGCGTGTCCACCTAAAGCTTTCACTCGCTGACTGACTGCTACTTCCTCCGTCCGGATTCATTACACCCCTTTTATTTTGAGATAAAGTTTGACCATACTAAACTATCTAGCTAGTATGCAATGCAAATTAAGCAAGGGTGTCTGAGTGTGTGAATAAAATACTAAACTAATCCAACCACTAAAGCAAATTAATTTTTATTTCGGTTGAGAATCGGGCACCTTCTAGGTCAAGAAAATTGGGCATGACCTTTGCTAATTTTCTTGACCTAGGAGTGCCCCATTTCTCAACCGAAACGGAAATTAATCAACGTTTCAGGAGAAAGGGGTTATTTTTTGGCACAAACAGAGATTTTCTAACTATTTTCAGTATCAAGGCATTGCAGTTTGAATCATCTTATCAGTGTCTCTACAAAAATAGCTCAGAATTATGATTCCATTTCCACATTGATCTTTGAGCAATAAAACAGCTCTTGTAAATACATCTGTCACGGCACAGGACATGGACTTCATCCCTAAAGATATCTACATGATCATAGAGATGCGGAAAAATGAACAACCCAGTTCCATATCAACCTAGTTCAAAGATACAAGTATAACTATCCGAATTTTAGCGAAGCACTTGGTACAAGCTAAATCATGCTATTAGCTGGGCATATGCAGCAGGAACAACCAAACTTGAAGAAACTCATGCTAAAGAATTTAAAAGCTTCTGCAATACAAAGATGACAATTCACAATTCTTGCTAGTAAATGCATCAGATTTAGAATTCTTGTCAGAAGCACGGATACATGTTTAGAATTCCATTTTACTCAATCTTTGCTACAACTTTCAAGATGCCTTGAAAAAATTTACAAGGACACACTTGTGAAGCTTGTGACCACATTATGGGTACAAACATGTTTACCACAAACTCCACGTAATTCATAGTACTTGAAAAAGTACACTGTAGAGGGGGAGAGGGGGAGAGGAGGAGG
>NC_041393.1:394598513-394599081 GCF_002162155.2 Triticum dicoccoides | reverse complement strand
GTCGGGGCGGCGGGGCAGCGTCGAGGCGGCGTCGGGGCGGCGGGGCAGCGTCGAGGCGGCGGGGCAGCGGCGTCGGGAGAGGAGAGGGGAAGGGGATCGAGGGCGAGGGCGAGGGAGAGAGAGGGGCTGGGGAGGGAATATGGGTGGGGCCGGGCACAATACTAATGGCGCACCACCCCTCGGTGCGCCATAAGTACATCCATACTAATGGCGCACCCCACCGTGGTGCGCCATTAGTATTTTTTTTGATTTCTGCTCGAGCCAACAGGTTATCTACCACCAGAACTGATCCACATCAAGTCCCCTCTACTAGCTCGACTGGTCAGCAGCCAGTTCTCACACCAGGAGGTCCTGGGTTCGACTCCCAGGCTCCACAAATTTTTTTAAGCACTTAAAAAGCTGTTTGATACTTATTTGTGTTTAAATATGTTCAAACTTGTTTAAATCATAACAGTAATATTTTTTTTATAAGACAGTAATAATTTTTTAAAAAATATCATCAAACAGTAATGCCGGTGGAGCGGGGGAGGGTGCGCGGGGTGCGGGGGGTCGGCGGCGGCGGTTGAGT
>NC_041393.1:394524212-394598503 GCF_002162155.2 Triticum dicoccoides | reverse complement strand
GGTAATAAACTTTTTAAAAATATCATCAAACAGTAATGCCGGTGGAGCGGGGGAGGGTGCGCGGGGTGCGGGGGGTCGGCGGCGGCGGTTGAGTAGGGGAATCGAGGGTGCGGGGGGTCGGCGGCGGCGGCCGGTGGACTGGGGGGTGCTCGGCGGCGAGGGGGACCGGATCTGGCGAGGTGGGATAGCGATCGAGATGGAGGGGGATCGAGATCGAGTGTCCATGAAATTAAAAAATATTCATGATAGTTCAAAAAGTGCCCATGAAATACAATCGAGAAATGAAGTCTACGATTTAAATACAATCGATCTTAGCTAGCTATCTGTTCACAATCTTCTTGCCCTTCTTTTTCGCAAATGGAGTTCTTCTATGGAACGGACGTCCTTTAGGTAGGGTGGTCCTGCTTCTTCTTGTGGTGTATGCTGCTACTTCATCATCGTCGTCATGCTCGATCCTCGGGTCGCCGTACTTGTCGAAGTCTTGCTCATTGGCTACTCCATCCATTCCAATGATCTTCCTTTTGCCTCTCCTCACGACAACACGACTAGGCTTTGGCGGGTCAGTAATGAAGAAGCATTGGTCCACTTGGGAAGCCAGTACCCATGGCTCATTTTTCGCGGTGACGTTTGCGCCCGCGGTCTTGGATTTGGCTTCGGGTATAACCATGGTGGTGAAATACCGGTCTTCTTTTATGACGTTCTTGGCCCATCTGACACGGAACATCGGGACCTTCTCTCCAGCGTAGCTCAGCTCCCAGATCTCCTCTATCATTCCATAGTATCTGTCCTTGTCGTTACCGGTGTAGGATTCCATCATTACCCCGGAGTTCTGATAACCATCGCTCTTCATGTCCTTGGCCTCGGTGTAGAATGTGTAGCCGTTGATATCGTACACCTCATAGGTCATCAGGTTGTGCTCGGCGCCCTGTGACAAGGCGAAGATGAGTTGTTCTTCCGCGGAAGAATCCTCATGTAAAGGGTACGACAGAAGCTTCTGCTTGAACCAACGCGTGAAACATGAGTTGTGCTCTTTGAGTATATCTCCGTCCGTCCTCTGTTGGCCTCGGTCATTGTACGTCTTCTTAATAAAGGTTTTGTGCTCTACCACCCAAGGATCGACCACGTCTATGTGTTGTAGCGCGACTAGGTTTGCTCTTTCAAAGTCGGCGAGTCGACCCTCGAAGTCGACATGCATTTCGCGGCGACCCTCACGGTGACCCCATCCAGCGAGCCTGCCAAGGTGCCTGTTGACGGGCAGACCAACGGGGTTCTCGATGCCTAGATAATTCGTGCAGTAGGAGATGCACTCTTCGGTCAGAAAGCCCCTGGCTATGCTTCCTTCTGGACGTGACATGTTGCGAACGTATCCTTTGATGACACCATTCATCCTTTCGAACGGCATCATGCTGTGCAGGAACGTCGGCCCGAGTTGGATGATATCCTCCACTATATGGACCAGCAGATGCACCATAACGTCGAGGAATGCGGGCGGGAAGTACATCTCAAGCTCGCATAGTATCACCACGATCTCTTCCTGTAGCCTTCTGAGTTGCCTCACGCCAATCGACTTCCGAGAGATGACGTCGAAGAAGTTGCATAGGCCAAATAGCGTTTCATGGACGTGCGCGTCCATGATCCCACGGATTGCAACTGGAAGTATCTGCGTCATCAGCACGTGACAGTCGTGAGACTTCATCCCGCTGAACTTCTGCTTCGCTGGGTCTAGATATCTGCTTATCTTCCCCGCGTAACCGTAAGGAAGTTTTACTCCTAGGAGGCAGGTGAAAAACTGCTCGATCTCCTCCTGACTTAGAGTGAAGCACGCGGGAGGGTAGTCATTTCCGGTCTTCTTGGCCTTTTTGCCTTTGCGACGACTTTCTGTGTCCTGCTTCGCCTCATCATCGTCATCATCATCATCATCATCATCATCATCATCATCATCATCATATATAGCGTGAAGCTCCTGCCTGATGCCCTCGTTTTCCATACCTTCAGCAGCGGCTCTGGCGCCTTTCGCTTCTTTCCCGGCTCTGGCGCCTTTTGCTTCTTTCCCGGCAGTGGGCAGTCTTTCCAATTTTTCAACAGCTTGTCTATTTCCTCGCCGCTCCTCGTACACGGGCGTTTTCGAGGTTCGGTTTCACCATCGAACAGATCCTTGCGTTTCCTCCACGGGCCATCGTCGCGAAGCCACCTTCGATGTCCCATGAACACGGTTTTCGAAGACCCGGGATCTCTATCTAGCTGGCGATACGTTGTGTCATCCATGCACCTTATGCATCCAGAAAATCCATGGACTACCTGCCCCGCAAGATATCCGTAACCGAGATAGTCGTGCACCGTCGTGAGCAGTGCGGCTCTCATATGGAAATATTCTTTCTCTGCGGCGTCCCACGTATTGGCTGGCGTTTTCCACAGCGTGTCAAGCTCCTCTTTCAGCAGCCCCAGATACAGATTGATGTCGTTCCCTGGTTGTTTCGGACCTTCAATTAGCATACTCATGTGAATGTACTTCCTCTTCATGCACAACTAGGGGGGAAGGTTGTACATCCACACAAACACAGGCCAGGTGCTATGTGTGCTTCTCTGGCTGCCAAACGGATTGACTCCATCGGTGCTCGCGCCCAGCACGATGTTCCTTGGATCGTTATCAAATTCTGGGTATTCAAAGTTCAACGCTTGCCACTGGCTCGCATCCTTAGGGTGACTCAGCATCTTGTCTTTTTTATCTATCTCCGGATCATTTGCGTCATCTTCTCGCTTCTTCTCCTCCCTATCCGCGTGCCAACGCAGGAACTTTGCTACCTTAGGGTCCGCGAAATACCGCTGCAGACGAGGAGTGATCGGAAAGTACCACACCACTTTTCGAGGAGCTTTCTTCCTCTTCTTGTATCGAGTGACACCGCACACCGGACATATGGTAGACTCCGCATGCTCGTCCCGATAAATGATGCAATTGTTCATGCACACATGGTATTTCACATGCGGTAAATCCAGAGGACACACGATTTTCTTCGCCTCCTCCAAACTGGTCGGGCACTTGTTCCCCTTGGGAAGACGTTCGTGCCAGAATGACATGTTCTCGTCAAAGCATGCGTCGGTCATTTTGTGTTTTACCTTCATCTCCAGAGCCATGAGCGTTACTTTCAGGCGGGTATCCTCGGGCCTGCATCCTTCATACAATGGAGTAACCGCGTCTAACTCAAGTTGATCCATCTTGGCTTTCTCTCGGGCGGCAGCTCTTGCGTTATCCGTCTGCTTGAGAAGCAGCTCTTGAATATGAGGGTCCTGCACCCAGCCCATCGATGGTCTAGCGTCGTCTGCTCCGCCGGCATCATCATCATGTCCTGCATCTTCTACATGATGACTGTGTACAGCATCACCGTCGTGATCATCTCCTGGGGATTCTTCGTCTTCTCGCCCGCCCGAGCCGCGGTGGTTGTCTTGCTGCCCTTCCTCATTTCTTGCCCGGCCCCCATGGATGACTTCGTAGTCATCTTCATCACCTTGCCACCGATAGCCATCCATGAAACCATGCAAGAGCAGGTGGTCCCGCACCTGCCCGGAATCCGGGTCCGCAATAAGGCTCTTCAGCTTGCATCTTCGACACAGACATCTTATCTCCGTCTCGTTCTTTTGAAGCATCTCGGCCTTCGCGAACCTCAAAAACCTATTCACGATGCCCTCGGTCATCGTGCAGACCATGGTCGCCTGCGGGGTAGAGCAAAACGATATTTTAGAACCAAGAAAAAATTTGGCATGACTTTCCCTAAAAATAGGACCAAAAGAATGCTTAATGCCAAAATTCTCGCCGAAACGGAAATGAATCAACATTCCGGCAAAATATTGGCAACTATCGCATTTCAAATACCGGTACACCTCCAAACACAAACACATATGCAACACCACAAACATATGCAACACCACGAACATACATAGATCTAGCTAGGCCTTAAAAAGTGCATGTGCACATTGTTGTAGGGAGAACAACATAAATATAGCTTCCCCCCTTACTTACCTATCAAAACAAGGTAACTTAACCACTTAATTTGAATGAATCTATGGTGGAAATGAGGTGAAAAAGAGGAGGCACCCGAGACAAGGAGGAGGCCGTGGAGAGAATGAAGTGGGGAGAAAGTGAGTGTGGGAGGAGAGGCTGTCCAAAATATCTTGTTGCTGCCCACTTACTAATGGCGCACCAACCACAAATGCGCCATTAGTAATCCAGGTTACTAATGGCGCACCACCTGGTGGTGCACCATTAGTAGTTTTGCAAAAAAAAACATACTAATGGCGCACACCACCACGGTGCGCCATTACTAGTTTAAACTAGTAATGGCGCACCGCAGTCGAGTGCGCCATTAGTAGTTTTGCAAAAAAAGGAATTAAAAAAATAATAAAAAAAACAACATTAGTGGCGCACTTTCTGACAGGTGCGCCATTACTAGTTACAACTAGTAATGGTGCACTTCCTCCGGATGCGCCATTAGTATGTTTGGACAGGCGCACTAGTTCAAAAAAAAAATTGATACTAATGGCGCACCGCGGGCCAGGTGTGCCATTAGTAGTTTCAACTCTAATGGCGCATCAGAAGGTGGTGCGCCATTAGTATATACTAATGGCGCACCACTTGTCTGGTGCGCCATTAGTGTCAATCCCATCTATAGCCCTTTTTCTAGTAGTGTCGTCTACATAATGTCATCTCTCTTATTGCATTACTCCGTTTTTCTGTGAACTTAATACACTAGATGCATACTGGATAGTGGTCGATGTGTGGAGTAATAGTAGTAGATGCAGGCAGGACTCGGTCTACTAATCTTGGATGTGATGCCTATATAATGATGATTGCATGGATATTTTCATGATTATTTGAAGTTCTATCAATTGCCCAACAGTAATTGTTTTCCCACCGTTTTCTATTTTTCTCGAGAGAAGCCACTAGTGAAACCTACGGCCCCCGGGTCTCTTTTCATCATATTTGCCTTTGCGGGCTATTTTCTCTTGCATTTATTTTCAGATCTATTAAACCAAAAATACAAAAAATACCTTGCTGCAATTTATTTGTTCCGCGATCTATTTATCCTATCTACCAACTTTTACCTCACGTTTTTGCCTATCTTGAGGCGTCGTACCCGGAAGGGATTGACAACCCCTTTAACACGTCGGGTTGCAGGTATTTGTTATTTGTGTGCAGGTGTTGTTTACATGGTGTGAGGAGGTTCTCCTACTGGTTCGATAACCTTGGTCTCATCATTGAGGGAAATACCTACCGTCGCTATACTGCATCATCCCTTCCTCTTTGGGGAAATACTGACGTAGTTCTAGCAGACATCGGTTAGCCATGGAAAGTGAAAGTATGGTTGAAAAAGCAATAAACTTTAATTTCCGTTTGGGAACCGCCTATGATATATCTAGCATGGAAAGTATTGGGAACTTCTTGATCGTTCTCGTTGACAGGAAAAGCATGCCTCCCAAAATGTTTTTTATCTCTATGATTTTCACTTTGAGCTCTGGCACCTCTACAAATCCCTACTTCCCTCTACGAAGAGCCTTTCTTTTATTTTATGCAATTTTTATTTTAAATTTGACTCTCCATCTTCTCTTATAAAACACAAACTAAGGGGCACTATGATCGTACTTGAGCATTGGTTGTAGCTAATATGCGAGTGTGTTTCATGAATGGATTAAAGATTGAGCATAATGGGCTAGGGATAACTTATTTTAGCGTTGATATTTTGAAAGAGATGGTTGCTTGTTGATATGCTTGAGTATTTAAGTCTCATGTCAAAATTAGACTATTGCTTTGAACCATATAAAAGTCCAAATGTCCATGCTACAAAGAAAACAATATGTGATGAGCATGTTAGGTAGCATTGAACATAAACAATTCTGTTTTTATCATTTACCTACTCGAGGACGAGCAGGAATTAAGCTTGGGATGCTGATACGTCTCCAACATATCTATAATTTTTGATTGTATAATGTTATAATATCATTCTTGGATGTTTTACAATCAGTTTATAGTTATTTTAAATCATTTTTTGGTACTAACCTATTGACATAGTGCCAAGTACCAGTTGTTGTTTTCTGCATGTTTTTTACATCGCAGAAAATCAATACCAAACGGAGTCCAAATGCAGCGAAAATTTTTGTGAATTTTTTTGGACCAGAAGACATCCAGTGGGACAAAGAAGTACCAAGGAGGGGGCCCGAGGTGAGCACAAGACACCTGGGCCTGGAGGCCCAAGCGCACCCTGGTGGGTTGTGCCCACCTCGGTGGCCTCCCGAACTGCCTCTTTGCTCTATAAATACCCCAATATTCCAGAAACCCTAGGAAGTCGACAAAAATCAATTCCAGCTACCGCAAGTTCCAGAAACACCAGATCCAATCTAGACACCATCACAGAGGGGTTCATTGTGCCCATTGGTGCCTCTCCGATGATGCGTGAGTAGTTCTTTGTAGACCTACGGGTCCGTAGTTAGTAGCTAGATGGCTTCCTCTCTCTCTTTTGATTCTCAATACGATGGTCCCTTGGAGATCCATATGATGTAACTCTTTTTGCAGTGTGTTTTTTGGGATCCGATGAACTTTGAGTTTATGATCAGATCTATCTTTTTATCCATGAAAGTTATTTGAGTCTTCTTTGAGTCTCTTATATGCATGATTGCTTATAGCCTCGTATTTACTCTTCGATTTTTGGGTTTTGTTTGGCCAATCTGATCTATTTATCTTGCAATGGGAAGAGGTGCTTTGTGATGGGTTCGATCTTACGGTGCTTGATCCCAGTTACAGAAGGGGAACCGACACGTATGTATCATTGCCATTAAGGATAACAAGATGGGATATATTTCTACATAAATAGATATTGTCTACATCATGTCATCGTTCTTATTGCATTACTCCGTTTCTCCATGAACTTAATACACTAGATGCATGTTGGATAGCGATCGATGTGTGGAGTAATAGTAGTAGATGCATGCAGGAGTCGGTCTACTAATCTTGGACGTGATGCATATATAATGATCATTGCCTGGATATCGTCATAATTATTTGAAGTTCTATCAATTGCCCAACAGTAATTAGTTTACCCACCGTTTGCTATTTTTCTTGAGAGAATCCACTAGTGAAATCTATGGCCCTCGGGCCTCTTCTTTATTATATTTGCCTTTGTGATCTATTTTATTTGCCTTTATTTTCAGATCTATTAAACCAAAAATACAAAAATACCTTGCTGCACTTTATTTTATTTGGCGATCTATCTATCAATTTATTACAACTTTCTCACGTCCACTTGCCAATTTCTGGTGTTGTTGCCCGAGAGGGATTGACAACCCCTTTAATATGTTGGGTTGCGAGGATTTGTTATTTGTGTGCAGGTGTCGTTCACGTAGTGTTGCGTGGTTCTCCTACTGGTTCGATAACCTTGGTCTCATCACTGAGGGAAATACCTGCCATTGTTGTGCTACAGCATCCCTTCCTCTTTGGGGAATTCCGACGTAGTTCAAGCAAACATCAGTGAACCACCCATCACAACATGGGACCAAATGAAGGATGTCATGAGAGCGTGCTTTGTGCCAACATACTTTAATCGCGACCTATTCAAGCGACTACAACTCCTCAAGCAAGGAACAAAGAGCGTTGATGAGTACTACAAGGAAATGGAGATTGCCATGATAAGAGCCAATGTCACGAAAGATGATGAGCAAACTATGGCACGTTTCTTTGAATGGACTCGATCATCCTATCAAGAAGATCGCCAACTTTGAACCCTACTCCAACCTAATCGAGCTAGTGCACCAAGCTACAAAGGCAGAACGTCAAGTGCAAGATGACTTCAAGTATGCGAAGTTCTCTACCAAGACCTACGGCTCCTCCTATAACCAAGCTTCAACGACTGCAACGACTCCTACCTCGACAAAAGCTTCACCAAGCAATAACGACAAGTCAAGTTACAAGAAAACTTCGACATCTTCAAGTCGTCCTCCTACTACAAGCAACTTCAAGCTGAGAGCTTCATCATCATCTACTCCAACCGATGAGAACATCAAGACAAGTTCAATCAAGTGCTTCACATGCGGCGGCCGAGGCCACAAATCCTTCGAGTGTACCAACAAGTGCACCATGATCCTCAACGATGATGGGACCTATGACTCCATGAGTGAAGAGGAAATGGATGCCCTTGAGCAAGTGGCCATGCACCGACAAGTGAACAAAGATGAAGATGATCAAGTCTTTTGCGACGAAGATTCGAGCCCCGCTCTTGTTGTCTCCAAGGTCTTGACTCTTCAGCATCACCAAGACAAAGACCAAAGATGCCATATGAGGGAGTCCCGGACTAGGGGGTGTCCAGATAGCCGAACTATCATCATCGGCCGGACTCCAAGACTATGAAGATACAAGATTGAAGACTTCGTCCTGTGTCCGGATGGGACTTTCCTTGGCGTGGAGGGCAAGCTTGGCGATATGGATATGTAGATCTCCTACCATTGTAACTGACTTTGTGTAACCCTAGCCCTCTCCGGTGTCTATATAAACCGGATGGCTTTAGTCCATAGGACGAACAACAATCATACCATAGGCTAGCTTCTAGGGTTTAGCCTCCTTGATCTCGTGGTAGATCTACTCTTGTAACACACATCATCAATATTAATCAAGCAGGACGTAGGGTTTTACCTCCATCAAGAGGGTCCGAACCTGGGTAAAACATCGTGTCCCTTGTCTCCTGTTACCATCCGCCTAGACGCACAGTTCGGGACCCCCTACCCGAGATCCGCCGGTTTTGACACCAACATTGGTGCTTTCATTGAGAGTTCCTCTGTGCCGTCACCATCAGGAAGGATGCCTTTTCCCGTCTTTAAAGACGGCACCGTCTTCAAGGGAGCTTTGGCCGTTGGCCAGACTATCCGGCTAGGCGGTTTTCTTATGACCGCCTGTCCAGCCATCGCTCCGACAATGACCTCTCAAGTCATTAAAAGCGATCTTCACGTCAGCTCAGAACTCGCAGAGCAGCTAGATCCGATTGAGCTCTCCTCCGTAAACGAGCTCTTGGATCGCATCGCCGCCCTGGGAGTCGCTACCGACTATGATCAGATTGGGCTTAAAACCGATCTGAGAGAAATCAACCCTCCCCAGGTTACCCACCACATTGTCGTGGTAGAGGAACAATGCGGCGACTCTTCTTCTATGATAAAAACCAACTATGTCCGGATTCCCGATCCCTCCATGCCGGATTCCCGCGGAGGGACGGACGTTAATCAAATACTGAACCTAAAGTCACGCATCAGACCAGATTTGTGGGAAAGCGTCCAGCAAACCAAGCTTCCGAACCCGGAAGCTTCGTGGCCTTTGAGCCTCAGATTGGACGGGGTTCCGAACTTGATTCCGCCCGCCCACCCAAACATAAGCGATCTATCTCAAATACGGCAAGAGCCCGATGAAACAGTACATCATTACTGGGCCAGATTCCTCCTGGTTATGGACATGATAAAGGACTGCCATGAAGAAAGCGCGATTTCAATCTTCTGCAACAATTGCACGGACAAGGGAATCATAAACGCCATCAGTCGTCGCGAAGTTACACGCTTCGCCGACCTAACGACCATTGTACAAAAATACTGCGCGATGGAAAGTGCCTGGAAAACCGAAACTAGGTTTTGGGACAATCCGGCCCTGAATACAACTCCAGTCCGAAATAAAAGGGTGCGTCATACTCAAGCACTTGGGTTAAAAACCAAAAAGAAAAAACCCCATAAAGGGTACGGAACCGTACTGGAGGGATGGCTCAACGGACCCTGCAAAATCCATAGTACGGAGGGCGCCACTCCAACACATAGCCTTCGAGCATGTTGGATATTACGGCAGGTGGCCAAAAGTGGCGAAGGCTTTTTTGCCCCGGGCAGCCAGCCCAGCAACACCAGTACGGTATTAACAGTCTTCGAGACTTTCGCATCAAATAATATGCGGAAACGAACAATCCGTAGCCTCGCCGAAGTCTACCAAGTAGCAACAGCAAATCCATGGAGCGACATGGCTATCACCTTCAGTGCCAGCGATGAACCTAAATTCCGAACAGCTAGAGCACTAGCCGCGTTGGTCCTCAGTCTGATAGTGGACGGCTTTCGTCTTACCAAGGTACTCATGGATGGCGGCAGCGGATTAAACCTCATCTACGAGGAAACCCTTCAAAAAATGGAAATTGACTGGAGCCGCATTGAGCGAAGCAGCACAACCTTCAGGGGGATAATCCCTAGTCGAGAAGTACGCTGCACAGGAAAAATCACACTAGATGTAGTGTTCGGATCGCCGGACAATTATAGGTCTGAAGAGGTCACGTTCCAAGTGGCCCCATTCGGCAGCGGATATCACGCTTTGTTAGGGCAAGAGGCATTCACAATCTTCCAAGCTATACCCCATTACGGGTACATGAAGCTCAAAATGCCCGGACCCAATGGAATAATCACTCTCGCCAGTGATCCAGATACAACACTCCGCGCTGAAAATAAGACAGCCGCACTGGCCCTAGAGGCATTATCCGAAGCCCTAGCGGCAGAGGAATTAACTGTGCTGCGCTCCACGGTGGATAGGAATGATGTGATACTCGATAAGAGGTCCAAGTCCACCTCTTTCAAACCAGCAGACGAAATAGTTAAATTTCAGGTCCATCCAACGGACCCCACAAAGACGGCATCCATTGGGGCACAATTAAATCCTGATGTAGAAGCCGCACTACGAGAATTCCTTCGGGAAAATTGGGACATTTTTGCCTGGCACCCTTCAGACATGCCAGAAATCCCACGCAGGCTGGCAGAGCACAACCTAAATATCCTAAAAGGATTCAAGCCAGTCAAACAAGCTCTTCGGCGATTTTCCGAACCTAAAAGATAGGCAATGGGAGAGGAGCTAGCCAAACTCTTAGAAGCCGGATTCATCAGAGATATCAAACATCCGGACTGGCTAGCCAACCTTGTAATGGTACCAAAAAAGGACAAATCCTGGCGCCTCTGCGTCGATTTCAAAAACCTTAACAAGGCCTGTCCAAAGGACCCTTTCCCACTCCCTCGCATCGACCAAATCATCGATGCTACCGCAGGGCACGATTCATTGTGCTTCCTCGATGCATACTCCGGATACCATCAAATCAAGATGGCGGAAAAAGACCAGGCCGCAACGGCATTCATTACTCCATATGGGCCATTCTGCTTCAACACAATGCCCTTCAGACTCAAAAACGCTGGCGCAACATATCAGCGCATGATTCATACATGTCTGGCTACCCAGATGGGCAAAACAGTAGAGGCATACGTAGATGATGTGGTCATCAAGACCAAACACGTCGAAACTCTAGTAGACGACTTGAGGGTGACATTTGACAACCTTCGAGCATATGACATTAAGCTCAACCCGGAAAAGTGTGTCTTCAGAGTACCAGCCGGAAAGCTTTTGGGCTTCATTGTATCCGGTAGAGGAATTGAAGCAAACCTAGCCAAGATCCGAGCTCTGTCACAATTGGATATCCCAAAAGACCTCAAGCAAATACAAAAACTAACTGGGTGCATAGCGGCTCTAAGTCGCTTCATCTCCCATTTGGGAGAAAAGGCTCTGCCCCTCTATCGCCTCCTCCGGCGCACCGAACACTTCGAATGGACGGATGCTGCCACGGCCGGACTCAAAGAAATCAAGGCCATACTGGCAACAGATCCGGTCCTGGCCGCGCCCGACCTGGGCGAACCTATGTTATTATATATCACAGCAACACATCAAGTTGTCAGTGCGGTACTCGTCGTCGAACGAGAAACTGAAGGGCACAGATTCCCTCTTCAAAAACCAGTGTACTACGTATCCACTGTCTTAACTCCATGCAAGTCCCGGTACCCATATTATCAAAAGATAGCGTATGCGGTGTTCATGGCATCCCGGAAGCTGCGACACTACTTTCAAGAGTGTTCCATAACGGTGGCCTCTAAAGTACCTCTCAATGATATTATAAACAATCGCGACGCAACGGGCAGGATTGCAAAATGGGCCATTGAGCTCTTACCATTCGACATAACCTACAAACCTCGGCGAGCTATAAAGTCGCAAGTCCTGGCTGACATCGTCGCCGAATGGATCGAAGCCGAACTCCCTAAAGAGTAAGGCACGTACTCCAATTGGATCATGCATTTCGACAGATCCAAAATGTTGGCTGGCTTGGGGGCTGGTGTCGTCTTGATGTCCCCAACTAGAGACACAGTCCAATACGTACTTCAAATAATGTACATGGACTCCAACAACGCAGCCGAATACGAGGCCCTTCTACACGGCCTCCGGATGGCAATCTCCATGGGCATTCAACGCCTAGAGGTGCGCGGGGATTCAGACCTCGCAATATCCCAAGTAAATGGAGACTTTGACGCCAAAGATCCGAAAATGGCAGCCTACCGCAACGCCGTCCTAAAAATGTCAGCTCGGTTTGAAGGACTCGAATTCCATCATGTAGCCCGGGATAATAACCAGGCATCAGACGTGTTAGCATGCATCGGCGCAAAACGTGACGCCGTCCCTCCAAACATCTTCCTGGAACGGCTCTTTAAGCCATCCGTATTATGGGAAGAGGAGTCCAGAAATAACAATCCGGAGCTAGCTGCATCACCTAACACAGACAATTCTGACACGATCGGCGGCTCAGCCAATGAAATAACACCTTCAACCCACGAAATAATGGCAATAATTGCCCCATGGACGGAACCATTCCTAGCCTACTTAATTAGGCAGGAACTTCCCGAAGACCAAAACGAGGCCCGTTGCATAGTTCGGAGATCTAAAGCCTACAAGGTCCATGAGGGAGAACTTTATAAGAAAAGCACAACTGGAGTCCTTCAAAGGTGTATCTCCGAAGAGGAGAGGCGAAATCTCCTGGCTGAAATTCACGCCGGACTCGGTGGGCACCACGCCGCAGCCCGGGGCCTTGTAGGCAAGGCCTTCCGTACAGGATTTTATTGGCCAACAGCCCAGGCAGATGCTCAGGACTTAGTCCGACGATGCGTCGGTTGCCAGCTCTTTGCTAATTAGAGCCACATGGCACCCACCGCCCTCAAAACTATACCCATCACCTGGCCGTTCGCGGTCTGGGGGCTTGACATGGTTGGCCCCCTTAAAGGGGGAAAACACAAGCGCAAATACTTATTGGTCATGGTGGACAAATTCACCAAATGGATTGAAGCCAAGCCGGTTAAAACGGCAGAATCCGGACCTGTGATAGAATTCATATCCGGGGTAGTACACCGTTTCGGCGTCCCCCACAGCATCATCACTGATAATGACACGAATTTCACGGCCGGCGAGGTTAAACTCTGGTGCAAAAACATGGGCATCAAGCTCGACTACGCTTCAGTCTATCACCCTCAAACTAACGGTCAAGTCGAGCGAGCAAATGGTCTAATCATGAGCGGCATCAAACCCAGACTAGTGCGGTCCCTCAAGGAATCTAACATGCACTGGGTAGAGGAGCTCGACTCCGTACTCTGGGGGCTGCGGACCATGCCAAACCGAACTACCGGATTCACACCATTTTTTATGGTGTACGACGCAGAGGCAGTTCTGCCCTGCAATATAATTCATGACTCACCTCGCGTACGCATGTACGAAGAAAGAGAAGCCGAGCTGGATCGGCAGGACAGTTTGGACGCCTTAGAGGAGGAGCGGGACGTGGCAAAAGCTCGTTCCGCATTTTATCAACAGCAGGCTCGAAGATATCAAATCAGAGAAGTACGGGCCAAAGCTTACAATGTTGGCGAACTTGTTCTACGCCTGCTGGACAAGAAAAAGGACAAACTTAAGCCCAAGTGGGAAGGTCCCTTCATCGTCGACCAAGTCCTGACCGGCGGAGCATACCGTCTACGCAACGCATCTGACAACCGACTCGAGCCGAACCCATGGAACGCAGCCCGTCTCCGAAGATTCTACGCCTAACGCCGGACTCAGAGTTCGTCTCATTCCTCCGTCCATCTCTTTACATTTTCACTATCTCTTGTCCCCCTCCTTCTTCCCACTTTTTTTTCAATACCTTTGATAGGCTGATTCACGCATTGTTCGCACACACTCGATGTGCTCCTAGCACTCGTTATACCTGGGGGCTTCTTTAACAGAAGCTTATTTATACGGGCTTCATGCCCAACACATGTGTCATACTTCCACATGTACCTTTTATTCACCATTATATGCATCGATATGACTTAAGTTTTGGCCAAGCTGGGTTGCCTGGCTCCTGTGCTTACCCCTACGTTCCCGATTGTTCGGCTAGGAGGTAAAGGGAGCACCTCTGCGATTGTTACTGCCGGGTCAGCCGGATGTGTACCTCAGACTGGGTGAAGCCAAAAGCTAGCGTTCTTAAGAGAATATTCGGTCAGTGACTTGAAAGATGATTTATTACTTACTTATTTATTTGCCCCCAGATGCTTTTTCTGCTATTTTCGCAGTCCGGACATGCACCTTAGGGCATGCCTCCCAGGGAAAGGAACCCTTAACGGAACTATTCTCCCTGGAAGATGTTTCTTACTAACCATGTAATATAACATAGCTAGTTGGGCACTTGTCTGATAAAGCAATTATGACCCCGACTCCTTGTCTCCACGCATGCCCTGGTTCTTCTACAACCGTAAGGGTATTCGGACACACTCCGGACTGTTTTGTCCGGAGGTCGAAACGAAAAGGTCCGCAAAGACAAACGGTCTACAATCCGGCTAGAAGGCATTTTACATGTCATTTCAAATTACATCGTCAAACCGACTGATTGTACTCCTCTTCAATCCCATCTAACAGGCTGTCTAATTTACAGTCCTGTTGGGAATATTTCGCGGCCAGTTCTACTTGGCCGTACATCAAGCTCACAGGGATCTCCTTCCCATCAGGCCCCGCAGGTCCGACCTCGGCCATGTGGTTTGGGTCAGCCTTCGGGTACCACGTCTTCACCATGGCCCAGGCCTCCCTGGCGCCCTGACGGCAGGCCGATATTTTCCACAGATGGAGGCGTCGCCGTGCTCCCTGAAGCTTCTCAGCAAGCTCTCCAAGGCCCTCGGGTAGGGAGACGGAAGGCCATAAAGCCTGAACGACGCCACTCATCGCCTGCCGGACACGTTCGAGCAGTTGAACCAGCTCAGGGAGTTGGTCACCCGTTGAACCAGGCATTTCCTCCGCAGGGCGACCTGTGAGCACACCTAAAGACACATTTCTGTCAATCGACTTCCTCGCCAAATTCTTCTTTTCAAAAGAGTTTTCTCAAGCACTTACTATAGATGCCGCAACGAAGCCGCTGATTCTCCTTCAAGGAGCCAGACAGCTGGGCCCGAACACCTTTTAGCTCTTCTCCAAGCTGGGTGTGGGCATCTTGGAGTTTGTTCCTCTCTTGTTACACCTTCGTAAGCACCCTCTCGCCGGCCTTCAACTGGCGCAGTAGCTGTTGCTTGTCCGGATCTAGTCTGGCGCCCTCTGCAATATTATTGTCAGACTATACACACACGCCGCATTTTTCCAACTACTTCTCTTTTCAAAAATATGAATTACCAGAGGGGTCTCTGTGGCTCCCCCGGCAGCGGCTAGTGCGGCCTCCAGTTGGGCCTTGCACTCTTGAAGCTCCTGAGACAGGTGGGTATTCTTCTCAGTAAGATCCTGCATAACAAATGATCCTTAAATCAGTTAGTTTAACTATTTTAAGTCTCAGGGGCTACTGGCACATATAGCCATTAAAATTGCTCACCCGTATGTCCTTTACATACTGCTCCGTGGCTTTGGTTAAACCATCTTGAGCAGCACGGAGGTGCGCGTCTCCCGCATTAAAGGCATTTAACGCCCCAGGGGAGAAACATGCGTCACGAAGAATTGTCCGGCGGCGCCTATGATTCATGGTGCTCTCCACCTCAGACCTGGTGGCGGACAACCTGTCGGCATCCTCCGTTGGAGGAGCGTCCGGCTCGCGCCTTGCGCTAGCCTCCCCTTCCGGACCAGGCGTTGGAGCCTGGCTGGCAGAGGCTTGGTGGGCACCCTCTCCGGACTCAGTCCGGCAAGCGCTCTTTCTCCTAGAATAATCATGAGCATTAATATGCCTCCCAGGAGTTTTTTTCCCTTAAAGGACAATGGTGCGCCATACCTTCGCGGCGATGTTTCGATTCGCGCCGCACTCCTCTTCCGCCTGCTGGGCCGAACTGACCTCGTCTGGTCAGTCGCCACAGGCCCGGCTTCCTGCCGTGAGGGCACCGCCTGCCGAGCACCATTGGTGCACGGTGGTCAGAAATGAGCATTAACAAAGCAACGGTGTCAGAACTTCGGTCGTACTCACCTGGGAAGCCGGACACAAACCAGGGTAGTCAGCCGTAATGGCGACCAAAGCATTATCTATGCTGAGCTGGTGGAACACCCCGTCAATTAAATGCACCTTTATGTCCGGATCCTCTTCGGAAGCCGGATCAAGGGATCTTTCCGGATCCTCGAGTTGTGGAGCCGGACTGTGTATGCGCTCCACATCCCGACGCAGTTCCTGCGTCAAAATCATAGAGTAAGGCATTTAACTTCGAAAGCACGGGTCGAATGAATAAACGTTCGCTTACCCAGCTCCATGGGTTATTCATGGAGAACCCATTCAATGGGCTCGTTTGGAGAAAGTCTTCCTTCTCCCCCTTGTACAAGCCGAACAGGATCTTCACCAGATCCGCGGCCGATCCTGGCCCCTTGCGGCCATGACGGGTGGCGTCGTTCTCCCCGTTGAAGTCCCACATGGGGTGGCCCCTATATTGGAGTGGCTGCACCCCTTGCATAATGCACGTGGCCATGATTCCAATCATGGTCTATCCGGAGTGGGCCAGTAACCTAATCCGGCCCATCAGATAATGAACGCTCCCATCATCCTCCCGTTGAGGGCTCCGTGGGCGCCAACTCAGGCGTTTCTTCAAGGGGGCATTGCTAAACTCCGGGAGGCCGATCCGAACTGGATCCGGCAGAGGAGCGTCCTCCATATAGAACCATTCCGAAAGCCAGTCTTCGGACGCCTTCTTCGGGGTGCCGGATGGATATCCGGTCCCAGCGATGCGCCATATTTCGGCTCCGCCCACTTGATATATCGACCCCTCGTGAGAGCGGGGTACGAAGCAAAACAATCTCTTCCACAGTGAAAAATGGGGCTCGATGCCCAGGAACAGCTCGCAAAGAGCTACAAAGCCCGCGATGTGCAAAATGGAGGCAGGTGTAAGGTGGTGAAGCTGGAGTCCGTAGAACTCCAGGAGCCCCCAGAGAAACGGATGTATGGGAAATACAAGTCCCCTTATTAAATAAGGGATGAAGCATACCCGCTCCCCTTTGGAGGGGTTGGGAACACTCTCCGCCTGCTTTCCGCCCTGGAAGGTGGCCAGTCCGGCCCGAACCGGAACCATGAAGGCTGGGGGAAGATATCCCTCGGTTTGGAGCGCCACTAGCTCGCTGTGTGGAACTGAGCATCTCCCCCAATCTCCTGGCTTAGGGCTGGGAGCGCGAGAGGAGGAGCCGCGTCGACTGTCCATGATAGAATGGATTTTTGTCAGAGGCGCTTCGATGAATACTTGCGGAAGGAGGATGGTGTGAGTTGGATCTAGATCCTCACCTCTCTTATAGGCGGCTCGTTCGCACAGCTGGGGGGAGAAATGTAAAAATAACCTAGCTTTTCGCATTCACACGACACGTGGGAGAAGGCCGTTATTGGGCGCAGAAGCCAAGGAGCGCAACATTTATAAGGAAGCCGAACACTATTCGACAGGAACATGAAGTTTGAAGGAGAACCCGCCTTGCAACGCCGAAGACAATATGCGCGCCGGACTCGTCGTCGCTGAAGCCCGGTTCGGGGGCTACTGAGGAAGTCCCGGACTAGGGGGTGTCCGGATAGCCGAACTATCATCATCGACCGAACTCCAAGACTATGAAGATACAAGATTGAAGACTTCGTCCCGTGTCCGGATGGGACTTTCCTTGGCGTGGAGGGCAAGCTTGGCGATAAGGATATGTGGATCTCCTACCATTGTAACCAACTTTGTGTAACCCTAGCCCTCTCCGGTGTCTATATAAACCGGATGGCTTTAGTCCATACGACGAACAACAATCATACCATAGGCTAGCTTCTAGGGTTTAGCCTCCTTGATCTCGTGGTAGATCTACTCTTGTAACACACATCATCAATATTAATCAAGCAGGAGATAGGGTTTTACCTCCATCAAGAGGGCCCGAACCTGGGTAAAACATCGTGTCCCTTGTCTCCTGTTACCATCCGCCTAGACGCACAGTTCGGGACCCCCTACTCGAGATCCGCCGGTTTTGACACCGACACCATATATTCCACACAAAGGTGGGCATCAATGGAAGGCCCGTGAAGGTCATCATCGATGGAGGGAGTTGCCATAACTTGGCAAGTGAAGAACTATGCTCCAAGCTCCAGTTAGTCAAGATGAAGCATCCCCACCCCTACAAGGTCCAATGGCTTAGTGACTCCGGCACTATCCAAGTGGAACATATGGTGCAAGTTTCCTTCAAGATTGAAGCATATGAAGATACTTTGGAGTGTGATGTCATTCTAATGTCCATTTGCCACCTCCTTCTTGGACGACCATGGCAATTTGACTGAGGCGTCACCCACAACAGACGTACCAATCACTATAGCTTCAAGATGAAGGGAAAGGAGTACGTGCTACAACCTATGTCACCAAGTCAAGTGATCACCGACAAGTAAGCCACCCATCATGGAGAGAATAGTGAGAGAGTGAGCCACCCAAAAGGGAGTGAGAGCCACAAGCCCAAAATGAGTGCCTCCACGATGAGAGAAAAGAAAAACTTAGTGCTATTTGCCACCAAAAGTGAGATGAGAGAAGTGTGTGAGAACCTATCGAGTGTTATGCACTATGTCCTTTTGTGCAAGGATGAGTTCTACCTACTGAGCATGTGTTGGTTTTTCCCTTGAAGAGGAAAGGGTGATGCAGCAAAGTAGAGTAAGTATTTCCCTTGATTTGAGAACCAAGGTATCAATCGAGTAGGAGATTACGCACAGGTCACCGAATACCTTGACAAACAATCAACAAACTTGCACCCAACACGATAAAGGGGTTGTCAATCCCTTCACGGTTACTTACAAAAGTGAGATCTGATAGAGATAGATAAACAGTAAAGTAAATATTTTTGGTATTTTTGGTTTATAGATTGGAAAGTAAAGATTGCAAATTAAAGGAACGACGACAGAAATTGGCAAGTTGATGGAAAACTAATATGATGTAAAATAGATTCAATAATGGAAAAGAGACGTAGGGGGCATAGGTTTCACTAGTGGCTTCTCTCAAGATAGCAAATATTATGGTGGGTGAACAAATTACTACGGAGAAATTGATAGAAGAGCGCATAATTATGACGACATCTAAGGCAATGATCATGAATATAGGCATCACGTCCGTGTCAAGTAGACCGACTCCTGCCTGCATCTACTACTATTACTCCACACATCGACCGCTATCCAGCATGCATCTAGAGTATTAAGTTCATAAAGAACAGAGTAACGCATCAGGTAAGATGACATGATGTAGAGGAACTAACTCAAGCAATATGATGAAAAACCCATCTTTTTATCCTTGATGCAACAACACAATACATGCCTTGCTGCCCCTACTATCACTGGGAAAGGACACCGCAAGATTGAACCCAAAGCTAAGCACTTCTCCCATTGCAATAAAAACCAATCTAGTAGGCCAAACTAAACCGATAATTCGAAGAGACTTGCAAAGATATCAAATCATGCATATAAGAATTCAGAGAAGACTCAAATAATATTCATAGATAATTTGATCATAAATCCACAATTCATCGGATCTCAACAAACACACCGCAAAAGAATATTACATTGAATAGATCTCCAAGAACTTCAAGGAGAACATGGTATTGAGAATCAAAGAGAGAGAATAAGCCATCTAGCTACTAGCTATGGACCCGTAGGTCTGAGGTAAACTACTCACGCTTCATCGGAAGGGTAATGGTGTTGATGTAGAAGCCCTCCGTGATCAAATCCCTCCTCCGACAGGATGCCGGAAAAGGCCCCTAGATGGGATCTCATGGGTATAGAAGGTTGCGGCAGTGGAAAAGTGGTTTCGTGGCCCCCCTGATGTTTTTGGGGTATAAGAGTATATATAGGCGAAGGAACTAGGTCAGGGGAGCTCCGAGGGGCCCATGAGATAGTGGGCGCGCCCTACCCCCTTAGGCGCGCCCTCCACCCTCGTGGCCGCCTCGTTGCGTCTACGACTTCATATCCAAGTCTCCTGGTTTGCTTCTGGTCCAAGAAAGATCATCGCGAAAGTTTCATCCCGTTTGGAATCCGTTTAGTATTCCTTTTCTGTGAAACTCTAAAACAGGCAAAAAACAGAAACTGGCACTGGCCCTTGATTAATAGGTTAGTCCTATAAATAATATAAAATAGCATATTAATGCATATTAAACATCCAAAACAGATAATATAATAGCATGGAACAATCAAAAATTATAGATACGTTGGAGACGTATCAATGAGGCACCAAAGACTAACACCTCTCACAATCTACCTTTCATGTTATCTTCTCTATTGCAGGAATTCCAAGATGTATTCCCCTATGAGCTACCTCCGGGTCTACCTCCTATTCGAGGCTTCGAACACCGCATTGACCTCATCCCCAGAGCACCTCTTCCCAACAAGGCTCCCTACCGCGTCAACCCTGAGGAAAGCAAGGAGATCCAATGGCAAGTACAACAACTCATCGACAACGTACATGTACGAGAAAGTTTGAGCCCTTGTGCCATCCCGGTAATCATTGTTCCCAACAAAGATGGTACATATCGCATGTGTTCCGATTGTCGTCCTATCAATGCTATCACGGTTAGATATCGTTACCCCATTCCACGCTTAGATGACATGCTAGATGAACTTAGAGGAGCCACCATTTTCTCTAAGATTGATCTTAAAAGTGGTTATTACCAAATCCGTATACACGAAGGCGGCGAATGGAAAACCGCATTTAAGACCAAATTTGGCTTATATGAATGACTTGTGATGCCAATGGGCTTATCCGAAGCACCTGATACTTTCATGCGAGTCATGCATTTTGTTCTTCGTCCCTATATTGATGTATTTGTTATGGTCTATTTTGATGATATTCTTGTCTTTAGCAAATCTCTCATAGATTGTGTCACCCATCTTAGAACCGTGTTGCAAACCCTTAGGAAAGAGTGCCTTTATGTTAACATGGACAAATGCCTGTTCGGTGTTGATAAGGTCGTTTTCTTGGGTTTTGTTGTATCTTCTAAGGGTGTGCATGTAGATGAATCTAAGATCAATGCTATTAAAACTTGTCCCCAACCAACAAATTTGCAAAAAGTGCGAAGTTTTCTTGGTTTAGCATGTTTCTGTTGTAGATTTGTGAAGGATTTTAGCACCATCGCTTTGCCTTTACATGCTTTAAGCAAGAAGAATGCACCTTTTGTTTGGGGACCATCCCAAGATACCGCATTCAATGACCTTAAGAATTTGCTTACACATGCTCCTTTGCTTGCTTTACCCAACTTTGATAAACCTTTCGAGGTCCATTGTGATGCTAGCGGTTATGGCATAGGAGGTGTGTTAATGCAAGAGAAGCGCCCCATAGCTTACTTTAGTGAAATACTTTCTGGAACGCAACTCAATTACCCCATATATGACAAAGAGCTATACGCTTTAGTTCGAGTCTTGCATGTTTGGGAGCATTATCTCCGCCCTCATGAGTTCATTCTTCACACCGATCATGAAACACTCAAGTATCTTAAGCGTCAAACTAAGTTGAACAAGCGTCATGCTAAGTGGAGTGAATTCATTGAGTCATTTCCTTATGTCATCAAGTACATCAAAGGTAAGGAAAACGTTGTGGTGGATGCGCTTTCCCGTCGATGCATGCTTGTCACTAAACTTGAATTGAATGTAATTGGCTTTGAGCACATAAAAGACTTGTATGCGCATGATCCTACTTTTGCTATTCCATATGCCAAATGTTTGACGCATACATCTTGGGAATGCTATTACCTCAAGAATGATTATCTTATGAGAGCTAACAAACTATGTATCCTCGAGTCTTCTCTTCGTTTGTTACTTTAGCAAGAGGCTCACGGAGGAGGCCTAATGGGACACTTTGGACATGACAAGACATTCGCCATGCTCGCCAAGAACTACTTTTGGCCCAAGATGTTCCGCGACGTCTCACACTTCACCAATCGATGCTCAACATGTCACAAAGCTAAGTCAAAAGCTCAATCCCATGGTCTCTTTATGCTACTTCCAATTCTGTATCACCCATGGGAAGATATTAGCATGGACTTTGTGCTTGGTTTGCCTAGGACTCAAAATGGCAAAGATTCCATGTTTGTTGTTGTGGACCGATTCTCTAAAATGGCTCATTTCATCTCATGCAACAAGATAGACGATGCTTCACATGTTGCAAATCTTTTTTGTAGGGAAATCTTGCACCTCCATGGAGTGCCAAAGACTATTGTCTCAGACCGCGATGTCAAGTTCTTGAGCTACTTTTGGTAGACCTTATGCACCAAGCTTGGAATCAAGCTCTTGTTCTCTTCAGCATACCATCCTCAAACCGACGGACAAATGGAGGTCACGAACCGGACTATCTCCACTCTACTACGCGTGTTGATCAAGAAGAACAACAAGGAGTGGGAGGAGTGTCTACCCATCGCCGAGTACGCCTACAACCATGCAAGACATTCGACCATCGGCAAGTCCCTCTTTGAGGTCGTCTACGGTTCTCAACCCATTGTCCCCATTGGACATTCTTCCTCTACCACTACAAGAGTGCATCAACATGGACGCGAGTGCCCGAGTCAATGATGTATGCTAGAACTACGTCAGTATTTCCCCAAAGAGGAAGGGATGATGCAGTATAGTTGATGTCTACTACACAACTTTATTCTTGTAGACACGTGTTAGGCCTCCAAGCGCAGAGTTTTGTAGGACAGTAGCAATTTTCCCTCAAGTGGATGACCTAAGGTTTATCAATCCGTGGGAGGCGTAGGATGAAGATAGTCTCTCTCAAGCAACCCTACAATCAAATACAAGAAGTCTCTTGTGTCCCCAACACACCCAATACAATAGCAAATTGTATAGGTGCACTAGTTCGGCGAAGAGACGGTGATAAAAGTGTAGTATGGATAGTAGATATGAGTTTTTGTAGTGCGAACAATAAGAAAACAACAAGGTAGTAAATGATAAAATGGAGCACAAACGGTATTGCAATAATGGAAAATGAGGCCTCGGGTGCATGCTTTAACTAGTGCAATCTCTCAACAATGATAACATAGTTGGATCATATGATTATCCCTCAAAGTGCAATAAAGAATCACTCCCGAGTTCCTATTAGCGGAGAACAAAAGATAGAGACTGTTTGTAGGGTATGAAACCACCTCAAAGCTATTCTTTCCGACCAATCTATCCTAGAGTTCGTACTAAAATAACAGCAAGCTATTCTTTCCGATCGATCTAATCAAGAGTTCGTACTAAAATAACACCATATGATACATATCAACCAACTCTAATGTCACCTAGATACCCCAATGTCACCGCGAGTACGATATGTATCAAACAATTTCAGATTCATAATACTCAATTTACACAAGGAACTACAAGGTACCCCAAAGTTTCTATCGGAGAAAAGATAATAAAAACGTGCATCAACTCCTATGCATAGATTACCCCAAAGTCACCGCAGGAATCCACATGTTGAGTGTCATAACATATATCAAGTGAATCAAAATAATACCCCATTGTCACCACGGGTATTCATATGCAAGACATATATCATGTGTTCTCAGATCTGAACATTCAATCCGACAAGACAAAACGTCAAAGGGTAAAGACTCAATTCATCACAACGAGAGTAGAGAGGGGAGAAACATCATATGATCCATCTATGTTAACAAAGCCCATGATACATCAAGATTGTGACATCTCAAGATCGCGCGCGCACGAGAGAGAGAGATTAAACAGATAGCTACTAGTACGAAGCCTCAGCCCCAAGGGTGGACTACTCCCTGCTCATCGTGGTGGCCGCCGGGATGATAAAGATGGCCACCGGTGATGATCTCCCCCTTCGGCAGGGTGCCGGAATGGGCTCCCGATTGGTTTTCAGTGGCTACAGAGGCTTGCGGTGGGGGAACTTCTGATCTAGGCTCTCCCCCAGGGTTCTTGGAATATTTAGGCATTTATAGGGCGAAGAGGGGGTGAGGGAGGCTACCGAGGTGTGCACAACCCACCGGGGTGCGCCTGGGCCCCCAGGTGCGCCCTGGTGGGTTGTGCCCCCCTCGGGGCACCCCCCAGGTGCTGCTCTGGCCCATTGGTAGTCTTCTGGTCCATAAAAAATCCACAAAAAATTTTGCGGTGTTTGAAGAACTTTCATTTCTACACAAAAAACAACACCACGGTAGTTCTGCTGAAAATAGCGTCAGTCCGGGTTAGTTCCATGCAAATCATACCAAAAGCATATAAAATTACTGTAAACATGGCATGAATACTTCATAAATTATAGATACGTTGGAGACGTATCAGCATCTCCAACCTTAATTCCTACTCGTCCTCGTAAATGATAAAAGAAATATTTTATGAAGTGTGAATGCTAGCAAAGTGCACAAGTTTGATCAATGACAATTTCAATCACTTTTCCTAGCGTCATAATAGCAATTCTTTCTTATAAAACTTCTCATGTTATAGTAGCAACCAATTCACATGTTAAGGTTCAAACAATGAATTCTCTTGAAACTCAACAACCTATGTTCTCAGTCACCAAGCAATTGTAATTCAACTTATTCAATAGAGTCTAAGTAAGAGCTCCACATACTCAACCATCATATAGTCTTCTATGATTGCTAACACTCACTGCATACACATGAGCAAAACGTTTCAACCAGACACATAGAAACATAGGGGCTTATAATTTCGCCTCCCAACGTATTCACCTCAAGGGCGATGTCAACAATAATAACTCATCTTACCCATATCCAACTAGATATATGTGCCTAGATCTTTCCTCACCACATGATCCTTGCCAAAAGACAAAAATAAAAAGGGATAGAGAGAAATACTTTGACTCTTTGCATGAAAGTAAATACTGAAAACTAAAAGATATGCCCTTCGCAGAGGGAAGCAGAGGTTGCCATGCGCTTATTTGTTTGTATGCTCAACCCCTTAGTGCAAAAGAACATCACGTTACATTGCCCCTTGTGATAGAAACCTTTATTATGCAGTCTATCGCTTTTATTCTTTGCCATCACAAGTTCGTACAATGCTCAATTTTCTCTTACACTAAATGATCTAACACTTCTAGAAGAAATTTTTATTGCCTTATTGCACCGATGACAACTTACTTGAAGGATCTTGCTCAATCCATAGGTAGGTATGGTGGACTCTCAAAACAAGATTTGGGTTTAAGGGTTTTTGGATGCACAAGTAGTATCTCTACTTGGTGCGGAATTTTTGGCTAGCAAAGATGGGGGGAAAGCACCACATGTTGAAGGATCTATGACAATATAACTTCTATGTGAATATGAACAAACATAAATCATTATGTTGTCTTCCTAGTCCAACGTCAACAATTTCGGCATATAATATTTTGATGGGGGCTCACAATCACAAAAGATTTCCAAGATAGTGTATTTGCATGTGAAAGTTCTCTTCCTTATACTAATTATTCATGAATTGCTTGTATGACCAATATTGTGATTGTCAAGCTTCAAAAGCTTTCACTTTCTAAACCCAATGTGAAGCCATTGCTAGACATGATATGAACATGTAATTTCAACTTCATGATATTCAATTCATTCAACAATTTACTCATAGGATATAAGTGAAGCACAAGAGTAAATGACAAGCTACTCCAAAAAGATATAAGTCAAGATCAAGTGAGTAGTTATGTAAATGGGTAGCTAATTGAGGACTCTCTTTTATTTAAATTTTTTAGATCTAAGTATTTTATTAAAACATCAAGAAAAACAAAATAAAATGACATTCTAAGAATAGCACACATCATGTGAAGAAGCAAAAACTTAGGCTCAACCGATACTAACCCATAATTGTTGAAGAAGAAAGGTGGGATGCCTACCGGGGTATCCCCAAGCTTAGATGCTTGAGAATTCTTGAAATATTATCTTGGGGTGCCTTGGGAATCCCCAAGCTCGAGATTTTGTGTCTCCTTAATTCCTTTTATATCACGGTTTCCCTAAATCTTAAAAACTTCATCCACACAAAACTCAACAAGAACTCGTGAGATAAGTTAGTATAAACCAATGCAAAAACTTTATCATTCTCTACTGTAGCAAATCACTAAAATTATTATTCAATATTGCATACTAAATGTTTCTACATATTTAATACTCATATCCTCAAATAGAATCATTAAACAAGCAAACATATGCAAACAATGCAAACATAACAGCAATCTGCCAAAACAGTACAGTCTATAAAGAATGCAAGAGTATCAATACTTCTTGAACTCCAAAGATTATGAAAATCTACCAAACTGTAGAGAATTTATCAGAGCTTATTTTGCAAAAAGTTTCAACATTTTATCACATTCCTACTTTTCTAGGGAATTTTTGCAACAGCAGTAAACTTCTGTTTTCAAACAGCAACAAGTATACTTGCAAAATAAGCATGGCAAAGGCTATCATTGCCACTTTTATTAAAATAAAAGATGCAAAACATTATTCTAAATAACAGAAAGCAAATCCTAACAAAATAAAATACGCTCCAAGTAAAACTCGTACATGTGACGAATGAGAACATGGCTCCAAATGAGGTTACCGATAATGTTGGAGACGAAACAGGGGATGCCTTCCGGGGCATCCCCAAGCATAGTTGCTTGGATCTTCCTTGAATATTACCTTGGGGTGCCTTGGTCATCCCCAAGCTTAGGGTCTTGTCACTCCTTATTCTCCTCATATCGACATCTCACCCAAAACTTGAAAACTTCAATCACACAAAAGTTAACGGAACCTTGTGAGATAGGTTAGTATGATAAAGAGCAAACCATTTCACTTTTGGTACTATCAAAGAAAAGATTCATAATTTTTTACACACAATGCTTACTGTAGCATATCATTTCTACAATTTATATTGAGCAATATTGTCGGTGTACAAAAGTACGGGCTCTTTTGTACCCCTTATTTGTGCACGAGGAGTTGTAGCCACGCCTGTGGCCGGGCCCGGTAGGGCAACAGAGGATGAAACACGAAGACTATCAAGACAGATACTCAAGGAACAAGGAGCAGAAGACGAGCTGGACATCCCCAGGTAACACCCTTAAGCTGAGTATGCATTTGTCCTATGGTGCCGAGTGATAAGATCATACATTGTAGCTATCTTTCCACCTCCTGTGTGCCACTGTGGCAACCACTTTGCGTATAAAAGGCGGCCCGAGGCGTATAGAGAGAGGATTCAGACTTTTGGACCGTGCTCGCACAGCAGCTAGTTCAAAAGCTCAAGAACACATATATCCAAACAAGCAAGACTATGGTATTACGCATCTTTGCGGCCCGAACCTGGGTAAAAAAAACCTTTGTGCTTACTGCTAGACCTGCTCTTCGTGCAGCTACTCCCCCCGCCAAACGTAGAAGGGATTCCTGTGATCCCATAGGTGTTCGTTTCCCTGATATCTTTGGCGCGCCAGGTAGGGGCGATTAATCTGGTCTATTAGTGAGGGTGTAAGTTTTTTCATTACCATGGCCCTGAAGAAGAAGACGATCGCAGCGATCGGCCCGTTCGGAGCCGCTCTGCCCGTGCCCGCATGGACGGGCGATGTAGCAGACGCCAGTGCTAGAGGAGATCAAGATCGTCCACGCCACCCAAATACGAGAAGCCAGGTGAGCAACGTCGTTTGCCTTGGCGATGATGGTCTGCATGCCACCGCGCCCAAGGATGGAGCTCCTACCCGGGGTGGTGCGGGGACCTGCAAGGGCAGGAAGACGACTCAGCCAACGCACACACTGCGGTCCTCTTAGCTTGTGCGCGACAAACAGCGCCGCAATGTTAAAGACCCAGGGCGTTACCGCCGCAAGAGCCCTCAACGTCACTCTTAAGACGCGCAGGGCCGACATGCACGCCAAGATGCTGGCAAAAAAGGCGCGCGGCCACAGAATCGTGATGGGACTCCTTCTAACATAGTTAGAAGTTCGAGTTCCTCCCATTCCTCGGGCCTGTCACTACCACCTACACGAGCAGAAGCATTGGCGCGAGCGCAGCTACTCCTTGACTTTCCTCCTGCTCTAGAGAAGCAAGAAGAGTGGAAGGCTACCATCCAAAGCCTTATTGGCCTTGCCAACAGGGATGGCCACCGGGAAGCCAGTCCCTCTAGGCGCCAGACCACCGAGCCGGCGCGTGTTGATAGTGGAAGGGTTGGAAGCGCCACAACCATGGTGCACTCCCCTCCCCCGCGGCCAGCCCATTGGGTTGACGCCCGTGGCAACGTGTCCACGACGTCTTCTGACCCACGGGGCGCGTTGCGACCAACATCAAGTTCTTCGAGAGTGGCTCAAGGAAGACGCCTAGACCACTATCGAGCGGCGACAGGAGGCACGTCACCAATTTGATAGGCGTGCTGGGCCTACTGCGTACAAGCCTACGCCGGGGGATGCTGGCGACTTGCCTTATGCAATAACTTGTCCAGCGTTCACCCATGAGCTGCGGCAGTTCTAGTGGCCCAACACCCTCGTGTTCAAACCAGAGGTGCCGTAGAAGTAAGATGGCAAGACCCATTCGTCTGAGTTCCTGAGTGTTCACACCATCACAATGCAAGCTGCCGAAGCACGAGACGACAAGGTACTCGCCAACTATTTCCCGTTGACGCTCAAGCCCAACGCCAGGTCATGGTTGATGCATTTGCTGATAGACTCCATCTCCTCTTGGTCCGATCTGTGCCACAAGTTTGTTGGTGCCTTCACGGGCGGCCACGTAGCTCCTGGCCAGGCAAGCGATTTGCATGTGATCCCTCAGAGGGACTGCGAATGCTTGCGCAAATACATACAGAGATTCAGCCGTGTGCAGTATAACATCCCCGATGTTCATCCCGCCGTAGTCATCAGCGCGTTCCATCAGAACATGCACAATAGTAAGATGCGTGATGAGCTGGCGATGAGCAAGGTTGCAAATGTTGCCGAACTGTATGTTCCAGCCGACAGGTGTGCCCGAGCTGAGGAGGGAGAAAGTACCCCGGCGAAGATGTCGACGCGGGAAGTGACTCAGAAGACGAAGACGCCGTCGCCCCGACAAAGAAAGGTCGATGACGTAACAGGAAGCACAAGGGCAAGACCATGCTTTCCATCGAGGAATCCGGCGACCCCGGCACCGCCAAGAAGGCCAAGGTTGATGACCCCAGCAAGGAGATTGCCGGGTGCAATGCCTACCGGGCCTTGGCGGCTACCGGCAAGTCAGAGGGCTCCGACAAGCAGTACTGCAAGATTCACCATACCAAGGGCCACGACCTCCAAAATTGCCGCCAAGTGGAGCTGCTAACGGACAAGCAAAGGGCTGAGTATGAGAGACGAGACAAGGAGAAGGGCCAAGGTGGCACTGAAGGATCTAACAAGAAGCGCGGCTGCCAAGGAGGTCGTGGTGACAAGGAGAAGCAACAAGAGAGGCCTGCCCGAGGCCGCGACAATAAAGAGGAGGATGACGACCACGATGATGATGACGAGTCCACCGAGCATGAGTTTCAGAAGGCGGCGGAGGTCATGTGTGTTGACGGAGGTGCCTCGTTGCATTCCTCCCACCGCCAACTAAAACAATGGGCATGTGAGATTAATGCGACGGAACCGATGGTCGACGCCCAGAAGCCACTAAGGTGGTCCCACACGCCTATTATTTTCGACGCCGAGGATCACCCTGATTGCACGACCGCGGTTGGGTGTTTGCCGTTTTTGGTATCACCAACAATACGCAACCTCAAGGTGACAAGGATGTTAGTTGACAGTGGGGCCGGTCTGAACTTGATCTCGCCCAACGTGATCAAGAGGCTGCATATCCGTGATGAAGATCTTGAGGAAACGGGTACGTTCCAAGGGGTCAATCCGGGGAGGAGCCAGCCCAAGGGAAAGGTCATGCTACCTGTCACATTTGGTGGTGACCTAAACTACAGGACAAAGAGAATCGTTTTCGATGTTGCCGAGATCCCGTTGCCATATAACGGGATCCTTGGCCGCCCGGCGCTGGCCAAGTTCATGGCGGCGTCACACTACGCATACAACAAGCTGAAGATGCCCGGCCCTATGAGCATCATCACCGTCAGCTGGGACAAGAGGGATGCACTCATCTGCACCGATCAGCTCTATCGGGAGGCGCTTGCAGCGTCCACCACCAAGACACCTGCTCCCGCCACCAAGAAGAAGACCAGCAAGGCCTCGGCCGCCGGCAAGACTCCTGGCTCCGACAAGGGTTCCTGCGCTCACCCCGGCAAACGCGCCTCTTCGGAGTGTTGTGTTCCCGCTGAGGACGTGCCAGAGAGCTCTACCGGCAAGAGCAAGAAGTATAAGGCGACCCCACCAGAAACCAAGAGGGTGCCCTTCAAGGAGGATGGCATAGGTGGAGCTTTTACCATAAGCTCCACCCTTGACAGCAAATAGGAAAGCGCGCTCGTCGCCTTTGTGCGGGTGAATGTCAACGTGTTTGCATGGCAAGCATCTGACATCCCCGGCGTTCCCAGGGAGGTGATTGAGCACCATCTTGTTGTCTGGCCCCATGCACGGCCCATCAAGCAAAAGGTCAAAAAGCAAGCTTTGGAGCGACATGAGTTCATCATCGAGGAGATCAGGAAGTTGGAGGCGGCAGGCTTGGTCAAGGGAGTACTCCACCCGACGTGGTTGGCCAACCCAGTGGTAGTATGTAAGGCGAATGGGAAGTGGAGGCTATGTATCGACTATGCTGATATCAATAAAGCCTGTCCAAAGGATCCTTTCCCATTGACATGTATTGACCAGATAGTGGACTCCACTGCCGGGTGCGACCTGCTGTCGTTCCTTGACACCTACTCAGGATATCATCAGATCTTTATGATGAAGGAAAATGAAGAAAAGACCGCGTTCATCACCCCATGTGGTACGTACTATTTCGTACGGATGCCTTTCGGGTTGAAGAGCGCTGGTTCAACGTTCGCCCGAGTAGTCCAAATTGGTTTTGAGCCCCAGCTCCATAGAAATATGGAAGCCTACATGGATGATATAATGGTCAAAATCAAAGACAAGGCTACGCTCGTGCAGGACCTGGAAGAAACCTTTGCCAATTTACGCAAGATCAACCTCAAGCTCAACCCAGAGACGTGTGTGTTCGGTGTCCCATCCGGCAAACTTCTCGGGTTCTTTGTGTCTCAACGCGGAATCGAAGCAAATCCCGACTAGCACTACAAAAAAAAGACACATTCGTGACATTTTGGGCCGAACAATTTTTTTCTGTCATACTTATGACACTTCTATGATGATAATTGTGAAAAAACCCGGTATCATCATAGATGTGGTGGGCTCCTATTTCTATGACAAAAAATCATGACAGAAAATGGGCTTTTCGTCCTGGGTGGGCCGGAGACGCAGCTGCATGACATTCTTTGGGCCGTCCATGACGGAAAAACCCGTGGTAGAAGCGAGGGCGAGGAAAATATCGGGGAGTTCCCGGTTACGGTGGGTGGTCGGGGGCCGAGCGATGCACGTTTTTGTCGTACACGTACGCATGTTGGTGCGAGGCGTTGGGCTCTAACTGAATCCGAGTGATTGCACTACAGGCTACGGGTTACTGAACCAGAGCGATCGAGCGATTCCTTCGCTACTGATGCTAATTGAAGTCGATCGATGCTGCCTCTGGATGAATAGTGAGCATTGCTGGGGGGTTGGATGAACAGTTCCAGGTGGGGATTGGATGAATAGGACCCCGTGGTGTTGCCGCTAAATGAACAGGACCCCGATCGATCGAGCCGGTTGGGCGTGGATGAACAGGACCCCATGGAGGGCTGGATGAATAGGACCCCGTGGGGGGCTGGATGAACAGGACCCCGTGGAGGGCTGGATGAACAGTAGCCGGTGGAGGGCTGGATGAACAGTAGCCCATGGAGGGGTGGTTGAACAGGACCCCATGGAGAGGGCTGGTTGAACAGTAGCCGGTGGAGGAGCGCGCGGTGGAGGCTGGATGAACAGGAGCCCATGGATGAACAGTCGCAGGTGGAGGCTGGAGGAGGTCGACGGTGTATGAATAGTAGCCCATGGAGGCTGGAGGAGGTCGACGGTGGAGATGAACAGTATCCTGTGGAGTCCCGTTTTACGGTACGCCACACCCTCCCGATGAATAGGACCCCCGTTTCGACTATAGCGCTCTAACACAAGTCTGTTTCCTCCGTTTTTCGGTACGCCACACCCCTCCCGATCAACAGGACCCTGTTTCGACCATAGGAGGTCCAACAGAAGTTTGTTTCCTCCGTTTTGTGGTACGCCAGACCCCTCCCGATGAACAGGATGCCGGTCGAACACAAGGCCGTTTCCTCCGTTCTGCGGTACACCAGGCCTCGTTTCCATCGGATGTTCCATCCAAGCCCTCCCGATGAACATGATGACGCATTCCATTCTGAACTAGCCGGTTGGCTCCCCATGAACACAATGACGATGCAATTTCTCCGTTCCGACCCAGCCATGTACATGAGCCCTGGCCATACGTATGCGCGAGTAGGCATTCGAGACCCGTCCCGTATGTACGTATGTGGTCGTATTTACTTTCTTGCACCCTAGCCTCTGTACGTACGTGTACATGCTACGTGCGCGCCTCTACTACGACACGTGCGCGCCTCTACTACGACATGTGCGCGCATCTACATCGACCAGTATGTACGTACACGTTCGCGACCAGAATGACAATACTACATACGCTTTGACCAGGTGGGTCCCGATTGTCAGGCAGTTCCTTGCGTGCGAAGATGTAGCTGGTGGGTCCCAGTAGTCAGGGGGTGAATCATTTTTTCGAGTAATATGGACACACTTCCTTGCGTGTGGAGATGTAGCTGGTAGGTCCCAGCAGTCAGGGGGAAAAGTTTTTTTCGCGAAATATGGTGGCCCGTCCGGTGGTCCCTGCTGTCAGGTGGAGGAATCATTATTTTCCACGTAATAAGGAGGTACTTCCTTGCGGCTGCCATGGACCTAGTTGTCAGCCTCTCCACGTACAGTACTCTTCCGGTGGAAGTCGTTCCTTAACCACGTTGACCATGCCGCGCCGAGAGCACCAGGGCGATTGACGACGGCGAGGCCTAGGAAGGGGACGACGCGGAGCCGGGGAAGATGCGGCAGTGGAAGCCCCCGCGGGGAGGAGTACGAGGGTTCACTGGTTCGGCTGCAGTGTGAGGCTGTCGTCGCCGTAGGGCCTGACCAGCGGTGGGAATAGTAGGGGGGCGGTGAGGCCTCCGCGGCAGCACAGCCGGCCACGGGAGGCAAGAGCATGCGGCACGCCCGGTGCTGCTTTGGGCAGCTAGAGCAAGAAGACCCGAGGTTAAAGAAGCACTACGGTCGTTGGATGGACATCGTACGGTCACTGGAGCTAGAATCGTTCATATTGACCAAGTTGACAAAGCCCTCCGTCCCCGTGAACTTCGTAGGACCACAAGTCAGCCTCCCACCAAGGTGGGTCCTAGCTAGCAGGGGGAGTATTAATTTTTTTGTGCGTAAAAAGGAGGCACTTCCTTGTGTGCGAAGATATAGCTGGTGGGTCCGAGCTGACAACGGGGGGAACTTCTTTTCATGAAATACAGAGGCCCTTCTAGTGGGTCCCAACTGTTAGGTGGAGGAATCATTATTTTGCGCGTAATAAGGAGGAATTTCCTTGTGTGGGCCCCTACTGTCAGCCTCTTCCGATGGTTGTTGTTTGTTGACCATGTTGACCTCGCCATGCCGAGAGCACAAATGCAGTGGAAGAGGGCGAGGCCCAGGAAGGGAACGGCTTGGAGCCGGTGAAGCCACCGCAGCGGATGCCCATGCCGAGGGGAGTACGAGCGCTGACTGGTCAGCTTTGGGGTGAGGCTAACGTCGCTGGAAAATAACAGGATGTGTGGGTGGGTAGAGGGATGGCCTGGCGGCAGCACAACCAGCCACGGGAGGAGGGAGTAGGCAGTCCCACCGGCGCTGGTTTGGGCGGCTGGAGCAGGAAGATCAGAGATTGACGAAGCACGGCGGCCGTTGGATGGACATCCAACAGTCACTGGTCTGTGTTGACTAAGTTGACAAAGCCTTGCGTACGCATCAAAAAAAATTAGGACAGCGTCATCGTCAACCTAGTAGGCCCAGAAGTCAGCCTCCAAATCTGTGGAAAACAGCATACAGCCCATTAGCCATTATTTTCAATAATTTAAAGCCCATTTGCTAATTCTTAAGGATATTTGAAGCCCATATTCTTTTTATTAGCATTACAGACCATATATTCTGGGCACCGCTAAAAAATTCAATGAAATTTTGCATATTTCAGTGGGGTCCGAACTCTTTTAATCACAAAATTTTGAGTCACGTTAAAAATAATTTTTTAAAAATTATATCAAAATAGAATTCAAAAAATAGTTCTCCGCAAAAAAAAAATGAATGAAATTTAGAATCTTAACTAGCAAGATGCCCGTTCGTTGCACGGAACATGAAGATGCATTTGTATGAGTAGTTTATCTTGTGGGAGAAAATATGATATTTTAATGTAATTTCCAGTTGGCTTTGCTTTCTATAAGAGTAGAGAGTACAGAAGTCCTGAAAAAAATGGTATTTTAATGCAATTGCCGGTTGGCTTTGGTTTAAAAATTTACATCCCATTTCTTACAACTTATAGCCCATTTTCTGGGGAAACCCATTTCTTACTACTTACATCCCTCCTCGTCTTGAAAGATTTGCAGCCCAGCAGGGCTGAGAAAAGCAAGTAGGCCTCGGTTTTGGTATTCTCCAAAAAAAGAACTGGGCTAGCCATTTTCAGAAAGAAAAAATATATCAAGTGGGCTCATCATGTGCTTAAATAAAAGCGTAAGCATGGGCTAGACAGGACACAACCCCCGCAAAACGCGTAGTTGAGCTCCGTCTCTGAAACTAAAAAACAACTGGGTGAGCTGCTAGGTCCCTGGTGTTATCCGCTCATTGTGTATTTTTCTCGTTTATTGACTACATTGACAATGGCGTGGGACCTAGTTGTCAAACAATTAGGAGGAAGTACTTTTTGGCTTGTAATAACGAGGCACCTCCTTGCGAAATGCAATGACCCTGGTGGGTCCCTACTGTCAGCCTCTCCACGTACAGTTGTCTCGTGATTCCTCTTGGTTGTTGACCATGTTGACTACGCCGGACGGTGGCGGGCACAACGAGCAAACCAAGGCGGAGAACGACGGCGAGGCCTAGGACAGGAACGAACAACAGTCGTGGAAGATGCGGTAGTGTAGTGGCAGGTGGAGGGGAGTACGAGGGTAACAACATGCAACTCAAGTTTACAAATGGTACAAAAAGCCCAAGGATTAATTGTTCATCAAATTTTTATACAAAACCCAGAATGAACATGGCAGTAACATCTAACCCAACCACTCTTTTTCCCAGTCACAAACAAATGGATTAAAACATCTTGTGTTTGTCAAAAAAACATCCTGTGCAAAAAAAATTATTTCAGGATTACTACAACTTGTTGTAAATAGAAGCCGAGCACGTTTAGAAGCCCATTTGTCCACCAGAAACTTCTTGTTTTGCTCTTCAACGTGTCCGTTCGTGAGAAATCTCTTGCGGTAAAACTTAAGCCTCATGGACAATAGTAACCTCGCATTCAACAGGAAGAATGTGACAAAGCTTCTGTTTGCCTGGTTGGATGCATATCCTTCCATCGTTATTGTCCTCAAACGAATGTCATGAGAACTAAGAAAATCCTGGTGCTTATTACGCCACCGATTGGTTATATGTTTTGCTCCATGTGGTTGTGCCTAAGTAGACATGAAGATTAAAAACACTTAAGGTCTGAAAAGAGAGTATATCGAAAGAACGACAACTAAATAGTTAATTCTAGTACAATATATACGGGCTTTCAATGTGCATGAAATCATCACCTCTATATATAAATCCTCCAGAGATCGAAAGCATCTCAGCAAGCCAATAATTATGTTCAGGTCAAAACTAAACATTCTGATATATAAGATCTTGACAGAATCCAGCAGCTTTGATAGGCTATCAATGTACGAACTCTTCACTGAGCACATAACATAATATTTGTACCCAAAGTGTACTCCAAGTTGAAATAAAACTTATGCGCACAAATGAAAAATGTAGCTTATGATTACAAATGTGTAGATGATAATATACGGTACCTGAAAAAGTGAGGAGCCAAACACCAACTCCTTGTGATCATTAAACGGGTCACGAATTACATCCAAGGTCTCCAATTTGGGCGCAGAGATGACAATTATTTGTGAAGGTTTATAACAATTATCAAGGAGCAACCTTCGAAGTGAAGGGGAATCTTTGATGATGAGTTATTGTCCTTCAAAACAAACTCCAATGCTTTTAAGGTGAGGCGACTTTATTTGGAGACAACTGATAGGGATTTCTAGTCCCCAAACAATCAGCAAGCGCTCGGGCAGGGCAACTGGAGTGGATGATGTTGTGCAGTGAGGCCTCTGACAGATAACCCACCACAAGCAAAAAAAATAGCAGTGGGAGTCGAAGCATTTGTACCAGATCGTCTAGCAGATGGCACCGGGTGAAGGTGGTGGTGTGGAGAGAGGAGGAAAAGCGCGAGATGGACAACGGTGGTGTGGGCACGAATTCTTGGTGTGTTCGTGGTATGAAACTTTTGTGGTAATGGTACAACTCAAACTGCTGGAGTTTTCCGAATTCAGGGGATGTCAGCCAAGCGTCCACCATGCCGGGTATGGACAGCAGGTAGCGTGTCGGGATGCAGAGGCATTGAACGGGGCCTTGTTGGTGAGAGGAGATGATGGCTCTGAGGAGATCAAATTCAGGAAGGACAAATATCTGACGATAGTCGAGATTGAGGGGCGCGGAGCGCCATAGAGGGCGCCACCGAGTTGAGAGGACTTGTGTGCGGCAACAATCCTTGGTGGGGAGAAGCGAGATGATCTCCTCAAGGATGATGTCCAGGAGATCGCTGATGCGGTCCACCGAAGATTCTACCGGTTCCTCAGATCAGGGTGGGGTGGGGGGGGGGGCTCGCCGCTTCTCCTCGCGCTAGCGGGTGCAGGATCTACAATGGCGTCGCCGCTGGCGGGAGCCTCATCATCTTGGCGCTGGGGCCAGCCGACTCCATTTTCCTTGTGGGCTCGCGCCGAGCTCACGGGTTTGAGCAGAGTAGCCAGAGACGAGCCTAGTGGAATTGTGAGTGGGGAAGAAGGAGGGCTGGGGATTTCTGTAGGAGTGGAAGAACAGGAGCAGGCGATTTCTGTACGAGTGAGGAAGAAGGTGAGCGGGGATTTTCTGGACAAGTGAGGAACATTGGAAGCGGGCAGAATTGGGGGGAGATGGAAGCGGGAGAGCGAGCTATTCATGTTTATAAGGCCCGCTGCACTAACTACTCGCTTTTTCCCAAGAATCGCTCTCTTCACTACAAAAAAAGACACATCCGTGACATTTTGGGCCGAACGATTTTTTTTTCCTGTCATACATATGACACTTCTATGACGATAATTGTGCCAAAACTCGGTATCATCATAGATGTGGTGGGATCCTACTTCTATGACAAAAAATCATGACAGAAAATGGGCTTTTCATCCTGGGCGGGCCGGAGACGCAGTTGCATGACATTCTTTGGGCCGTCCATGACGGAAAAAACCGTGCTAGAAGCAAGGGCGTGGAAAATTTCGGGGAGTTCCCAGTTACGGTGGGTGGTCGGGCTGAGCGATGCACGTTTCTCTCGTACACGTACGCGCGTGTGTGCGAGGCATTGGCTCTAACTGAATCCGAGCGAGGCGTTGGGCTCTAACTGAACCCGAGCGATTGCACTGCAGGCTATGCATTACTGAACCCCAACGATCAATCGATGGCTGTTAACTGAACCCGATCGAGCGATTCCTTCACTACCGCTGCTAACTGAAGCCGATCGATGCTGCCTCTGGGATGAACAGTGAGCGTTGCACGCGGGGGAGGGGGGGTGGATGAACAGTGAGCGGTGGCGTTGCCTCTGGAGGAACAGGACCCCGATCAATCGAGCCGGTTGGGTTTGGATGAACAGGACCCCGTGGAGGGCTGGATGAATAGGACGACTCCGTGGAGGGCTGGATGAACAGTAGACGGTGGAGTGGTGCCCATGGAGGGGTGGTTGAACAGTAGCCAGTGGAGTACAGCGCGGTGGAGGCTGGATGAACAGGAGCCCGTGGAGGCTGGAGGAGGTCGACGGTAGCCCGTGGAGGCTGGAGGAGGTCGATGGTTGAGATGAACAGTATCCCATGGAGTCCCGTTTTGCGGTACGCCACACCCCTCCCGATGAACAGGACCCCCGTTTCGACCGTAGTGCTCCAACACAAGTCTGTTTCGTCCGTTTTGCGGTACGCCACCCCCCCGATCAACAGGACCCATGTTTTGACCGTAGGAGTTCTGTTTCCTCCGTTTTGCGGTACGCCACACCCCTCCCGATGAACAGGATCCCGTTTCGAACGTGGCTGATCGAACACAAGGCCGTTTCCTCTGTTTTGTGGTACGCCAGGCCTCGTTTCCATGGCATGTTCCGTCCAAGCCCTCCCGATGAACACGACGACGCATTCCGTTCCGACCCAGCCGGTTGGCTCCCCATGAACACGATGACGATGCTGTTTCTCCGTTTCGACCCAGCCATGTACACGAGCCCTGGCCGTACGTATGCGTGAGTAGGCATTCGAGACCCCGCCTGTATGTACACATACGTGGCCATATTTTCTTTCTTGCACACTGGCCGCTGTATGTACGTGTACATGCTACGTGCGCGCCTCTACTATGACACGTACGCGCCTCTACTACGACACGTGCACGCCTCTACATCCACCAGTATGTACGTACACGTTCGCGACCAGAATGACAATGCTACGTACGCTTCGACCAGGTGGGTCTCGACTGTCACGCACTTCCTTGCGTGTGAAGATGTAGCTGGTGGGTCCCAGCAGTCAGGGGGGCGAATCGTTTTTTTGCCCGGACGCACTTCCTTGCGTGCGAAGATGTAGCTGGTGGGTCCCAGCAGCCAGGGGGTGAATCATTTTTTTGCCCGTAACATGGACGCACTTCCTTGCGTGCGAAGATGTAGCTGGTAGGTCCCAGCAGTCAGGGAGAAACGTTTTTTTGCGAAATACGGTGGCCTGTCTGGTGGGTCCCTGCTGTCAGGTGGAGGAATAATTATTTTCTGCGTAATAAGGAGGCACTTCCTTGCGGCTGTCGTGGACCCTGCTATCAGCCTCTCCATGTACAGTACTCTTCCGATGGAATTTGGTCGTTGACCACATTGACCACGCCACGCCGAGAGCACCACGGAGGTGAACGGCGGTGAGGCCTAGGAAGGGGACGACGCGGAGCCGGGGAAGACGCAGCAGTGGATGTCCACGCGAAGAGGAGTACGAGGGTTCACTGGTTCGGCTGCGGTGTGAGGCTGCTGTCGCCGCAGAATAACATGGGGTGTGGGTGAGTAGAGGGATGGCTTGGCCAACGGTGGGAGTAGTAAGGGGCGGTGAGGCCTCCGCGACATCACAGCCGGCCACGGGAGGCAGGAGCACGCGGCACGACCGATGCTGGTTTGGGCGGCTGGAGCAAGAAGACCATAGGTTGAAGAAGCACTACGGTCATTGGATGAACAACGTATGGTAACAGGAGCTAGAATCGTTCATATTTACTAAGTTGACAAAGCCCTCCGTCCCCGTCAACTTGGTAGGCCCACAAGTCAGCCTCCCACTATGCTGGGTTCCAGCTGGCAGGGGGAGTATTCATTTTTTTTTGTGTAATAAGGAGGCACTTCCTTGCATGCAAAGATAGCTGGTGGGTCCGACCTGTCAGCGGGGGACACGTTTTTTTCGCGAAATATAGAGGCCCTTCCGGTGGGTCCCAGATGTCAGGTGGAGGAATCATTATTTTGCGTGTAATAAGGAGGCATTTCCTTGTGTGCGGCCGTGGATCCAGCTGTCAGCCTCTCCACGCACAGTCCACTTCCGATGGTGTCGCTCGTTGACCATGTTGACCACGCCGCCCCGAGCGCATCCAAGGTGGTGGACGACGGCGAGGCCCCGGACAGCAACGAGCCGGAGATGGGAAGACGCGGGAGTAGAGTCGCAGACGGAGAGGTGTACGAGGGTTAACTGGTTCTAGTGCGGTGTGGTTCGGCAGTCGGTGGAGAAGAACAGCAGGTGTGGAGGGGTGGAGGGATGGCCTGGCCAACAGCGAGTAGCGCTTCATAGCAAAGCATGCTAAGCAGGGCTGCTAGCAGCAGGAGGCGGGAGGTGGTCCCAGCGGCGCTGGAGGAAGAAGACGAGAGATTGAAGATGGATGCCGGTCGTTGGATGTAAATCCAACGGCTAACATGTCAGAATCATTTGTTGACTAAATTGACAATGACTTGCGTTGGCTTCGACCTATTGGCCCACATTCCAGCCTCCAAAAATGTGGCACGTATTCAACCCATTTTTTCAGAATTTACAGTCTTTTTTTGCGCGGTAGAATTTACAGTCAATTTGATCTTTTTTTTTGAATTACAGCCATTAGCTGGGCTGGGTGAACAAATAATGTAGCGTCCATGCGGCCCATTTATTTTATTTCCTAAAAAATTACAGGCCATTTGCACTTTCTCAAAATACACGATTTTGCTGGGCTGATTCTAATTATAATGTTGGGCTGGGCCAGCAATGTTATCAAAAAATAAAAAGGGGCTGAGCATTTTGTTATAAATATATTTAAATAATAAGTGATATTATTACATTCATCCTTAAATCTTACCAAGCTTTTGTACAAATCACTAGGATTTTCGTGCCAAAACAATCCAGGATTTTATTGTTAAGAAATTATTTTTATAAGTTAATAAGATGTGGGATATTGTTTTCTTACATATGTAAGTATCTGTTAAATATATGATGACAATAAAAATAATATGTAATAACATATAAAATAATTTAAATATATATAATATAGTTCGAAGGGAAACATAAGTTGGACCTGGGATTCCTATTCTTATATAGAAAAATAGAACAGACCTCTGCGTTTTCTTCAAAAAAAATACATAAATTGGGCTGCCGATATTCAGGAAAAATAAAACCTCGGATGGGAGGTCCATAGGCCGGTCGATACATGACGGCCCTCAAGAAAATACAAACAGGCCTATGGACCTCCCATTCGAGGTCGTGGGTTGTGCATGTTAAAAATGAAAGCCTAGACGGGGCAGCCCAAAACCCAATTGATACTTGCTGCCCCAGTGATAATAAATGATACATGCCAGCTCCCCGGCTTCGTTGTGAATTTATCTCCTATAGTAACTACGTTGAAGCACCTAAAAAAATTTAACTATGTTGACAAACCCGTGGGCCCCAATGTCAGTATAGCATTAGGAGGAAGTATTTTTTCGATGAGGCACTTGCTTACGTACGGCCATAGACCTGGTGGGTCCCGACTATCCGCCTCTCCATGTACAGTCCTCTCCATATTCCTCTCGTTTGTTCAGCATGTTCACAATGGCAGACAGCAGCGTCGCGGCGAGCGCACAAAGGCGCAGGAGGGGATCCGACCACCTGAGGAAGTGCCTTATTAGTAACGAAACTACTGAACTAGCCTAGTGGCCAAGTGACACTACCCGATAGCTATTCCGCCCGGGTTTGATTCCACCTGTGCAGGGAAAATATCTCAAATTTTTTTGCCTCTGCCTTTATTGACATGTGGGTCCCCATTGTCATCTACGCACACCACGTCCAACACTTGCCAAAACTTCGTCCCTCATTTTCTCTGTGTTTCACACACTCGACATTGTGTGGGCATTTTGACTGTGCATCATATGAATATGTGCTATGCATGAATGTTGATTAGCATGATGTTAACTGGCTGGTAGTTCCATATTCGACCATGAATAAAACTTCCAACATGATGTTAACCCTGTTTGAAAAGGCCGTGTTAATATAAATGCTCTGCCTCTGAAAGTTGCAGTTTCTTCTCTGAGAATCACATTGTCTTCACTTTTATACTCCTATGAAACTACAGTTTTTAAGTGCTAAGAATAGATCTCTAGAATTCATAAAATACTTCATATGCTCAATACTGCAAATCTGAGATTCAAAAGACATTCATATCTGAAAGTATTCTCAAAATACACAACACAAAACACAATCCGCAACCTGCAAATACTGACAACCCTAAGCTCCTCCTAACAATTCACAACCTTCCCGACTATTGGGCTGGGGGGGGGCAGTCCCCTCCTATTCCTCGGCGGCAAATAGCCGCCCCATGAGACGATGTGAACGGCGAGGGAGAGGATGGTGGGGAAGCATCGTCGGCCCAACTGCTTTTCTCCTCTTGTAGTTGGGTTCGGTCGACGAAGACTCCACCGGCTCGCTCTAGCAGGACACCCTCACAAACGGCACCTTGTAGATGCTCGATCCTTCAATCTCTGGTGGATGCTCCATCTAGGATCGATACTCCCACCACCGCTCCCTCACGATCGGATTCGGTGAATCTATTTGCTCCATGGCCTAGAGGAGCAGCTCTATGTACTCCGGCGCGACTCCCTCCGGGAGTATCGCCGCCTTTTCGCTCTATTGCAGATATTTGGCCATGGATGTCGCCATCGCTGCTAGTTGGTCCTTGTTGTCAAACCAAGACTGTATCTCCAACATCCTAGCTAGCTTCACAGCGTCGCCATCTGCGATCCTCACGTATCGGTTGTACTCCTCCATCGATCTACTTCTCCACAGCACCTTCACTCGCCGGCGGTGGTTTTTGAACGGAAGAGGAGAGGAGCAGCGCTGGTTTTGGATTAAAACGGGAGAGGAGCGACGCTGGTTTTGGACTGGAACAGGAGAGGAGGGGCAGTGGTTTTGAAATGGAAGAGGAGAGGAGCGGCGCTGGATTTATATTGGAATAGGGAGCGGCGGTGGTTTAAGAGGAGAAGAGCGGAAGAGCGGTGCTGGTGCTAGAAGTATTTTTTTGTTGTTTTGCGTATTTTGGGTCAAAGTTTGACCACGTACTATATTTGACAAGCAAAATGTGAATGTGTGTCACCAAAAATTGTATCGTTTGGTTTGTATCTGAATGTACTTTCAAATTATATTATTTTTGCAACGTATAACATATATTTTATGTGTGAAAATCATGGTCAATTATGACCCAGAATAAAAGGGAGACTAGTTAATGTGGGGTCGCTTTCTTAATTGAAGGGTAAATTGATTTTGATTTTGATCCAGTCACAGTGCGCCGGCCCTCTCGTCCAATCCTAAATCGTTGCCGCACGCTCCTCTCCCTCTTCTCCATTGCAAAACCACCTACTCTCCTCTCCATCATCTCCATTCCAAAACCACCGTCTCGCCTCTCCCTCTTCTGATCTTCTCCATTGCAAAACCACCTCCTCTCCTCTCCATCATCTCCATTCCAAAACCACCGTCTTGCTCTCCCTCTTCTCTATTGCAAGACCACCGCATCTCCTCCCATCTTCCAAAGATAGCACCGGACCACTCAGAAGGACATCTATGGAGAGGATGCATCAGCAAATCAGGCAGATCGCCGGCGGTGACCAGGCAAAGTTAGTCAGGTTGAAGGAGATCCTTACTTGGTTTGACAATGAGTGGGAGATTTGAAGGACGGTGCGGGCCATGTGGCAATGTATGCGAAAGAGCAAGACGGCGGCGATGAGGGCGACGATGTACATGTACTCCTTGGCGGCAGTCACGCCGTAGTCCTCCGAGTTCATCGAGTATCTCCTCTGGGCGATGGAGCAGACAGATTCACCCGAGGCGACAGTCAGGCGGAGGTGGTGGGCGTACAGGTCGAAGGTTGAGCACCCAGAGGATAACGAATCGGTCGAGTAGGGTGTGCCGTTCGTGAGGGTGCAGAGCCAGCCGGAGCCACAGGAGTATTCGTTCTCCCACCGCAAAAGGAGGCCGGATGGCACGACATCGCTTCCCCGCCATTCTCCACGGTTCCCTCGACGCTCGCCTCGTTTCAATGGCGGCGGTAGGGTTTAAGGTAAGCTTCGCACTAACCTAATCTTCCACCTGCTCATGCTTACAATCACTGTGACAGCTAATGAAAATCACGCTTACAATCGGTCTCCGAGTACTACGCCAATCACCCTAAAATAGCTCTGGACCTTTGGGTCAAAGTTATGACACAGTGTACAAATAAAGAAAAATAGATTGGTGCTTCTTTCAGAAAAGAGTACTCCCTAGAAAACTGCCAATATAAGCTACTAGTATTTGGGTAGAGGATTTGCTGCCGAGAAAGATCCATCCATAGAGAGCACCACACATCCCACTAGTGGTGGTGGATGCCAATGCGTGCATGCAGCATGGTTGGTGTCGGTAATTTTTACTTGGCACACCTCGCACTCTGCATATATGTCGGTTCCATACGTACATTTGTGCAGTTCCACCAAAATGCAGCTGAATAACCCTGTTTGCACAGATAATGAAAAAGCGTGATTACATTATAGTGGCACTAGTTGATGAAACACACAAAACAAATAGAAGAAAATATTGCGATAGTATCATAGTATGCCATGCCGCGAGGGCAAGATGGGCCCTGCGACGCCTCATACAGTATGCCTCATACTGGACATAGTCCCAAGTCTCCCAGATACACCTTCTACCAATGATGAACATCAGTGTACAACAGTAGTACAAGGAGGCGCCTTGATACATTCAAATCTCTATTTTTGTACAGATCAACTAAAATTAAGCGCCCCAGTTTGCAGAAACGCTTAAACATTAACAATGGGACTAGTTGACGAAACATACATTAACAAAGAGAAGCACTTTCTTTATATACATTGGAAATGAAATGATAGAGATGAGACTCGCTCTATTTTAACTGTATTATTACTTCAATTTATTAGTGACACTAGGGTTGAGCAGGTGGCAAACGAGGTGTACCGTGCATCGCAAGGATGGAGGTCGGGGGTGCTTAGACTGGGATGCTGAAGCTGGCTCTTTCAGTCACCAACATGGATGATGCAATTCATGGGACCTTATGGTGCAGTTCACCTAAAATGAAGCAATGTCACATGAGCTAGCAGCTTCTTCTTCAAATTTTTTAAGAAAAGGGCTCCAGCCCCGGTTCCATTTCCATCAGAAAATGAAACCCACAAAGCTTCTTCTTCATTAGTTGCAATAAAATTGAGCAACATCAAGGTTGGTTGTGAAGCTCCTGGAATGCTCAACTATAATTTAGATATCATTTGTGCAGTTCAACTAAGATCGAGCGTGAAATGTATATATCTGTTTGCACAAAAAAGGTGGAAAGGTGGGTGACTAACAAGTGATGAAACATGCATCAAATGAGAAGAAGCATGTTCCTTATCTGAATGGCAATCCTACAAGGACAGTAGCAATTTCTAAAGCAGTGGCATTGCTAGATATTAGTGTGGGCATTAGGATTAACTATGACAACCGTTAAATAGGACATTACTTTGGGCACGGGAGAGTAGGCGGATGAGGACAGTTGCATTTCTAACAAAAAGAACCAACTTATCTTAATGGGAAATTTAGCAGGACATGTAAAAAAGTGCCATTGATTCATATTACTGGAGGCATTACATCAAAAACAACATTGGTTTAACGTGTCCTTACTTTTAACAGTGCGAGTGCTACATTTTACCAGTGGCATTACATAAGAGTGGCTCGGGGCAACAAACATCAGAACAGGATATCTGGGTTGGTCCCATTTTTATTCGGTAGAGCCACCTTATATTGTGTGAGGCTAGCAAATCTAGTGCTGGACTTACTCAGTTGACTTGTCCCCCAGTCCCCACTTTCTTTCCTTTTTCAACCAATAGATCGGGTTTATATTGAGTTTGTACTGCGTTTCCCTTTATTTCCCTATTAGACCTAGAGACCAGTTGGATATCCAGTCTGTGCTACTTTTCGCCCCCATTATTTCCTCTTTTGACCAAGTCCTAGATTCAGGTAACAAATCCTCCCCCACCCCCACCCCCTTTCTTCCTTGTTTGAACCAAGTAGTACTAGATTCGAGTGCATGAACTAGTTTTATCTCTTAAACATAAAAAATAGGTGGTTTTCGAACAGCAGATCGATCCTATCTACGAGGGGGCCTGAGAAATAGTAAAAGATACAAATGCAGCAACGTCAGGAGCTCGGGAAGTAGAGCAAGGCCGGTTTCGAAGGAAGTTATACCTGATGGTCGCCGGGATGTCGCTAGGTGGGCGGCGGGAGGCCGGATCTGCCCACACTACGACAGCAAGGAAGAAGGGGTCAGAGGTCCTCCCTCGCCAGTGGTGCTTGGGAGAGAACGACAAGGCATGCTGATCGGGACGCGCCAGCAGTGGGTAAGAGCCGTCGCCGAGGACGACTGCGTGAACGTTGCACCTTCTCACCTTCCCCGACTGAGAGGATCCGACTGGATCTGTGACCAGCGGTGAGCAGAGAGAGAGAGAGAGAGGGGGGGGTCATTTATGTGCGCGGAGGCTCCTGCCTATATAGTGGAGTAGTACTAGTTTTCTTTTGTCTACCGGAGCCGACTTGACCTCGTCAATGACTGTCGAGAAGTCTTCATGCACGTGGCCCGGAGGCGCAGTTGTCATCATTTTGATCTGAAGCGCCGGATTATAACATATAACACAAAAAATGCCACATGACAAGAAATCATGACCTCACTGCCTAAAGGAGACAACATGAATCAAAGGGGTCCGTCGATAGATGTCCTATTAACATAGCCGGCTTGACCTAGATGGCAGCCGAGTAGTCTTCGTGCATGTGCCCCCAAAGACTATCCCAACTCAGTTGTCACTGTTTAACCCTCGCAGTGATCCGAAGCACATGACACCTAATTTTGCGAGATGACAAGAAACCTTTTTTTAGATTTCTCACCACAACTACAGCCATGTACAACACAGCCTGCACGATATGTAGACGATAGCCAATCCAGGCGTGTCTGCTAGAGTCTGGTCACATGCATGGACGAACTGATCTTCCGTGTCTTGCAGGGATCGTCTAGGCACCAACGTAGTACAACACTTCTCTTGTACTATCGCTCGTCTCCCTCTTCTATTAAGTCACCCGACTTGCGGGGCCGGGGAGTGTGCCTATGGTCGGTTCTAAATTGTGGTCCCACATGTGTGTGCAAACACAATATGACGCGCGTTCCATTTGGAGAGCAGCGTGCCAGACTGGCCGACCGTATGGGGTGCGATGCGAACGCGATGGGTGTGCTGTATTCTCCGTACATGTGTACCGCCGTTTTCTAGAGGCTTTGCTCCATGGTGCAATCCATGGATACAAAATTAGTATACTATACTATTTAAAAGTCAATGGCGGGGCTTTTCCTGCGCGGTAGGCGGGGTAGTTCCACCTAGTCGGTTCGACAGAGACGCGAGAAGATGAGGGAGTAGGCTGCTGCAAACATAGGGTTGTGTGATTTGACAGCGAGTTACTGCTGGACAGGTGGGGCCCATGATTTGACTTGCCATTATCATTTTAAATGTGGTGCTACGACCGGCGTGAGTCTCCTGATTCCTGACCACCTCCATACAGGTGCCTCTCCCAATGCTCCACCATGTAGTAGAGGCTGGCTCTTGCATGAGAGCCCACTTCTCTACTTTTTCCTTGCCTCTCTTTCCTCCACATATGCAAAAATGCCATGCAAAAGCACAATATTGTACTTACTTTCTCCTACAGGTGCTAAGCTTGCCACATAGGCATAAAGTCTGATGTGGCAAGTTAATCAAGAAGAGAGAGACTATTTTGGTGACCCAAGGAAGAAATGGTGCTAAACGCGTGTACCTAGGTGAAAAGACAATTTTGAGTCTATAGCTAATTAAATTAAGCAAACTTAGCAACAAAAAACTAATAAGCACACCATTTCATTGGAAGAGGTCACTCCTTGGCAAATGCAATAAATACTAGTACTCCCTGTGTCCCATAATATAAGAATGTTTTTGGCATGACACTAGTGTCAAAAACGTTCTTATATTATGGGACGGAGGGAGTACGAAGAAAGAGCTAGAGAGAAGTAAAAAAACACTTATAGCCAACCTTATAGCTAACCTTGTTGTAGTATGAGTGACTAAGTGATGATTATGTATGACATGTCAACATCAGATAGCCTAACGCACCATGTTAAATCTCCAAGGGCGCGACCGCGCGTGCGACGCGACAGTCATGGTAGACACGACCATGATACGGGCTGCTGGCAGCCCTTGGATCTGAGATCAAATGGTCGCATGCTAAGTTGCTGAAAATTTGTAGAATAACCCTCCAGGATAGGATATTCACCCAAAGGTCTAGAATCACGCCATGCAACCATGCGATCTCATATCCAAGGGCTCTCGGAAGCCGGTATCATGGGAGAATGGAAAGCCACTACCCTGCCGTTCGTACGCTGGCAGTTTGCTCCTACTTGTCCCTGCATGTCCTTTAATACTACGGTGGTTTGGTCCTAGTCGTCCCGTCCTTTCACATTACGACAGTTCCACTAATCCTAACCCTCCTCCCAAATCCATGGCGTCCCAAATCTCCACGATCGGCAGCGAGTACAAGGTTAGAACCATCACATGTGATGAGTTCGACGTCATCTACACCCGTTCTTCCACGACGGTGAAAGGATGCCTTTCTCGCTTTAGACGCATGTTCGAACACTCAGATGATGAGTGGGTCGCTGGGCTAGATGTTGAGTACACCACAGTCCTGGGACGAGTGAAGGATCTAAAGGATGAAGAGAGGAAGAATCCCACTGTGATCCAGGTTTGCGTTCATGACTTATGCTTGGTCTACCACATATGCCATGCCGACGTTGAATGCCTGGATTTTAAGGATTTCCTCGAGAGCAACCTAGTCAAATTCGTTACTGTAGACTTTGGTAACGACAAAGAAGTCCTGGGTCGGATAGGCCTCGTTGTAGGAAACACCTTCGACCTCCAGAAGAATCGGCTGGAGTCCTCTCGTCAGCCTTCAATGCTGACCCTGGCAAGAGCCATGGTTCATCCTTCATACGGTAAACTGGAGAAACCTCCATACATGTTTCATTGTTATGCAAGGCAGCGGAATGTACTAGATATAGACCACATCCACTATGCTGCAATGGATGCCTACCTTTGTTTCAATATCTACAAGGGCTGGATGAAGAGCAAGAGCCAAGTGTGCGGTTCAAGCAAAGAAGTATCGGCCAAGAGGAAGAGGGACAAGGACGAAGTTGAGGACGTGGACGAGGACTCCAAGTAAGGTGGTAGTGTCGTTGCTCATGGTGGTTCTAATGCAGTGTCTACCGGAATAGTTGCATAGTTTAATTTCAGGTGTGCTTAATTTAATTTGAGGGGTGTGTTGTGCTGAGCCCCCAGCAGAACTATGTTATGTTTCTTCTCGTTACTTTAACTCTTCAGTATGCACATAGTAGTATTTCTTACGTTTCATCTTTTAGTTGGTATAGTACTACCACTCGTTTCTTCACATTATATACATACAATATATATGGCCAACATCATATAGCCAGCAGTTTAGTTGTCAAAGAATTTTAGGGTGCTTAGTTTTGTCAAAGAATTCCAGGATGCTTAGTTTTATTTGAGGGGTGGGTTGTGCTAGACACCATTATTGTGACTAGCCTTTTTAATAGTACTATATGCATAATTTGGCGACTAGCACTCTCTATATGTACCACCTTTTTTGTAATTTCAAGTTTTGCTCCATGGCGCAATCCATCGATACTACTATTGTACAAAAGTATACATTTTTTAAAAGGCTAGAGGGCAAGGCAGTCTAGCTTGGTCGGTTTCACGAGAGGCGAGGGCCTTTGTGATTTGACGGCTCATTACTGCTGGAAGGCGGGGCCTTGTGATTTGACTGCTCGTATAAATGCGCCGACGGCCTGAGGAGGAGCAAGGAACCGTGCGGTATACTCAAGTTTTCCACTGGAGTAGTACTGCGACGGAGGAGCATGAAACATGACAGCCCAGTTCCATATGGCGATAAAAATGATCTAATTTGCTAGTCATCTCATTGTTAGCATTGTTCTATTCATTCCCTCAAAAAAGCATTGTTCTATTCATGCCTCGCAGAGAACGTGACACGTGCGGCGAAACACCCGAAGCAAAAGATGAAACACATGAGCAAAAGAAGAAGGAAGATTATCACCCCAAATGATCTAATTCGCCGCGGAGTCGTAACTGCTTCTTCATCGCCTCCACGACCTCCATCTCCTTGCGCATCTCCTCCGCCATCTTCTTCATTCTGTCCATGATGCAGGATTTCTTGACGCGAGCCTTCATTATCTGTTCCACGGTCGCATTATGTACCTTGACAGCAACCGGGTTCTCAATGCGGAGCTTCGCCAACTCCTCTTTCTGTTCCATGATGAGGGCCTGCAGCATCTTCATCGAGGAACTACTATTCTCATGCAGCTTCTTCCAGCCGGCGTTCTTCTCCTTCAACGGGTCGATGTCGTGGCAGAGCTTCGCCTTGTCCTCCTGAAGTCGCAGGATTTCGCCGGTCGCCTTCTTCTCCGAGACAATGCTCTTCTTCTACAGCATCACCAAGCCGGCAGTCAACTCCCCCTACTTATTAAGATCAACGGGCATGTCGTCGAGGCTCTCCTTCAGCAACTCCACCAAGCCTTGGATGAACTCCTTCTGCTTATTGAGGTGCTTATTGAGCTGATCGGGCATGCCGTCGAGGGATAACGACTCCAGCGCCGCCGGCTCGGCATGTTCACCTCCGCGGCTAGGGCGCTCCTGGGAGCCGTCGCCTGCCCGTGAGAGATCTTTCGAGGTCTCTGCGTGGCGGCGAGCCCTCTTTTTTTCCACAGCCTTGGTTGCCGCTCCCTTGTTATGAGTAGTTCTCGACATAGAGGTCTGCTCACCGGCCATGGCAACGATGGACGAAGAAGAAGCACTTATGAGGAGGAAAGGTAGAGTAATTTTCGGTTAGGTAGTTCCCCTTTTTATAACCTAAGTACTAGCACTAGTACTAATACCTGCATAGTGGGAACACGTTCAGGTTTGGTACATACTAGTAGGTGTGAGCAGGCTTTCGAATGTGATAGGAACAAGGTAAAGATTAATTGATGGTTTTGGTTTCGAGGCCCGAAACGGCTCCCGATGAGTTTAGCGGAACATAAATTTCAAGTACTACACTACTCAAATGCGTAAATATTATGTTACTGTCAAAAATTGGCACAAAATACGAAGGAGACCAATGGAAGTACTACTAGCAACCCATGATTTAACTACTCGCATGCGTGTAGTGGAGTAATAATGTCTTCCTAGCACCCTCACGTCCACTCAATTTGCATGCGCTGTATTAATTGACCATCAATGAAGTGAACGACTTTACACGCGTCAAATTATCACATGGGGTGGATCTTGGTACAAAATTGTGTCCGTCCATGTACCCGCGTGTGCGTGCGAGGGAATGAGTGCGTGTGTGGCATGCATGCACATCTTTGCTTCGTGCATGTACCGCCAGTATGGCTCAGGGAGGACGAGTACATTCTTCTGGAACCAGCAGCACGTCACTGTGATCAATCCACGCAAGGAGGTCGTGACAACGCCTCCACATGTGCCACGTGGCTTCATGAACTGTAAGAGAGACACTGTGTAGTGTGCCATTGGAATTCTAATTTACGTATTTTGCACATACTCGAAGTACTAGTAAGGTACACATGCATTGCACGCATCAGATTTTGCAACCAAATTATGAATAAATACCACACTATAGCATGTAAGCTTTGAGTCATATATGCCTGATGTAGCCTTTCATTTAATTCTTATAGTTCATCTCATTCAAAATCAATTAGTTTTTATAAAAAAAGCTAAGAACGCGGGAATAGGAAAAACATGGGATTATAGTGGAATGTCGTTTGAATCCTAAAGGATTGTATGAGTGTTTGATTGTGCATAGAAAAAACGTAGAATTCTTTCAAAGAGGTTTGAGTGGATGGGATGTTTCCTATGAAATCTAGTGCAAATGAATCATATGGAAAAATTCCTATGGTTTACAATCATACGAATCAAACAACCAAGATAGGAAAAATTCCTAATGATTAGAATCCTCCAAAATTCCTTTGAGAATCCTTTGAATCAAAGAAGCCCTTAATCTATTTTATGATTCATGGAATTGTGCATTGTAAAGCATAAAGTAAAAACAAATAAGGGCAATTCAACTAGAAAAAAAGTTTGGGCAGTTATGATACGGAAGATTCTAGAACAAAAGAGAACCAGTGTTGTTTTGAGGTTTGTGCATTATGCTTAAGTTCAACCATGGAGTCTGCTAGATTGTACATGTGGCAAAATTCGGTGGGGGGCTAGAAGATGGAGCGCGGGGTCGAGTGGAGGGAGACTATGAAGGAATGCACAAGTGCGAGATCGATATTTAGAGCGAGGGGGCGAGAACGTGCGCTGTTGCACACAGTGGCGAAGCCATGAAAAATAAATGAGCTAGGGGGCCAAGCATTGCTAATCCTTTACGAGGAGGGTCAATTCATGAACTTAAAACCATTTTTAGCAGCAATTGTCTAATGATCACATTCATATTAGCCTCGATATATAGTGATGTTAGGGGGGGGGCAGGGCCCTTACTGCCCCCTGTCTTCGCCATTGTGCATGCGTCTAAGAGATGATGAGAGGGGGACGTTGGATATATAATTAATGTGGGTGTATTAGCTATATATGTTAATCCTATATAGAGAGGTATAGATTGATCGATGTGGACGTGGGAAAGAGGGTGAGACCTCACTGGATATATCGATTGATCGGTTTGTGTGGAAAACTATGAAAGACCTAGCTATATACACACATACATAGAGGAACATCGATCGTTGCGCATGCACGCGTGAGAGATAAAGAATGCCCGATATGATGGAGAGGGGGATGTGTGTGGGTGTGTGCCTTCATGGGAGACTGACCTGAAGAAAAAGATTGCATGTGTGCGATGGATAATGCCGACTGGTAGAGTGTGTGCATGCATGCACGAGAGAAAGTTAGTGGTACAATTATAAAGAGAAGACGACTGTGTGGGTGTAAAAGACTAGGTGAGGTCATAATTAATGTAAAGTTGAATTCAAATATTTGAATAAGAGATCCTGATGTTTGAAACCCATGCATGCATGAATATAGTGGAGATCTGCGCGGTGTGGTTTGGAAATAGGCATGTTGTAATGTATACACATTGAACAAGGTCACACTGATTTGAATTTGAGATACCGATGGCAGACATCATTTGGCCACGTCGCATCCGTGCATGGACACACTATTCTAACTGGAGATGATGGGCGGCTTTTGCATCACATATCTATATCTATACCCATATATATATATATATATATATATTATATTTTATATTTTTTTATATTGTGTGCGGGTAACTTTAACTTTGAAAGATGGTCGTTGGATGAGGCGAATCCGATGGTCCAAAGATGGCAAATTTGAGCACTACTGGCCATTGGATATCATCTAGATTCCACCAGATTTCGCCACATGTATAATCTAGAAGACTCCATGGTTGAACTTAAGCATAATGCACAAACATCAAAACATGAGCACTTCTTATTTGTTCTAGAATCTTCCGTATCAGAATTGCCCAAATGTTTTTCTACATGATTTGCCATTATTTGTTTTCACTTTATGTCTTACAACGCACAATTCCATGAATCTTAAAATAGATTAGCTTTCTTATAAAAACTAGATGATTTTGAATGAAATGAACTATAAGAATTAAATGAACATCTACATCATGCATATATGACTCAAAGCTTACATGCTATAATGTGGTATTTATTCATAATTTGGTTTTCTAAGTCTCATGCGTGCAATGCACGTGTACCTTACTCTAGTCTAAATGGTGTTTGTGTGTGTGTTGTGCGTGTTGAGGTGCAAATTGTCTTTTTTGGGGGGTACACGTTAGGCTTGTTCTTCCGAGATTTCAAGTTGCGCCTTGTTATGCCGAAAATTCAAGCTAGCGTCTCTGTCTATCGTGCTGCGAAACTCCCGCCTCTTCAACCCGCGCCTTGTTAGCCCGAAATATTTAAGATATATCTTTGTCTTGTTGTCCTCCGACAACTCCCTCCATCTCAACCCGCGCCTTGCTATTCCGAAATTACAACGGGCGCGAAAACTCCCACCTCCTGTAAAATCCCGACACGCGAAATGACCGTGGTACCCCTAAACCGAAAGAACTGCCTCAAATTGGTGGGGGTACTTTCGTAACTTACCCCACATTTCGGACAAGCGCGTCCCTAAGCCATGGTTCCCGACTGCCATCCCATCCTCCCACCCATTCATACACCGAGGCCACGAAAACCCGCGACGAAACCCCACACCCTGCTCCGTCCTCCACCCAGCCGGAGCCTATTCCCCGATGACGCCGTCCACAGCAACACCTTGACGTCCCTCATCCACCGTACCGGATGAGGATCCATCTTTGATCTCGTCGTCCCGCCGGTGCAGCCACCCCATCCTCCACCTCCAAGGAGCTGCCCCGATGTTCCCCTCGTCTTTCGCACCACCTCCATTCCCACACCAACGTCTTCACATGCACCACTGGAATAGCATCATCATCACCGTTCCCTCGGATGAATCTGCGGCCTAATCAGCGCCACCAAAGAAGTTGTACACTAATCATCGCATTTTCTTCTTGATTCGATCTCACGATGCTGCCGGCGCTCGGTCCTGAGCCGACACGGTGCGGCTACATCCACGGCAGCGGCGCCGGCCACTTCCTCCACGGCGTCGCTCCCTCGGCGATGACGTCCACATCAGTAGGAGATGTTGCTGCTTTAGCTCTCGCTCGCGTTGCTGCTCTGCTCTTGCTCTCGGTCCCCTGCCTGGTCTGCTCTTGCTCTTGCTCTCGCTCGCGCTGTTGCTCTCGCTCTTGCTCTTGCTTGCGATGCTGCTCCGATTTAGCTACACTTCAATCGACTGAATCGACTTTTGGGTCAGTCGATTTTCATGGGGTGGGGGGGCTCGCCGGGGTGAAGGAAGAACCAGCCGTAGCGGGGAGGGGGGGTGCTACGTCTTGACCTAGTGTTGGTTTTCCCCGAAGAGGAGAGGGTGATGCAGCAAGTGTAGCGTAAGTATTTCCCTCAGTTTTGAGAACCAAGGTATCAATCCAGTAGGAGGCTCCTCAAAAGTCCCACGCACCTACACAAACAAACTGAGAACTCGCAACCAACGCAATAAAGGGGTTGTCAATCCCTTCACGGCCACTTGCGAAAGTGAGATCTGATAGAGATAGTATGATAAGATAAATATATGTTTGGTATTTTATAATACAGATGCAAAAAGTAAAGATGCAAATAAAGTAGATTGAAAGCAAATATGATAAGAGATAGACCCGGGGGCCACAGGTTTCACTAGAGGCTTCTCTCGAGATAACATAAGTATTACGGTGGGTGAACAAATTAGTGTCGAGCAATTGATAGAAAAGCGCATAGTTATGAGATTATGTAGGCATGATCATGTATATAGGCATCACGTCCATAACAAGTAGACCGACTCCTGCCTGCATCTACTACTATTACTCCACACATCGACCGACTCCTGCCTGCATCTAGAGTATTAAGTTCATAAGAACAGAGTAATGCATTAAGCAAGATGACATGATGTAGAGGGATAAACTCATGCAATATGATATAAACCCCATCTTGTTATCCTCGATGGCAACAATACAATACGTGTCTTGCAACCCTTTCTGTCACTGGGTAAGAACACCGCAAGATTGAACCCAAAGCTAAGCACTTCTCCCATGGCAAGAAAGACCAATCTAGTAGGCCAAACCAAACTGATAATTCAAAGAGACTTGCAAAGATAACTCAATCATACATAAAAGAATTCAGAGAAGATTCAAATATTATTCATAGATAAACTTGATCATAAACCCACAATTCATCGGATCTCGACAAACACACCACAAAAAGATATTACATCGAATAGATATCCACAAGAGAGGGGGAGAACATTGTATTGAGATCCAAAAAAAGAGAAGAAGCCATCTAGCTAATAACTATGGACCCGTAGGTCTGTGGTAAACTACTCACAACTCATCGGAGGGGCAAGGATGTTGATGTAGAAGCCCTCCGTGGTCGATTCCCCCTCCGGCAGAGTGCCGGCGAAGGCTCCAAGATGGGATCTAGCGGATACAGAAGGTTACGACGGTGGAAATTGTGTTTTGTGGTGCTCCTGGATGTTTTCGGGGTACGTAGGTATATATAGGAGGAAGAAGTATGTCAGTGGCCGCCCGAGGGGCCCACGAGACAGGGGGCGCGCCCTACAGGGGGGGCGCGGCCTCCTATCTCGTGGCTTCCTCGGCAGCTTCTTGACTTGCACTCCAAGCTCTCCGGATCACGTTCGTTCCAAAAATCACGCTCCCGAAGGTTTCATTCCGTTTGGACTCCGTTTGATATTCCTTTTCTTTGAAATGCTGAAATAGGCAAAAAAACAGCAATATGGGCTGGGCCACCGGTTAGTAGGTTAGTCCCAAAAATGATATAAATGTGTAAAATAAAGCCCATAAATATCCAAAAGGGGTAATATAATAGCATGGAACAATCAAAAATTATAGATACGTTGGAGACGTATCAAGCATCCCCAAGCTTAATTCCTACTCGTCCTCGAGTAGGTAAATGATAAAAAAGAAATTTTTGATGTGGAATGCTACCTAGCATAATTCTCAATGTAATTTCCTTTCATGTGGCATGAATGTTCAGATCCAAATGATTCAAGATAAAAGCTTATAAAACATAAAAATAATAATGCTTCAAAGCATACTAACAAATAATCATGTCCTATCAAAATAGCATAGCCAAAGAAAGCTTATCCCTACAAAATCATATAGTTAGGCCATGCTTCATTTTCATTACACAAAATACTCCCATCATGTACAACCCCGATGACGAGCTGAGAAATTGGTTCATACTTTTTAACGCGCTTCAGCTTTTTCAACTCTTATGCAATACATGAGCGCAAGCCATGGACATAGCACTATGGTGGTATATGGTGGTTGTGGGGACAAAAAGTGGGAGAAGATAGTCTCACATCAACTAGGCGTATCAATGGGTTATGGAGATGCCCATCAATAGATATCAGTGTGAGTGAGTAGGGATTGCCATGCAACGGATGCACTAGAGCTATAAATATATGAAAGCTCAACAAAAGAAACTAAGTGGGTGTGCATCCAACTTGCTTGCTCACGAAGACCTAGGGCACTTTGAGGAAGCCCATCATTGGAATATACAAGCCAAGTTCTATAATGAAAAATTCCCACTAGTATATGAAAGTGACAACATATAAGACTCTCTATCATGAAGATCATGGTGCTATTTTGAAGCACAAGTGTGGAAAAAGAGATAGTAGCAATCGTCCCTTCTCTCTTTTTCTCTCTTTTTTTTCTTCTTTTTCTTCCTTTTTTCGTTTTTTTTTCTTTTTTCTTTCTTTTTGGTGGGCTTCTTTGGCCTCTTTTATTTTTATAAAGTCCAAAGCCTCATCCCGACTTATGGGGGAATCATAGTCTTCATCATCCTTTCCTCACTAGGACAATGCTCTAATAATGAAGATCATCACACTTTTATGGATTTACAACTCAAAAACTGCAACTCAAAGCTAGAACAAGATATGACTCTATGTGAATGCCTCCGGCGGTGTACCGGGATATGCAATGAATCAAGAGCGACATGTATGAAGATTATGAAGGTGGCTTTGCCACAAATACGATGTCAACTACATGATCATGCAAAGAGCAATATGACAATGATGAAATGTGTCATAATAAACTAAACGGTGGAAAGTTGCATGGAAATATATCTCGGAATGGCTATGGAAATGCCATAATAGGTAGGTATGGTGGCTGTTTTAAGGCAGGTAAATAATGGGTTCAATACCGGCGAGAGTTGTGCGGTAATAAGAAATGCTAGCAAAGTGGAAGGATGAGTGTGCGTATATCCATGGACTCACATTAGTCATAAAGAACTCATATACTTATTGCAAAAGTCTACTTAGACCTCGAAGCAAAGTACTACTACGCATACCCCAAGAGGGATAGATTGGTAGGAAAAAATTCCATCGCTCGTCCCCGACTGCCACTCATAAGGAAGACACTCAAAAGAGCACCTCATGCAACAAATTTGTCACACAACTTTTACCATACGTGCTTGCTACGAGACTTGCCAACTTCAACAAAAGTCTTCCTCAATTTCATAATTACCCACTAGCATGACCCTAACATTACTACCTTTATATCTCAAAACAATTATCAAGCAACAAATTGATCATAGCATCCAATTCAATTTCTATGATAGTTTTTATTATACCCAACTTGGATGCTCATCATTCTAGGACCAAATTGTAACCAAAGCAAATACCATGCTGTTCTAAAAGACTCTCAAAATAATATAAGTGAAGCATCAGAGACTAGCAATTTCTACAAAATCAAGCCACCACCATGCTCTAAAAGATATAAGTGAAATACTAGAGCAAAAACTATCAAGCTCAAAAGATATAAGTGAAGCACATAGAGTATTCTAGCAAATTCTAATAAAATAGGCTTCTCCAAAAATGTATGTACAGCAAGGATGACTGTGGTAAACTAAAAAGCAAAGACTAATATAATACACGATGCTCCAAGCAAAACACATATCATGTGGTGAATAAAAATATAGCTCCAAGTAAAGTTACCAATGAACGAAGACGAAAGAGGGGATGCCTTCCCGGGGCATCCCCAAGCTTAGGCTTTTGGCTATCCTTGAATATATTGGGGTGCCTTGGGCATCCCCAATCTTAGGCTCTTGCCACCCTTTATTCCATAGTCCATAAAAGCTTTACCGAAAACTTAAAAACTTCACAACACAAAACTCAACAGGAAATCTTATAAGCTCCGTTAGTGAAAGAAAACAAAACCACCACATAAGGTACTGAAATGAACTCATTATTTATTTATTTCGGTGTTAAACCTACTATATTCCAACTTATTTATGGTTTATAAACTAATTTACTAGCCATAGATGCATTGAAATAAGCAAACAACACACGAAAAAATGAATCTGTCAAAAAGAGAACAATCTGTAGCAATCTGTAACTAACACAAAGTTCTGGAATTCTAAAAATCTTAGAAAAATAGGAAGTACTGGGCAATTTGTTTATTGATTATCAGCAAAAAGAATCAATGCAAAAGCACGTTTCTGTGATTTATTGAATTTTTTCTCATGAGTGCAAAGTTTCTGTTTTTCAGCAGAATCAAATCAACTATCATCATAGGTTATCCTATAGGTTCTACTTGGCACAAACACTAATTAAAAGATAAAAACACATCTAAACAGAGAGTAGATGCAAGATCTTTATTGAATAACAGCAAGGAAAAATATTGGGTTGTCTCCCAGTAAGCGCTTTTCTTTAAAGCCTTTTTAGCTAGGCATTGAGATTTCATTGATGCTCACATGAAAGACAACAATTGAAGCACAAAGAGAGCATCATGAAACACGTGACAAACACATCTAAGTCTAACATACTTACTATGCATAGGCATATTATAAGCAAACAAATTTTCAAGGCAAGCAAAAACTAGCATATGCAAGGAAGAAGAAAGAGACGATAGCAATCTCAACATGACGAGAGGTAAATTAATAAGATAAAAATTTCTACGACCATATTTTCCTCTCTCTTAATGATTACATGTAGGATCATAGGCAAATTCAACAAAATAGCTATCACAAAACATATTCTCAACATGATCCACATGCATGCAAGGTTGACACTCTTGCAAGATAGTGGGCTTAACATTAACTAAAGTCATGACCTTTCCGAACCCACTTTTATCAAAAATATCATAAGATTGAACAGACTCCAAATATGTGGGATCTAAAGTTGACACTCTTCCAAACTCACTTTCAATATTATTACAACCACTATTATCAATCTCATATTCATCATGGGGCTTAAATAAATTTTCAAGGTTATAAGAAGAATCACCCCAATCATGATCATTGAAACAAGTAGACATAGCAAAACTAGCATCCCCAAGCTTAGGGTTTTGCATATTATTAGCACAATTGACATCAAGAGAATTTTTAGGATCATTGCAATCATGCTTTTTATTCAAGCAGTTATCGTGAATCTCTTCATAAATTTCATCATCATAATTTTCACATTCACAAATTTTTAGCAAAGCTTCATAAAGATAATCTAGTGCACAAAACTCACTAGCAATTGGTTCATCATAATTGGATCTCTTAAAAATATTAGCAAGCGGATGAGGATCCATAGATCTTAGGTTCTCTATTTAGCAATAAATATGCATCTACTCCAACCAAACGAGCAAACGAAAGGGCAAGCAAAAGAGAGGAGAGAGATTAGAAAAGAGAGGGCAAATAAAACGGCAAGGGTGAAGTGGGGGAGAGGAAAACGAGAGGCAAATGGCAAATAATGTAAATGCGTGGGAGATGGGTTTGTGATGGGTACTTGGTATGTCTTGACTTGAGCAAAGACCTCGCCGGCGACGGCGCCAGAAATCCTTCTTGCTATGTCTTGAGCTAGCGTTGCTTTTCCCCGAAGAGGAGAGGGTGATGCAGCAAGTTTAGCGTAAGTATTTCCCTCAGTTTTGAGAACCAAGGTATCAATCCAGTAGGAGGCTCCTCAAAAGTCCCACGCACCTACACAAACAAATTGAGAACTCGCAACCAACGCAATAAAGGGGTTGTCAATCCCTTCACAACCACTTGCGAAAGTGAGATCTGATAGAGATAGTATGATAAGATAAATATATTTTTGGTATTTTATAATATAGATGCAAAAAGTAAATATGAAAATAAAGTAGACTAAAAGCAAATATGATAAGAGATAGACCCGGGGGCCATAGGTTTCACTAGAGGCTTGTGACGCCCCCGATTTAACCGTACACTAATCATGCACGCAAATGTGTACGATCAAGATCAGGGACTCACGGGAAGATATCACAACACAACTCTAAAACATAAATAAGTCATACAAGCATCATAATACAAGCCAGTGGCCTCGAGGGCTCAAATACAAGTGCTTGATCATAGATGAGTCAGCGGAAGCAACAATATCTGAGTACAAACATAAGTTAAACAAGTTTGCCTTAAGAAGGCTAGCACAAACTGGGATACAGACCGAAAGAGGCGCATGCCTCCTGCCTGGGATCCTCCTAAACTACTCCTGGTCGTCGTCAGCGGGCTGCACGTAGTAGTAGGCACCTCCGGTGTAGTAGGAGTCGTCGTCGACGGTGGCGTCTGGCTCCTGGACTCCAGCATCTGGTTGCGACAACCAGAAAGAAAGGAAAGGGGAAAAAAGGGGGGAGAAAGCAACCGTGAGTACTCATCCAAAGTACTCGCAAGCAAGTAACTACACTACATATGCATGGGTATATGTGTAAGGAGGCCATATCAGTGGACTGAACTGCAGAATGCCAGAATAAGAGGGGGATAGCTAGTCCTATCGAAGACTACGCTTCTGGCAGCCTCCGTCTTGCAGCATGTAGAAGAGAGTAGATTGAAGTCCTCCAAGTAGCATCTCCAAGTAGCATCGCATAGAATAATCCTACCCGGCGATCCTCCCATCGTCGCCCTATGGAAAAGCGATCATTGAGTTGTCTGTGGAACTTGGAAGGGTGTGTTTTATTAAGTATCCGGTTCTAGTTGTCATAAGGTCAAGGTACAACTCCAAGTCGTCCTGTTACCGAAGATCACGGCTATTCGAATAGATTAACTTCCCTACAGGGGTGCACCACATAACCCAACACGCTCGATCCCATTTGGCCGGACACACTTTACTGGGTCATGCCCAGCCTCGGAAGATCAACACGTCGCAGCCCCACCTAGGCACAACAGAGAGGTCAGCACGCCGGTCTAAATCCTATGCGCGCAGGGGTCTGGGCCCATCGCCCATTGCACACTTGCATGTTGCGAGGGCGGCCGGAAGCAGACCTAGCCTCCCTAATACAAGAGCAGGTGTTCCAGTCCAATCCGGCGTGCGCCGCTTCGTCGCTGACGTCAAGAAGGCTTCGGCTGATACCACGACGTCGAGTGCCCATAATTGTTCCCGCGTAGTTGGTTAGTGCGTATAGGCCAGTAGCCAGACTCAGATCAAATACCAAGATCTCGTTAAGCGTGTTAAGTATCCGCGAACGCCGAACAGGGCTAGGCCCACCTGTCTCCTAGGTGGTCTCAACCTGCCCTGTCGCTCCGCAACAAAGTAACAGTCGGGGGCCGTCGGGAACCCAGGCCCACCTCTACCGGGATGGAGCCACCTGTCCTTTCAGCCCCCTCATCAGAATCACTTGCGGGTACTCATCGAGCTGACCCGACTTTAGTCACAATCTGTATAGTATGTATGTATGTATAGTATATACCCGTGATCACCTCCCGAGTGATCACGGCCCAATAGTATAGCAAGGCAGACTGACAAGAATGTAGGGCCAATGATGATAAACTAGCATCCTATACTAAGTATTTAGGATTGCAGGTAAGGTATCAACAGATGTAGCAACAATGTCAGGCTATGCATCAGAATAGGATTAACGGAAAGCAGTAACATGCTACACTACTCTAATGCAAGCAGTATAGAGGAGAATAGGCGATATCTGGTGATCAAGGGGGGGGCTTGCCTGGTTGCTCTGGCAAGAAGGAGGGGTCATCAACACCGTAGTCGAACTGGGGGTCGCCGGCAGTCTCGGGGTCTACCGGAAAGAAGTAACGGAAGGGGAACACAATAAATAACAGAGCAATCAAAGCATCACAAAGCGTAACATGGCAATACGCGGTGCTAGGTGTGCCCTAACGCGGTAGTAGGTGATACCGGCGAAAGGGGGAAACATCCGGGAAAGTATCCTCGGTGTTTTGCGTTTTCGGATAGATGAACCATAGGTGAAATGTTGCAGGTTCACTATGCTAGGGACGCATGGCGGACGAACGAACTGCGTATCCGGATTCGTCACGTCGTTCTGAGCAACTTTCATGTATAAAATATTTTCATCCGATCTATGGTTTAAAAGATATGATTTTCTAAAGATTTTATTAATTTCTGGAATTTAATTAATTATTTAATTTAATTCGAAATTGGATTTACGACATCAGCATGATGTCATGCTGACGTCAGCAGTCAACAGAGGTTGACTGGTCAACCTGACATGTGGGCCCAGTGGGACCCACCTGTCATACACTGTTAGGTTGATTAGGGTTTAGGTTAAACTAATTACTATTTAATTAAACTAACAGGTTAATTAGATTAATTAAATAGGATTAATTAACTTAATTAATTTAGTTAGTTAATTAATTAATTAATTAAATTTATTATTATTACTATTATCTTTCTATCTCCTTTTCTTTTTATAAAACGTTTTGGGAGGGTGGGGCCCCTTGTCATTGGCCCCAAAGGGCCTTAACGGACACAGCCGCGCCGGAGCAGCAGTGAGCAGGGGGGGAGAGGCGCACGAGGCACGCTGCAAGCAGGCGCAAGGTGCGGCGCGGCCGTGGCGCGATGGAGGCAAAAGACGCCGGCGGGGGCGCGTGCGAGCCGTGGCGAGGGCACGGGACTACGGGGGAAGTGTGAGTCAGGGGAGATCCAGGGCACAGGCGACGCGCGGGTGCAGCAGAGGGCACCGACGACATCGGGCGCGGGCGCGGTCTGGCACGGTGTGCAGGGAGCAGGAACGGCACGGGCAGCGAGTGTGCGCATGCGGACGCGACGGCGGATCCGCCAGGGAAGAAGAGGGGAAGGGAAGGGGGGCTCACATAGCCCTGTAGATGTGCTATAGCGGGCTCGGGGCGGCGCCGGAGCTCGGGCCGGCAGTGGTCAACGACGAGACAGCAGTGTCGGGCGATGGCGCGCGACAGAGGCAGCTGGTCTTCGGGAAGGGCATCCGGTGCGCGATGTGGCACAGGAGGTTGGCGAGGTCGCCGGCGGGAGGTAGGAGGCGCACTAGGCGGGGTGGGGTGCTGCCCTGCGCGAGCACGGTTGTGCGGCGGCGCGTGTGGAGCGAGGGGATCGGGCTTGATCCAGATCCAGCGAGGGTGGGGGGAGAACGAGAGAGAGACGTGGGGGAGTGGGCGGTTGGGGACTAGGGTTCGGTTCGGTGGGGGGTCGGGGTGACCTAGTAGGGCGCCGGGGTGGGCCGGCCTTGTCGGCCTGATTGGCCCAGAGGCCAGCTGGGCCGTGGCCCAAAGGGGGGGTTCTCCTCTTAATTTATTTTTTGTTTCTGCTTTGTATTTTCTTTTATTTATTTTTCCTTTTCTGTTTTATTTTACTTTTAATTTCTTTAGTTTTGTAAAATATGACAATAGCTCCTAAATTATGTCTCTGAATAACCCACGGCCTTAAAAAGTTTGGTGACTACATAAACTAGTTTAAAATTTGTTTATTAATTTAAAGCATTCAAATAATTGTTTTGCTACTGTTTTATTTAGTTAAGTGCATTTAAACTCTTTATAAAGACTTGGTTTATCCATCAATATTACTTATGAATTATTTGGCACAAACCAAACATTTTTGTTTTATTGTGTGAAAACTTTTGTTGTATGCCATATTTGGAATTTCAATTTTGAATCGGTTCTTGAACTAACGAGGGATTAGCAACAGTAACGGAGGTGACGTGGCATCATTAGCAGAGTTTACTGTAGCTTGATTATCCGGGCGTCACAATTCTCCTCCACTACAAGAAATCTCGTCCCGAGATTTAAGCGGTGGAATAAGGGGGAAATTTGTGGTTGTGAAATTCTAACGGATCTTCTCGGTCTTGGTTGCTCTTCTCGAAGAGATCGATCCATTACATTGATGTCTTCATTCCATTGCTTTAGGTCATCATGATGTAGTGCACATCCTTTCTTTGGGATCTTCATCGTACTTATGGAAAGAATAAAGGGGGGGGGGCATTCCGGGAGAACGGACCTCTGCAAGGTCGACTATCTAGTCGATAACATTGAGGAAGATGGCGGAAGCAACTCTCGAATTTAAACTTAAGAAAATATCAAGAGCAAAGTAAGGAGGTACCATGTGAAGTTTCGAGCGGGCAGGCAATCGTTTGATGCCTGAAACAAGGCGTGAAAGGGGTTCAAAGCATTGTGTATAAGTATTGTGCCCGATAACATAATTGATGATCTCTCAGAAGGTGGCTCGTGAATCACATACAAGGCCGAGTGCGAGGAACAACCTTAAGAACAGGGGGTGTATAGGAGAGTCAGGTTTCGATCCAGTGGACCTATGGGTTATGGGCCCACCATGTGGGTTGAAAGTAGGAAGGGTGGTGACATCTTGCACAGCTGCGACAGGGAGGCATGTCAGTGGATAGCTTGTCAGGTATGCCGGCAACAATGTCGGTACCAAGGACGGGGAATGAAGAGAGCAATTTTCCTGCTTGTTGAACGAGGCGAACCACTTGGCGAAGTTATCACCCGTCGATGGTTACCGGAATGTCATCAACAATAGTAACAGGATCTTACAGACAGAATGGTACAACAAGGTGCCTACCTAAGCAGGGAATTATCTCTGCTTAGTTAAGTCAGATTCAGGAAAGGTTAAACAAAAGAATGGAAAGGAAAATTGTGATTACACACAATTATAAGGAGTATATCCTTCCCATGTACAAGCAGAGCATGGCATATAGGGTAGGAGAGCAAGTACCCAACCATTCAGATAAGAGGCAAGGATTAATCAAGATGTTACCCATACAAGGGTGTTTGGATAACTGACCAAGAAACATTTAGCATCGCGCCTCCAATGTTCTTGTTGATGAGCGTGGTATCATAGTCATGCTTCGAGGTAGCAATGATATGGTGTTCCAATCAAGGGCTAGACTTTGGATACACAAATGATCCATCAGGAGCAACTTATAAATTAAGTCTTACAATTTCCTCTAGGAAGAATGGTTATCCTTGTTAAAAAGGAAACTATAACAATAGGGCCTCCGGCCAGGTGGGCTAGGAATGACACCACCTTACCGGATCATATTAAGACCAAAGTTATAACTCTTGGAATTATGTTCCAACCATCATATCAGACCGAGATTCAGTTCTGATAGGTGGCAGGATACCTCAGACTCGGGATGCCTGAGAAGAAAGGTGCAACACAAATTGTCGAGATGACATTGTAAGATTCTCGGGATATAAACTATGGAAGCAAGTTCTGAATCATGAGTTCATCATTAAACCAAGGAGAGGGTGAGGAGGTGGCAGGATGAACTCAGCGACAATTCTTTGGGATTTCCAAAAGATGGATTTCCACAATTAGGTGAACGAGATAACATTTTTCAGATCAAATGATATAATGAGGTATGCTCGAGGAAAACAAACACAATTAAACATTGGTTGAAAGGTGCGCCCGAAATATGGGTTGGGTTGCACGACCAATGTCAGAATGGTGTTTCAATAATCAATAGTCCAAGAATGAACGGCCGACCATTAACTCCAAAGCAATAGGATTGCTAGAAGGGCAGAATTCAAACAGCACCGTTCACTTGTTGGTACACCGGTTGGAATCAACACGAGGACCAAGAAAGAATGGTGATGGTGGGAAGCATCACTGTATCACAAATTCTTAAGAGGTGGTGTAATTCTCACAACATTGATGACATAAGAGATGGTAATGTTCTGAGTAAAGAAGAACAATTGCTGGATGGCAGGGAACTCAAGGTACAACACCCAACACGAACAAGCTGTGTTGGTGGGAAGGCAATAAAGTGGTCGATGATAATAAAATTCATCGAGGGCAAGGATGGTATTTCTCATCATGAATTCAATTGATATCCTAGAAGAGCTCAAAATGTTGATGATGATCACGACACAATTGTCGAGATATTTCATGAAGGTGTAACCGATCGGCGATGACATCAAGTCAAAGGAATGATGAAGCGAAAGGTTATTGGAGCCACGGGTACGTCACAAACTCCAAACCAAGTTTGCTGTTCAAGGCGAAATGACATGATGAGGAAAATCGACGTAAGCTTAGCTCATCGTCAAAAATTGTGCTCCGAGAAGAAGGACCAGGTAGCACAGTTAAAATCAACACGAATAGATATAGCAGAGCAGGCTAGGAATGACATGATCGGGTACAAACTCGTACTTAAAGAAGATTACTGAAGAGTTGTTGAACCGTAGTGCGGACTCGGTTCAGTTATCGGTGTCTTTGAGTGTTTAATAACTCAGAGCCCATGAAAAATTGGAATCCGTGAGAATGTAGTACTTGATGAAGAACTCATAAGAGGTTATGCAGTTCCATGATAATCTCGAGATACTAGGGGGTAATACTCGACGATAGATCAAAATAGAGATTGGATTGGGGTATTGCTCTATAGAAGACAAGTGCTTAAACTTGCACGAGAAATGGTATTTAAAGGAGAACATGGCCAGAACCACAATTGCAAAAGGCCAGATCCCAGATATAAGATGAACTTATACCAAGGGAATAATTAATTTAAGAGAAGCTTTAATGATAAGATCTACATCGTGTCCATGGGCATGAACACAAAGTTCAAGGTCGACTCCCACTTCTTTAATGCATAACCTTTCATTCACTTTTAGTCTTCAAAGAAATTGTAGGGTAGAAAATTATCTGGTAAAACACAAGAAGGGTACAACTTGTGAAAACTTTCGGGTTCATACGGTTTTAGGAAAGGTATAGGTTCAACCCACCGGGGCATCTTAGGAACATATAATGCGCACTTCAGGAGTAAATAACACAAGCTCAAAAGCAGAGCATCGTTGGCCAATTTAGAGAATAGGATTTACCATTGGCATTATGTATCAGGGAAAGAACTTACAACGTGATTGAATATGAAGGACGTTGTCGGATAAAATCCAACAAAGGAATTGATGGTACACAAAGGACCTGATGTGTGTATTGGTACTCAAGCAGAAGAGGAAAGAATGCAAATGCAACAGGTTATGGAATCATCTGAATAATTCGAAGCTTAAATGCAAAGGAATTATGATTCCAAATCAAAGGATCAGAAGCAGATGCTCTGATCAAGGATGGATAAGTTGAATAGACTTAGGGGCACAATCGATGGTAATCTGATTGACCGAGAACCAGCTCATCTTCGAAAGACGTCTGAGCCAGAAATATAATTTAAAAGGATCAACTGATGATTGCGTGCATTCGCACTCATGTTGAATCCATAGGATCAAAGTCATAATGACAAGAGATGCCAATAAGATTACGAGACTTATGGGATTAACCATAATGCAAGTAAGCAAGAATATCAAGAGCAAGAGGATGCTCAGGATTTTTGGAAGATCGAATGGTATTTCAAAAACTTTTGTGAAACACATGAACAACTGGGAAAGAGCAGATACTCGATAAGTGCGAGGAATTATCCGTAAGGGTATTCATGAGGCAAGAACTGTAAAGCAGTAAGCTCAAAGGTTTCTTGGAACAACGGAGAGCGGTTCGGGGCATCTTGTATTAACAAGATCAACTTGGAATAAAATTAAGAACGAAGGGTGTAAGTATTTATCCATAGGGATAAATCAGTGGTAGGTAATTGTAAGAGCAACGAGCACAAAGTCTCGAGAACATCGGAGAGTATCTTCGAAATCCTTCGGTGCAGCAAGAGATCATCTGGAGTGAGGGGCTCTCCGGGAGAAAGTATTTTACGAGAACCTAGAGTCAGAGTTAGCAAAATCATTTAAACCCGAATAGAAGAGAGATCAAAGTCCCAGAGTAAGGATCGAGGAGTAAAAGATCCTAATACCACCCAATGGCGACGTGGGCCCGTAAGGCACACAGCCATGTTAGTAAAAGTTTTGCAATTTCTAGACTCGACTTCGGCCAAGGAGTGTGGAAGGGGGATTCCTACAGGCAGTCGGCTCTGATACCAACTTGTGACGCCCCCGATTTAACCATACACTAATCATGCACGCAAATGTGTACGATCAAGATCAGGGACTCACGGGAAGATATCACAACACAACTCTAAAACATAAATAAGTCATACAAGCATCATAATACAAGCCAGTGGCCTCAAGGGCTCAAATACAAGTGCTCGATCATAGACGAGTCAACGGAAGCAACAATATCTGAGTATAGACATAAGTCAAACAAGTTTGCCTTAAGAAGGCTAGCACAAACTGGGATACAGATCGAAAGAGGCGCAGGCCTCCTGCCTGGGATCCTCCTAAACTACTCCTGGTCGTCGTCAGCGGGCTGCACGTAGTAGTAGGCACCTCCGGTGTAGTAGGAGTCGTCGTCGACGGTGGCGTCTGGCTCCTGGACTCCAGCATCTGGTTGCGACAACCAGAAAGAAAGGAAAGGGGAAAAAGGGGGGAGAAAGCAACCGTGAGTACTCATCCAAAGTACTCGCAAACAAGGAACTACACTACATATGCATGGGTATATGTGTAAGGAGGCCATATCAGTGGACTGAACTGCAGAATGCCAGAATAAGAGGGGGATAGCTAGTCCTATCAAAGACTATGCTTCTGGCAGCCTCCGTCTTGCAGCATGTAGAAGAGAGTAGATTGAAGTCCTCCAAGTAGGATCTCCAAGTAGCATCGCATAGCATAATCCTACCCGGTGATCCTCCCCTCGTCGCCCTGTGGAAAAGCGATCACCGGGTTGTCTGTGGAACTTGGAAGGGTGTGTTTTATTAAGTATCCGGTTCTAGTTGTCATAAGGTCAAGGTACAACTCCAAGTCGTCCTGTTACCGAAGATCACGGCTATTCGAATAGATTAACTCCAAGTTGTACAAGGGTGCACCACATAACCCAACACGCTCGATCCCATTTGGTCGGACACACTTTACTGGGTCATGCCCGGCCCCGGAAGATCAACACGTCGCAGCCCCACCTAGGCACAACAGAGAGGTCAGCACGCCGGTCTAAATCCTATGCGCGCAGGGGTCTGGGCCCATCGCCCATTGCACACCTGCACATTGCGAGGGCGGCCGGAAGCAGACCTAGCCTCCCTAATACAAGAGCAGGCGTTCCAGTCCAATCCGGCGCGCGCCGCTCCGTCGCTGACGTCAAGAAGGCTTCGGCTGATACCACGACGTCGAGTGCCCATAACTGTTCCCGCGTAGTTGGTTAGTGCGTATACGCCAGTAGCCAGACTCAGATCAAATACCAAGATCTTGATAAGCGTGTTAAGTATCCGCGAACGCCGAACAGGGCTAGGCCCACCTGTCTCCTAGGTGGTCTCAACCTGCCCTGTCGCTCTGCCACAAAGTAACAGTCGGGGGCCATCGGGAACCCAGACCCACCTCTACCGGGATGGAGCCACCTGTCCTTTCAGCCCCCTCATCAGAATCACTTGCGGGTACTCATCGAGCTGACCCGACTTCAGTCACAGTCTGTATAGTATGTATGTATGTATAGTATATACCCGTGATCACCTCCCGAGTGATCATGGCCCAATAGTATAGCAAGGCAGACTGACAAGAATGTAGGGCCAATGATGATAAACTAGCATCCTATACTAAGTATTTAGGATTGCAGGTAAGGTATCAACAGATGTAGCAACAATGTCAGGCTATGCATCAGAATAGGATTAACAGAAAGCAGTAACATGCTACACTACTCTAATGCAAGCAGTATAGAGGAGAATAGGCGATATCTGGTGATCAAGGGGGGGGGGGCTTTCCTGGTTGCTCTGGCAAGAAGGAGGGGTCATCAACACCGTAGTCGAACTGGGGGCCGCCGGCAGTCTTGGGGTCTACCGGAAAGAAGTAACGGAAGGGGAACACAATAAATAATAGAGCAATCAAAGCATCACAAAGCGTAACATGGCAATACGCGGTGCTAGGTGTGCCCTAACACGGTAGTAGGTGATACCGGCGAAATGGGGAAACATCTGGGAAAGTATCCCCGGTGTTTTGCGTTTTCGGATAGATGAACCGGAGGTGAAATGTTGCAGGTTCACTATGCTAGGGACGCATGGCGGACGAACGGACTGCGTATCCGGATTCGTCACGTCGTTCTGAGCAACTTTCATGTATAAAATATTTTTATCCGATCTATGGTTTAAAAGATGTTATTTTCTAAAGATTTTATTAATTTCTGGAATTTAATTAATTATTAAATTTAATTCGAAATTGGATTTACGACATCAGCATGATGTCATGCTGACGTCGGCAGTCAACAGAGGTTGACTGGTCAACCTGACATGTGGGACCCACCTGTCATGCACTGTTAGGTTGATTAGGGTTTAGGTTAAACTAATTACTATTGAATTAAACTAACAGGTTAATTAGATTAATTAAATAGGATTAATTAACTTAATTAATTTAGTTAGTTAATTAATTAATTAATTAAATTTATTATTATTACTATTATCTTTCTATCTCCTTTTCTTTTTATAAAACGTTTTGGGAGGGTGGGGCCCCTTGTCATTGGCCCCAAAGGGCCTTAACGGACACGAGCATACGAGCGCTGGGTTAGCGGGCGAGCGGCCCAACAGAGCACTGCGAGGCCGGCGGCGGGGCGTGGCATGGCAACGTGGGGAGGTGAGGACGGCGCGCCGGAGTTGCAGCGCCGCTGGTGGAGCGGTGAGGGGACGAGGTGGGGCGCAAGGCGAGGGGCGCCGTGGTTGGGTCGTCGGACGCAGGTGCGTGGTCAGGGCCGGACCGGGCGGCTGCGCGGGCAAAGCCGCGCCGGAGCAGCAGTGAGCAGGGGGGGAGAGGCACACGAGGCACGCTGCAAGCGGGCGCAAGGTGCGGCGCGGCCGTGGCACGATGGAGGCAAAGGACGCCGACGGGTGCGCGCGCGAGCCATGGCGAGGGCACGGGACTGCGGGGGAAGTGCGAGTCAGGGGAGATCCGGGGCACAGGCGACGCGCGGGTGCAGCAGAGGGCACCGACGACATCGGGCGCGGGCGCAGTCTGGCACGGTGTGCAGGGAGCAGGAACGGCACGGGCGGCGAGTGCGCGCATGCGGACGCGACGGTGGATCCGCCAGGGAAGAAGAGGGGAAGGGAAGGGGGGCTAACATAGCCCTGTAGATGTGCTATAGCGGGCCCGGGGCGGCGCCGGAGCTCGGGCCGGCGGTGGTCGACAACGAGACAGCAGCGTCGGGCGATGGCGCGCGACGGAGGCAGCTGGTCTTCGGGAAGGGCATCCGGTGCGCGATGTGGCACAGGAGGTTGGCGAGGTCGCCGGCGGGTGGTAGGAGGCACACTAGGCGGGGTGGGGTGCTGCCCTGCGCGAGCACGGTTATGCGGCGGCGCGTGTGGAGCAAGGGGATCGGGCTTGATCCAGATCCAGCGAGGGTAGGGGGGAGAACGAGAGAGAGACGTGGGGGAGTGGGGCGGTTGGGGACTAGGGTTCGGTTCGGTGGGGGGTCGGGGTGACCTAGTAGGGCGCCGGGGTGGGCCGGCCTTGTCGGCCTGATTGGCCTAGAGGCCAGCTGGGCCGTGGCCCAAAGGGGGGGTTCTCCTCTTATTTTATTTTTTGTTTCTGTTTTGTATTTTCTTTTATTTATTTTTCCTTTTCTGTTTTATTTTACTTTTACTTTCTTTAGTTTTGTAAAATATGACAATAGCTCCTAAATTATGTCTCTGAATAACCCACGGCCTTAAAAAGTTTGGTGACTACATTAACTAGTTTAAAATTTGTTTATTAATTTAAAAGCATTCAAATAATTGTTTTGCTACTGTTTTATTTAGTTAAGTGCATTTAAACTCTTTATAAAGACTTGGTTTATCCATCAATATTACTTATGAATTATTTGGCACAAACCAAACATTTTTGTTTTATTGTGTGAAAACTTTTGTTATATGCCATATTTGGAATTTCAATTTTGAATCAGTTCTTTAACTAACGAGGGATTAGCAATAGTAATGGAGGTGACGTGGCATCATTAGCAGAGTTTACTGTAGCTTGATTATCCGGGCGTCACAAGGCTTCTCTCGAGATAGCATAAGTATTACGGTGGGTGAACAAATTACTGTCGAGCAATTGATAGAAAAGTGCATACTTATGAGATTATCTAGGCATGATTATGTATATAGGCATCACGTCCATAACAAGTAGACCGACTCCTTCCTGCATCTACTACTATTACTCCACACATCGACCGACTCCTGCCTGCATCTAGAGTATTAAGTTCATAAGAACAGAGTAACGCATTAAGCAAGATGACATGATGTAGAGGGATAAACTCATGCAATATGATATAAACCCCATCTTGTTATCCTCGATGGCAACAATACAATACGTGTCTTGCAACCCTTTCTGTCACTGGGTAAGAACACCGCAAGATTGAACCCAAAGCTAAGCACTTCTCCCATGGAAAGAAAGACCAATCTAGTAGGCCAAACCAAACTGATAATTCGAAGAGACTTGCAAAGATAACTCAATCATACATAAAAGAATTCAGAGAAGATTCAAATATTATTCATAGATAAACTTGATCATAAACCCACAATTCATCGGATCTCGACAAACACACCTCAAAAAGAGATTACATTGAATAGATCTCCACAAGAGAGGGGGAGAACATTGTATTGAGATCCAAAAAGAGAGAAGAAGCCATCTAGCTAATAACTATGGACCCGTAGGTCTGTGGTAAACTACTCACAACTCATTGGAGGGGCAAGGATGCTGATGTAGAAGCCCTCCGTGGTCGATTCCCCCTCTGGCAGAGTGCCGGCGAAGGCTCCAAGATGGGATCTCGCGGATACAGAAGGTTACGGTGGTGGAAATTGTGTTTTGTGGTGCTCGTGGATGTTTTTGGGGTACGTAGGTATATATAGGAGGAAGAAGTACGTCGGTGGCTGCCCGAGGGGCCCACGAGACAGGGGCGCGCCCTACAGGGGGGCGCGGCCTCCTATCTCGTGGCTTCCTCGGCAGCTTCTTGACTTGCACTCCAAGCTCTCTGGATCACGTTCATTCCAAAAATCACGCTCCCGAAGGTTTCATTCTGTTTGGACTCCGTTTGATATTCCTTTTGTTCGAAATACTGAAATAGGCAAAAAAAACAGCAATATGGGATGGGCCCCCGGTTAGTAGGTTAGTCCCAAAAATGATATAAATGTGTAAAGCCCATAAACATCCAAAAGGGGTAATATAATAGCATGGAACAATCAAAAATTATAGATACGTTGGAGACGTATCAGGGGGCTCGCCGGAGAGGTACCCCACTATCTATCTTAGGGTTCAGGGTGGGGGCAGTGGTCGCCGGTGGTGGCGGGGCGTTGGCGGGGCAGTGGCGTGG
>NC_041393.1:394467976-394523944 GCF_002162155.2 Triticum dicoccoides | reverse complement strand
GAGGGATGGCCGGGGCAGCGGCGGAGCGGCAGTGGGGAGTGTTTCCGGGGTGGGTGGGGCGGCGCACCGCCGGCCGCTGGCGGCGGGGGGCTGCTGTTTGGCCGGTGGTGGCTGGCGGCTCAGGGGGGTGGAGGTTGAAGATGAACCACAGGCGCTTGATTTCGTATCCAACGGCTGCAAAATCGACTGACCAGAGATGAAAAGGTCAGTCGGCCGACGTGTAGCCTCACCTTGCTAGTGCGTCCAGTTTCGACAGCAAAATTTAGTTTCGACAGCAAAATTCAGTTTCGACAGTTAAGTTCAGTTTCGACAGTTAAGTTCAATTTCGATAGTTAAATTCAGTTTCGATAGTTAAATTCAGAGATGAGCGGCTGATGTATTTTACATCTAGCACTTTGTGGTTATGTATTTTACATCATGTATTGGAGACGCTATTAGAATTCCACTCAGGTTAACGTTGTTCGTTGTCTCTCTTGTCCTGCTACAGCCTCAGCGTCGTACAACTCGCCGGAGCTGCTCCAATGATGAAACCCTCCATCACAGCGGAGCAGTACCTCGGGCTCCATCTCCAGACGGCTAAGATCTTATTCCCCTCCTTCGACAGCCAAGTCAGCCGGAGCATCCTCACCGGCCAACCCAATCACGCTGAGATCGACATGGCTTCGCCAAAGAGGTTGCACACTTGTTGCATCTCTTTTTTACTCTACATGTTATATATATTGTCCACTGAGCACTCGTAGTAATGGGAAATACGATTATTTTATCCTACTAGATGACAAGCAGTGAGGTACCAAGAAACTTAGCTATACGTGATGGAATCTCTTGAACGCCATCATTATTTATCTCTGCGCGTCTGAGCTGTGCATTTGTCGATGGGCCTGGGAGTTGAGATAGTATGGCAGTGGCCTGGGTCCAAAGTAATAGAAGTAGCACAAAAAAAATTTAGTGTAGGATTTTCCTTGCTCAAGCCTGCCTACTAGAATCGCCAGTGCTTGAAAGGAAAAGTGAATGAAAAACATAGGAATTGGAAAGTTTCCTATGGTACTACTTTTCATGAATTTGGTGCAAAGGAATGGAGCAAAGGAAAACTATAGGATTTGTTCCTTTAGTGTCTCCTTGAAAGAAAAACCGTAGGAATTCTAATTTCCACTTCTCCTCCTTTTCATATTCCTATTCATCAAGCACAATACTAAGAGATAGTAGCATAATAGCATTATAACCGTACATTTTCTTGTGGTTTGACTTAATCTCACCATGCTTTTTTGCATCCTGTGATCTTCCAATTGTTGTGAATCAAACACCCAGATTGGCAGAAATCCTGTGTTTTTAAATTCTCTGTTTTGCACGTGCATTCCTATCCTATTCGTGTCTATTTCCTATCCCTGTATTGTTAGAATCCTCAAATTCAACCAAGCCCTTACTCAATTACTTCTATTACAGATATGTGTCAAAGAAAACCTTGTGTGGTTTGTCCTGCTCCTGCGGCGCTGTGTTCCACCCCAGCTCAGCTGCTCCAACGACGGAAGGGTTCACCACAGCAGGGATCCGCTCTCCAGACTGTCTTTCGCCGCCTCAGATCTTCTTCCCCGCTGTCGGCAGCCACGACAACTGCATTACCATCATCAACTGAGTAGATGGCCTTCAGGACTACACGGGTCCGCAAGAGAGGTCGCACTCTTCCATGTCTGCTTACGTTATGCGTCGCTTAATATGATGGCATGCTACATTATCATTGTGTTCACCTATTAGACTCTGAGTCAGGTCCAAACTAATGCTGAAACTTGAGTTTTAAAATGGTTGTGGGGTACATATTGGGGCAGCAATCAGTACTACCTGTCTACTATCTGGTTAATCTCCGGTGTCTACTATGAGTTTCATGTTGGGTGCAAACAAACATTAAAGGAGCCATTATCTGTATTTTTTAGCTAAAGCTATTATCTGCCTGCTATCATTGGTTTTGGGTCTATCCACACTTTGCTACCATCACTCTGGATTTGTGCATACTCTCCTTACATAATATCACTATGTTTTATTCCTATGCATGCCATTTATTGTACATAATGGAACTGGTCATGTAGGGCAAAAGAGACGAGCCTTGTGTCGGTGTACTAGAGTAGGGGTACCCCATTACCCCGAACTCATGCACGGGCAGTTGCAGCGCCCCGCGGCAAGGCTTGCCGGGTGACCGCCAGGACCCTCCGTGGTTCCCTTAAAGACCATTCGAGAACAAAGTACTCAAACCAAGGCCCCGGTAAGAGGAGCTTGCAGGGAAGGCCAACCGAGGCCCCGGTAAGAGGAGCTTGCCGGGAAGGCAAACCAAGGCCCCGGCAAGAGGAGCTTGCTGGGAAGAGACGAGACCCCGGCAAGAGGAGCTTGCCAGGAAGGCCACTCAAGACATACCAAGAAAGCTTGCCGCGACGCGCCCTGCGTCCCGGCAAGATCCGGCGAGCGACAAGCTTCCGGACGCGACAAGACGACGGCCGCGGCAAGGAGCTTGCCGCGGGAAACCCCCACTGCGTGCCCGCGCTCCAGCTCACCTGCTAACGTGTCGCTCTGGGACTCTCCCAGAGCGCACGTGGCGGGAGGCCGTGCAGCTAGGGGTACGTGGTGGCAAGCGGAGATGAAGAGAAGCCCATCGTGGCAAACGGTGGCGCTACTAACGGTCACCTTTTGCACTATTTAGGAGACTCAGACAGGCATTTAATGCCCTTGTCCCCTGCCGTCAGAGTTAGGTAGGGTGCACTGTATCCACAGTAGCGGTAGCTATACCTACCACATCCTTTTTCCATTTTTACCCTTCTTGTCTGCGTTGCCCCCTGTCGGTGACCCCTTTAGTATAAAAGGAGGCCCAAGCGCAACGTAGAGGAGGGTTCCACATTTCGGGAACTCAGAAGAACACTCTCACGCTCAGTCTGGCAGCGTCCATCGCTCCTAAGCAAGAATCTAATATACACAAACAAGCAGCAGTAGGGTTTTACACATCCGTGCGGCCCGAAGCTGGGTAAAAAATCGCCCCGCGTGCACTGCCTCGATCCGCTCTTTGTGCGCTCTCCGCCCCCCACCGAACCGAAAGGGGCCCTGTCCCTTTAGGTGTTGGCGGGAACCAGCATCGCCCCTGACATCTCTGGCGCGAGTTCGCGTTGCATTCCCAGCCCCTAACGTGATGTATCTTGATCGAGGGTGGAAGACGTTCTCCCGCATCCACAGCTTGACGGAGGGGTTTACCCTCCATTTTAAGTTGATGGAGGGTGATCTCCTCTCCGTCAAGGCCTTCGGGTGCTTCGGCACTCGGTCGAAGTGCTGCGCGGATAGCTCCTCCGACAGCGAAGGCTCCTCCTCGAGCGAGAGCGACGAGGAGGGGAGCGACAGCGACGACGAGGGTAGCGGGCGGCGGAGTAGCGGGTCCGACTAGGCGTCGGGCGCTGCCTTGCGCGGCACCGGTGACCCCATCATCCGCGTCGCCGGCTTCTTGAACTCGCCGGGGTCGTCTCCTTGGGCGGCTGGCGTAGGGAGGCTGCGGAAGGGGAAGAGTGCGGGCGACAAGGCCGTCAAGCCGGAGTACGGGGGCGTGGTGCCCTCGACAGCGTGCTGACGTCCCGTCGCCCGGTCTTCGAGCCCCGCTTCTGGCATCGCCGTCGCCGTTCAGCCTTCGAACGGCCCCCGGGATGTTCCCTTGGTGTCTTCTGGCACCCGTAGCTCGCCTAGGCACTCCTTTTGCCCTTTTCGCCTCCTTGACCTGCCTCCTGAAAAGGGGGACAACAAAGGGATTATGGGCATCTTATCTTTTTAGTTTGTAAGCCTTTGGGCCTTAGATGTATCTAGAACTTGTAATCCTCTCTTTCATGTTTTTCATCCTCTATGGACTGTACCAGTTTGCCGCCCTGCTGCATCCCCGGTCCTACTGAGGCGCCTTCTTGGCTGCACTGGGGGCTACGTTCCGGGTCTTGCTCCCGGCAAGCTCCCCGGAGGTGGCGGGCCGCTCGTACCCTCGGCGGGCTCATTCGACTCGGCGTCGGGCGCGGCGAGCTCTTCTTCCTCTTCGGGCTGCTCCCGTTTGGCAATGCTCATCGCCAACGCCGCGTCCGCTTCCTCCACGGTGAACCCGAATTCACCCGCGGCCGCGGCTGCCGCTGCCTCTTCCGCCCTGGTGGCGATGCGCTCCATCTCTTGATCAGTGGTGTCGCGGGTGAGAAGCTTCTTCTCGTCAGCACTGACCGCCACCTCCACTAAGCTGTCAAAGAACTGCTGCACGACGTCGCCGGCGGGCTCTTGCCAAGTTGGAGCGATCCCGTGCGAGTCACACAACGGCATCATTGCGCAGATGCGGTCGCGCGAGGAGTTGTTGCACAGAGGAACGACATCTGCCGGCAACCTGAACCACTCGGGATGCTGTGGGTCATGCTTGAATATCTCCTTAAGCATCCCGTCCAACTCTAGGACGGTGAAATTGAAGTTAAGGCCTGGACGCAACCTCATTATATCCGCCGGGCCTCCAAACTCCTAGGCAGGCCTCCCCCTCGCCTGCAGAGGGGCGATGCGCCGGCGAAGGAAATCTGTGCCAACAGCTCCTACAGTCGTTGCCGCGCACTGCTGGGGCTTGGCGCAAGGTGGTGAACGGCTGCGGGCTCTCTTCTACAATCCAGCACCAATCCGCTCTCCACTCGTCCCACTTGCTGCGGAGTTCCCCCTCCAGATAGGTCTCCTTCTTGCCAGCCCGCGAGATCCAGGCAATCCCGCCGGCAAGAGGTTCCCCTCTCTCGACACGAGGCATAAAGAAATGGCGGAAGAGAGCTACGTTGGTGTGGACTCCGACAAAGTTTTTGCATAGATGGGCGAAAACTGCCATGGTCAGAACAGCGTTGGGGGTGAAATCAAGGAGGTGGAGTCCGTAGGTGTTCATAATATCACAGAAGAAATCAGAGAATGGCGGGCAGAGCCCGCAGTAGAAGAACACGAGAAGGAAGGATATCCATTAGCTGGAGCTGCTCGTGAGGCGACGGCGGAGAGTACCTTTGTGTGCGGATGTGCCCGCGTCTCCGTCGACCAGAAGAGATAGTACCACTCCCTCAGCTCCTCCGCGGAGAGCTCGGGGGGGAAGGTGGCCCGCTCCTTCCGCAGCGCCTCGAGCCGCTGCGCTCCGGTCGACTTCACAGCTTTCGCGGTCGCGGCCTTCGTGGCCTTCCCCTTCCCAGGCTTCGGAGGCATGGCGGAGGCGGTGGGGGAGATCGACGGCGCTGGTGGTGGCGGCGGCAACGGGAGCGGAGCGCTGCCCTCTTTCGACTTTGGAAGCGGATGGGGGCGGCGGAGGCTTCTGAGATTGCAACAGCGAATGGCGAAGACGGAGGAAGTGCCCCTGTTTCCCCTGCTTATAAAGAGGGACGGGGCGGACGTTTCGGCCTCCCAAGTGAACAAACTCCCACGATCTCTCCCACGACGCCGCGTTTGACGCGTGCCATTCTGGGCGTGCGCGGTGGGAGCAGAGTTAGATTCGGCGTGACCTAGGCCGCGCATGCCCGTGCACTGTTTTGGGCCTGGCCCAACAGCGCTCGGCACCGTGTATGGCCCAGACCCGGGGGCTCCTGTCGGTGTACTAGAGTAGGGGTACCCCATTACCCCGAACTCGTGCACGGGCAGTTGCAGCGCCCCGCGGCAAGGCTTGCCGGGTGACCGCCAGGACCCTCCGTGGTTCCCTTAAAGACCATTCAAGAACAAAGTACTTAAACCAAGGCCCCGGTAAGAGGAGCTTGCCGGGAAGGCCAACCGAGGCCCCGGTAAGAGGAGCTTGCCGGGAAGGCAAACCAAGGCCCCGACAAGAGGAGCTTGCCGGGAAGAGACGAGACCCCGGCAAGAGGAGCTTGCCGGGAAGGCCACTCAAGACATACCAAGAAAGCTTGCCGCGACGCGCCCTGCGTCCCGGCAAGATCCGGCGAGCGACAAGCTTCCGGACGCGACAAGACGACGGCCGCGACAAGGAGCTTGCCGCGGGAAACCCCCACTGCGTGCCCGCGCTCCAGCTCACCTGCTAACGTGTCGCTCTGGGACTCTCCCAGAGCGCACGTGGCGGGAGGCCGTGCAGCTAGGGGTACGTGGTGGCAAGCGGAGATGAAGAGAAGCCCATCGTGGCAAACGGTGGCGCTCCTAACGGTCACCTTTTGCACTGTTTAGGAGACTCAGACAGGCATTTAATGCCCTTGTCCCCTGTCGTCAGAGTTAGGTAGGGTGCACTGTATCCACAGTAGCGGTAGCTATACCTACCACATCCTTTGAGAGGATAATGGTGTGGACCAGGCCGTTCAAAAAAGAGAGGAGTTTCTCCTTGCCGGGAAGCAGACGACAGAAAAGCTAAGTTGCTAAAGCTTGAGCGATCAGTTTTTGAGTTATTTTCCTTGAACGACCGTGCTTTGTATGGAAAACCTGTGCACGGAGGAACCAATTCACAGCTAGTTGCGCCCTTACTCTGTTTCGAGTCCGCTCAACGACTTAAGTGAGCTGCTAGCGCCCTTACTTTGCTTTGAGTCCGCTCAGCAACTTAAGTGAGCCGCTAGCGCCCTTACTTTGTTTCGAGTCCACTCAACAACTTAAGTGAGCTGCAACTAGTTGCGATAAGGTCGCTTGTCGGTAGCAGCCTCGCCAGCAGGCTGGTGAAGTTCCGCACTCGGCGCTCGCGGCAAGAATGCCTACACCGACAAGTTTCCCTAAAAAGCGTAGGGTAGGACCATACAAAGCAAAGAGTCGAGTAAAGGAAGTAACACAGCAATGTTTTACCTAAGATAGAGTTATATTACAAGAATAACTTGTCGCGCCCCTAATAAAGTGTTCCCATGACATGACTGGCAGCGACAAGAAAAGAAGCAAATGGACGGCCTAATCTACGCGATCGCCGTCAACCCTTTTGACCTCGTTCACCCTGTCGACGATGGGTGCTACGAGGGCCTTAAGTGCGTCAAGATCAGCGTCCGCCGGCAGCTTCCTAAGGACGTTGGTGAGGTTGAGGCCCGGATTGCGGAAGGCCACCTTCACCAGCACCTTCTCCAGAACTCCGGCACAAATCGAGCGTGACTCGTCGGCCAACTGCTTCGGGATCCGTTCCCGGAGTTGCTGGAGCGCCACCACCACGCCTTTGAAGAACAAAGTGAGCTTGGCGCTGGGTTGGAGGTTCTCGTCGGAGGAGTATCCGAAGCCTTCCACCCCCAATTGCACCAGCTCCTCTTCGATGACTGCGGCAATGTCCACGAGGCCCTCCGTCCAGAGCTCCACAGTATCTCTGAGAAGATTCTGGGTTTCGGCGGCCCTCGCAAGCAGCGCCTCGTTGGCCTCGATGTCCTTCTTCAAGTCTGCCTCCCGTTTCCTGGCGCTGTCCAACGTCTCCGTCAAGGTGGCCAGCTTCAGCGTCAGATCAGCGTTGGAACCCTTGGCGGCGCTCAATTCCTTGCCCCTCTCGGCGAGTCGGCCCTGCAGCTCACCGTGGGCAAGGGCGTCCTTCTCGCGCTCTAGCTTGAGGGCGGCAAGCTCTTCGCCACCAACCTTCAGATCAGTTTCTAGCTGCGCCACCTTTGCCTCCAATTCTTTCTTGGCGGCCTCGGCAGTCGCAGCCGCATCCTTTGCCTCTTGGAGCGTCCCGCCAAGTGCCCGTTCGCGCGCGGCAAGCTCCTCTTCGTGGCTGTCGAGGTTCACTTTCCGCTGAGTCAGCTCGCCTTCTCGCGCGTACAGCTTCTCGCCGGTGAGCCGCTGCTGTTCTTCAGCTTCGGCCTTCTCGAGAAGGAAGGCCTTCCATTCCTCGGCAAGCTGCTCCCGCTCCTCCGCCAAGGCCCGGAGAGTTTCTTGATGAAGACCCCGGAGCTCCTCCGCACGCTTCTCTATGTCCACGCTCGCCCTCGCGGCAAGCGCTTCCCGGGACTCCAACTTGACTTGGCGAGCGTGGTAGAGCGCCAGCAGCCTCCGCAGCAGCCGCTCTTCCTCGGGCTCTTCACCGCTGCTTCCCGGCGCGTCGATGATCGACAACCCGGCGGAGGCAAGCACCTCTCCATCCAGAATTTCTCCTTCCACCGGCGCCCTGGAGCTCGACGCCTAGGGGAGCTTGATGAAGATACCCTCGCCAGCCTTCAGATAGGCGCCGGGCTGGGGCTCCTCGGAGCCTGAAGCTGCGGCAGCGGCGGAGGGATCGGCGGTCGATGCAGCGCTCGACGCTCCTGCGGCCTCGGGGCCGTCAGTGTGATCGCCAGATCCCCCGCCAGCTTCCTTGGCGGCAGCCTGGGCGGCCTCCTCGCTGGCGGGCACGTTAGCGCCGGCCCCTTCTTCGGTGGCCGCGGCATCATCAGTATTGCCACGCGCGTCTTCTTCACCGCCCACCTCGATCTCCATCGGATCCGTAGGGGGTGGGCCTGACGACCAAAGAAGAAGGGAAAATCAAACAAGTTTTCGAGAAGAGAAATCAGCGGAAGACTACAAGGAAAGTTTCGGGCAAGGAGGGCTACCTGTGCTAAGATCTGCCGTCGTGGCCTCCACCACCGGCGGATCGTTAGCGCTGTCCCTTGCCGGAAACTCCTCCCTTGCCGGAGGCTCCTCCCTTACTGGAGGACGCTCCCTTGCCGGGGAGTCCGCCCTTGGCGGCGTAGTCGAAGCAGACGACGAGTCGGAGGAGATCACCACGCCCTCCTGATCAAGCTGCTCTGCTCCTGCACAAACAAAACAGAGATCGGATGTCAACAAAGGAAAAGGACAACCACGCGCATCCAGAAGCAGAAAGTAAACCATATGCTTACGCTGGGGGCTGCGCTGGGGGCTGCTCTGCGAAGTGATGGCCGGGTCCGGCAAGGTAGTCTCGGGCGTGCTTCCTGTCGTCGCAGTAGGCTCGTCCTCGATGACCACCACTTGAGCCTTGGCCCTCTTCGCCGCCCTCTGGGCCAGAGTCCTGAAAAGGAGAGCCCAGGGTGGATCAGATCCGATGCAAGACAAGATCAGCAAGTTGAAGAACTACAAGAACAAGCAAGGGAATCTTACTCTTCTTCGTCTTCCTCATCGGAGCTGAGCGCGGAGAGGTCGAAGTTCGGTCCACTCCCGGCGCGGCGAGGCGAAGAGGTGGGATCCCTTGGCCGCTTGGCGGGGACCGCGACGCCAGCCCGAGACGACCCGCCCCAGTTGCCTCTGCGACGGGAGGCACCCCCGCGGTGACCGTGCTTGCCGCGGTGGAGCGCGTCGTGCGGCGCTGTGGCTGTTGACCAGTTTGCCGCCCTGCTGCATCCCCGGTCCTACTGAGGCGCCTTCTTGGCTGCACTGGGGGCTGCGTTCCAGGTCTTGCTCCCGGCAAGCTCCCCGGAGGTGGCGGGCCGCTCGTACCCTCGGCGAGCTCGTTCGACTCGGCGTCGGGCGCGGCGAGCTCTTCTTCCTCTTCGGGCTGCTCCCGTTCGGCAATGCTCATCGCCAACGCCGCGTCCGCTTCCTCCACGGTGAACCCGAATTCACCCGCGGTCGCGGCTGCCGCTGCCTCTTCCGCCCTGGTGGCGATGCGCTCCATCTCTTGATCAGTGATGTCGCGGGTGAGAAGCTTCTTCTCGTCAGCACTGACCGCCACCTCCACTAAGCTGTCAAAGAACTGCTGCACGACGTCGCCGGCGGGCTCTTGCCAAGTTGGAGCGATCCCGTGCGAGTCACACTACGGCATCATTGCACAGATGCGGTCGCGCGAGGAGTTGTTGCACAGAGGAACGACACCTGCCGGCAACCTGAACCACTCGGGATGCTGTGGGTCATGCTTGAATATCTCCTTAAGCATCCCGTCCAACTCTAGGACGATGAAATTGAAGTTAAGGCCTGGATGCAACCTCATTATATCCGCCGGGCCTCCAAATTCCCAGGCAGGCCTCGACCTCGCCTGCAGAGGGGCGATGCGCCGGCGAAGGAAATCTGCGCCGACAGCTCCTACAGTCAACTCGGCAAGCCTGAGACACAAGATCCGAGTGGTGGCGATCGTCAGCTTGTCATCATCCGCGGACAGAGCGCTCCAGTCGTTGCCGCGCACTTCTGGGGCTTGGCGCAAGGCGGTGAACGGCTGCGGGCTCTCTTCTACAATCCAGCACCAATCCGCTCTCCACTCGTCCCACTTGCTGCGGAGTTCCCCCTCCAGATAGGTCTCCTTCTTGCCGGCCCGCGAGATCCAGGCAATCCCGCCGGCAAGAGGTTCCCCTCTCTCGACACGAGGCATAAAGAAATGGCGGAAGAGAGCTATGTTGGGGTGGACTCCGACAAAGTTTTCGCATAGATGGGCGAAAACTGCCATGGTCAGAACGGCGTTGGGGGTGAAATCAAGGAGGTGGAGTCCGTAGGTGTTCATAATATCACAGAAGAAATCAGAGAATGGCGGGCAGAGCCCGCAGTAGAAGAACACGGCGAAGAAAGGATATCCATTAGCTGGAGCTGCTCGTGAGGCGACGGCGGAGAGTACCTTTGTGCGCGGATGTGTCCGCGTCTCCGTCGACCAGAAGAGATAGTACCACTCCCTCAGCTCCTCCGCGGAGAGCTTGGGGGGGAAGGTGGCCCGCTCCTTCCGCAGCGCCTCGAGCCTCTGCGCTTCGGTCGACTTCACAGCTTTCGCGGTCGCGGCCTTCGTGGCCTTCCCCTTCCCAGGCTTCGGAGGCATGGCGGAGGCGGTGGGGGAGATCGACGGCGCTGGTGGTGGCGGCGGCAACGGGAGCGGAGCGCTGCCCTCTTTCGACTTTGGAAGCGGAGGGGGGGGGCGGAGGCTTCTGAGATTGCAACAGCGAATGGCGAAGACGGAGGAAGTGCCCTTGTTTCCCCTGCTTATAAAGAGGGACGGGGCGGACGTTTCGGCCTCCCAAGTGAACAAACTCCCACGATCTCTCCCACGACGCCGCCTTTGACGCGTGCCGTTCTGGGCGTGCGCGGTGGGAGCAGAGTTAGATTCGGCGTGACCTAGGCCGCGCGTGCCCGTGCACTATTTTGGGCCTGGCCCAACAGCGCTCGGCACCGTGTATGGCCCAGGCCCGGGGGCTCCTGTCGGTGTACTAGAGTAGGGGTACCCCATTACCCCGAACTCGTGCACGGGCAGTTGCAGCGCCCCGCGGCAAGGCTTGCCGGGTGACCGCCAGGACCCTCCGTGGTTCCCTTAAAGACCATTCGAGAACAAAGTACTCAAACCAAGGCCCCGGTAAGAGGAGCTTGCCGGGAAGGCCAACCGAGGCCCCGGTAAGAGGAGCTTGCCGGGAAGGCAAACCAAGGCCCCGGCAAGAGGAGCTTGCCGGGAAGAGACGAGACCCCGGCAAGAGGAGCTTGCCGGGAAGGCCACTCAAGACATACCAAGAAAGCTTGCCGCGACGCGCCCTGCGTCCCGGCAAGATCCGGCGAGCGACAAGCTTCCAGACGCGACAAGACGACGGCCGCGGCAAGGAGCTTGCCGCGGGAAACCCCCACTGCGTGCCCGCGCTCCAGCTCACCTGCTAACGTGTCGCTCTGGGACTCTCCCAGAGCGCACGTGGCGGGAGGCCGTGCAGCTAGGGGTACGTGGTGGCAAGCGGAGATGAAGAGAAGCCCATCGTGGCAAACGGTGGCGCTCCTAACGGTCACCTTTTGCACTGTTTAGGAGACTCAGACAGGCATTTAATGCCCTTGTCCCCTGCCGTCAGAGTTAGGTAGGGTGCACTGTATCCACAGTAGCGGTAGCTATACCTACCACATCCTTTTTCCATTTTTACCCTTCTTGTCTGCGTTGCCCCCTGTCGGTGACCCCTTTAGTATAAAAGGAGGCCCAAGTGCAACGTAGAGGAGGGTTCCACATTTCGGGAACTCAGAAGAACTCTCTCACGCTCAGTCTGGCAGCGTCCATCGCTCCTGAGCAAGAATCTAATATACACAAACAAGCAGCAGTAGGGTTTTACGCATCCGTGCGGCCCGAAACTGGGTAAAAAATCGCCCCGCGTGCACTGCCTCGATCCGCTCTTTGTGCGCTCTCCGCCCCCCACCGAACCGAAAGGGGCCCTATCCCCATAGGTGTTGGCGGGAACCAGCATCGCCCCCGACACCTTGCGTGGCAATTAAATTTCATGTAGACATCGTACCATGGTAGGCGCAAAGGCAGCCCCCCCCACCCATTTCGGATCGTAATCAAGAGGAAGATAATTGTTCTGAGGGGGATTCAGAAGGAGAAGACCACTCCTATTTACCCCATGAGGTCTTCGCTCTAACTTGGCATGCTGATGTTGGTAATATCATGCATATGGTGCCTTGCATTGCTTACTGTATACATTAAAGATGTCATCTGCTTAGTTTAGACATGCTTTGTGTCAATGCCATCTGTTTAGTTTCTTTATCGTATATGTGAATCATGCAATGCCATCTTGTTTAGCCAGGCATCATATATGTAAATTTTGCAATGCCACCCTGGTTAGTCGGTCATCTTATATGTGAATTATATCATGCCATCATTTTTTTATTACATGTTAAATTTGTCAACAATTTTAGTACATTCAATTACTCTTCCTGTGCATCAGCCATTCGGCACGGTCATGGAAAAATCTAGAGTGGAAACAAGGTCTTCAGAGCAGACAATGCTATCTGACGAAGCGCATGTCTTGCTGGTTACCGATAGCTCCTCAGAGGAGGATTTGGAGACAGATGACCAGTCATATTCCCCCCCCCCCCCGAGGTGCATGCCCTAACTTGGCAGGGTTATGTTGCTCATATCATGCGTATGATATCTTGCATTGCTATGTCATTTGCTTAGTTTATACATGCTTTGTGTGAATGCCACCTGTTTAGTGTCTAATTACTATATATGTGAATTATGCAATGCCATCTTGTTGCAAGACATTATATATGTGAATTATGCAATGTTATCTTGTTGCAAGGCATTACGTATGTGAATTATGCAATGCCATGCTGTTTAGGCAAGCGTCATATATGTGAATTATATCATGTCATCCTTTTTTTGTATTTCTCATTGCTTTTGTCGACAATGTTTGTATATTCAATTGCTCTTCCTGTGCATCAGCCATTTGAATTGGTGATGGAGAAATCTGGAGTGAAAACAAGGTCTTCAGAGTAGACAATGCTACCTGCTGAAGCAGATATCTAGCTGGTTACAGATAGCTCTTCAGAGGAGGATTCAGAGGCAGATGACCAGTCCTATTATCCCCTTGAGGTGTATGCTCAAACTTGGCAGGGTTATATTACTCATATAATGCATATGTTGTATTGCAATGCTTGGTTTTTACATCATATACACAATATTGAATGTCATCTCCTTAGTTGACACATCATATATGCGATTGCCCTCTGCTCACTTCCTTAGTATATAAATCATATATTTGAATTATGTCATGCCATGATGTTTACATAGACAGCATGTATCTGAATTATGGCATGACAACCCATTTTCTAAAGACATAATATAGTTATATCATCTCATCCTGTTTACATAGTCATCATATTTTAAATTATGTCATTCTATCCGTGAATTATATCATGCCATCATGTTTCCATCGACGGCATGTTTGTGATTTATGTCATGCCAACCACTTTAATAGACACATCGTATAGTTATATCATGTCATCATGTTTACATAGTCATCATATTTTGAAGTATGTCATTCTATCCTATTTAGTTAGCCATCATACATGTGAAATTGTGTCATGCTATCCTGTTTAATTGGCCATCATATATGTGAAATTATGTCCTGCTATTTTGTTTGCTTAGACAACATAAATGTGAATTATTGCATGCCCTGTTTTCTTCCCTACTATCCATTGCACCTGTCTATCTTACAATGTCTGTACATTCAATTACTTTTCTTGTTTATCAGCCATTTCAATTGGAGGGAGTGATGGCAGTATCTATGGGAGTAAAAACACGGTCTTTAGAAAGATCGTGCTACATGTCTATGCAGATAGAACCACGGTTGTACTTGCCCAAGAACCAGCCCCACCACACATAACCCACACTCATGCAGATTGTACCCCTACCCAATTGGACAGAGAACCAGCTACACCCCTTCTAACCCCAACCCCAGCAGATAGACACCCAGTTCCGGTTGACACAACACCGTCTCCACCACAGAGCACCCAAACACGAGCAGTTAGTAAGGCAACTGCAGTGCCAAATCACGAGGACCACCACTCCGATCCCGAAGTCAACGCTTAAAGTAGAAGAAGAATTGTTCTCAGGCCAGGTTCCGTAGCTATGGTTCATACTACTTTGCTCTTGCATCATTGTATTTACTGATACCAACTAATTTCAAATTTGAAGGATGCAGTTGAAACTCCAATGGCACAACAAGTATGTTTTAAACCTGTTTCTTCAACGTGTTTGGCTGTTTGTTGTTGTAACTTGCTCTATGTTGATTTCAGTTTCAATTGAATAAACAGTTATGTTCTCATGCCATGCACATTACAAGTGTTGTTATTGTTGTGTAGTTTCCCACACTTATATTCTGTCTATGCTGCTTTGTCTTAAATAGATATGATTCGAACTGTATCTATCTTGATTTGGTGACATAAACTAGAATGATATAGACCATACAGTGACCATACTACATAGATATATGTTTGTTTCATGCTGTTATCCTGTCGACCTTCCTACTAATCTGGTTTACCAAAATGAGTTTCATATACTACATTGTAAACCTGAGATGTGTTTGTTTGTTTCTCTTTTAGAACGCAGATAAAATATTGGAGAAGAGTACCCCGTTATGCAATGGTAAAGGAAGTAATGCAGATAAGGTTCAAGATAGTGAGACATCCCTGTTGATCTCCAAGAAAGTTGATAAAAACTATATTGAAGACACTAAGACAACCCCAAAGTCCTGTCTTGGTGTAGTGTTAGAGTTACTGGCTACCACTGCTGGCACCAGATCTTCGAACTCGTTGCCTGAATCAGTTCGGCTTCTTGAGTCTCAACTTCAAGTTGAAAGACATCGATCAGATGTTATACGATAGGAAGCCGAAGGATTGAGGAAGTCCCTGCAGAATTCAGATGCATACTTTCTGGTGCAACAGCAAGTGCTGGAGGACCTAAGCGCCAAACAAGAGAAAGTTAATAAGCTTGCTAAGCATCTTGCCTGCATTATGGGTACCCAGGATATTGTTACTTGAGCTCTTCTGAAGTGGTTTCAGTTCTGGACTTGTTTTGCTGCAGCGTTTATATGCTGTTGTGTTCCCTATATTTGCACTGGTGGCGAACTTTGATGCCCAGTGGATGTAATATGTGTAATAGCCATGATAGCCTAGCGTAAGTTGCTTGCTTATTTATTTCCTTATTGTCTTGTTTATTTCTTTGCTTGTAGTCAGTGCAGTTCTTTTTCCGTGGTTTGCTAGTGGCCGCAATAACCTATTTTTTAAAACTAGGCCACAATAACCATGGGCTAAATATTTACTATAGTTACCATTTCCCTCCTATGGGCCGTAGAAACAATGGGCCTTCTACGTGTCGTAGACACAATGGGCCTTCTACAGGCTGTATCATCAATGGGCCTTGTACGGGCCGTATGATCGGTTGGCCAAATATGGGCCAATAACAGACTGCATTATGGCCGTAAACGGGCTAGAGTTGGAATCGTCTATTCATGGGCCGACCATAACGGGCCGTCGTTAATCGGTCGTATTTGATGACGCTATGAAAACGGCCCAATGTATTAACAGGCCACAAAACGGGCTGACTGTAACCTCGGGCTGAATTTAGCCCACAACAGAAAATGACAGTAACGTGCCGTAAGTAAATGAATGCTGGAAATGAGCCCAAGAGTAAATGGGCTCTGAGAAGGCCGAAAGATAACATGGGCTGGAAACGGCCCAATGGAATAACGGGCCGTTAATGGGTATAAAGTTATACACTGTTCATTACGGGCCAGTTTCACCACGGGCCGTTAATGGGTATAAAGTGATACACTGTTCACTGCGGGCCAGTTTCACCACGGGCCGTTAATGGGCCAAGAGTTATAAAGGGCCTCATATGGGCCGAAAGACGTCATGGGCCATACATGGGCCAGAAGTGAAAACGGGCTGGAATCATATTGGATGGCCCAGATGACGCTACTAGGCCTAATTCGGATAGGGCATAACGGGCCTGGGGTTAGCGGGCTATAAATGGGCTATATGCGAACAGCCCGTTAACAGGCTTTCCATGGGCCAGCCCACCACCTTTTGACCAAGTCAAACGGTCCGGCCTTTTCACAGGAATGGGCCTCTATTGGGCCGTGCCACGTATCGATGTATCATAGGCGCCTTCTGTCCAATGAGTGGATGACATCTGTCCCAACGATGAGTCGACATGTGTTTCTTCCACCCAATGATGATTTTACACGTGGAAAATCCCCATTGGTTGGGGCTGTTAACGGGTTATCGGATCCAAAACCCGACCCGATAGCTTAACGGCGTTCCGTTATGGTGGATGCCACGTGTTGGTCACCCTTGACGAAAGCATTTCTGCGACACGCAATTTATCGTCATGGAAGTGGACACTTCCGTGATGATAATTTTGGTAATGTCATGGAACACTTCTACGACAACACAGGTATGACTATCTTGATTCTGTCATAAAATCGTCATGGATGTACATGCATGACAAAAAACGCGACCTACTGTGACAAACACGTATCATCACGGAAGTGTATTTTTTTGTAGTGCTTCTTTTGCGTTGCTGCATTGGAGCTAGGCATGGACTTGGCTGACTGGCCATGCATGCAGGATGCATGTGCCCGCCAGCCACTGCACGCATCTGGTTTGTTACTAGGCCTATTTAATAGGGTAGTTATGGAGTAAATTTAGGAGATTTATTTTCTCTGTGTGCATCTTCTTAGTCTTAGCAATTGGCTCATGGGCCTAACAAACCCGAACAGAGGGAGTATAAGTGGAAGTGAGCAGGAAGGAGGGTTTTTCTAGGATCGCCCCCTCTTCAAGAAATATGGGCTTCTCCTCGCAAAAAACAAAAACAAATGGGCTTTAAGATGGATAGGCTTTTGTGTCGGCCCAGTCGGCTGCCCGTTTTTTCGTACTGGAGGGCCTTGTGCTAGAGGCAGCCCGAGACACTCTCCAGCTTATTGCCCATTCGAAAGAAAAAAAGAGATGCCTCTAGCTTATGGCTACTCATCGGTAACCTTTTTCAACTTGGCATCCACCAAAATAGAGGATGCGGTACTGGATGCAGACACTCACATTAAACTAAGCTTCAGAAGATATGGTATGCACACTAACATTCAGAAGAACAAAAGTTCAACATGTTTATGCATCTCAATGATTCACCATACTATAACCAATACAAAGCTGTGAGAAGGTGTTGAAATAAATAAAATCGGTCGATGCTTCTCTGAGCAAAGGGCCTCCTTGTGCACGCATTAATTTCCTGGGCATGCTTGTTTCTTCTCAATGTTGCGAGCACTTTGAGCATGTTGGCAACTCCACAACTAGCTAGCTGCCTCATCTTGCAATTGATGCTGACACCTTTGTAGCAAACACATGAGGTTATAGAGATGACTCAACATGAGTCCATATTGTGCAGTTCCCCTGAAATCATCTTCATTGTCCTCAATCTGAAAAGATAGGAAAACAATAGCTATACTTAAACGGTGTTGCAAAACAGTAGCACATATCAATAGCTCGGCATGACAAAACACGATCATCTGGACGAAGGGGATACTGACCTGCCTAAGGAAGATTATATATAATTTCATAAATCCTTGGTTTATTTCCACCTTCGGCTGAACTGCTTGTTTGCTCCTCCACACATGACAGGATCGTTCCACACTTCAATCAGCAAGTCAACGTACGAATAATCTTATTTCATCTTGCCGTGGTCATTGTACCTAGTTACGAATGTAGGAATACCAGGAGCGCCATGAGATTAGCTGATAGCAGGAGATGAATCCATATAAATTTTGTGTGGTCCTTGATACATCTCCAACGTATCTACTTTTCCAAACACTTTTGCCCTTGTTTTGGACTCTATCTTGCATGATTTGAATGAAACTAACCCGGACTGACGCTGTTTTCAGCAGAACTACCATGATGTTGTTTTATGTGTAGAAAAGAAAAGTTCTCGGAATGACCCGCAAATCCACGGAGGGACTTTTCAAAATTAATAAGAATTTTTGGCGAAAGAATCAAGGCCAGGGGGCCTAGGGCCTGTCCACGAGACAGCCCCCCCCAGGGCACGCCCCCTATCTCGTGGGCCCCCCGGACCTCCTCCGACCTCAACTCCAACTCCATATATACCGTCTCACGGAGAAAAAAATCAAGGAGAAATTTTCATCGCGTTTTACGATACGGAGCCGCCGCCAAGCCCTAATCTCTCTCAGGAGGGCTGATCTGGAGTCCGTTCGGGGCTCCGAAGAGGGGGATTCGTCGCCGTTGTCATCATCAACCATCCTCCATCACCAATTTCATGATGCTCACTGCCGTGAGTGAGTAATTCCATCATAGGCTTGCTGGATGGTGATGGGTTGGATGAGATTTACCATGTAATCAAGTTAGTTTTGTTAGGGTTTGATCCCTAGTATCCACTATGTTCTGAGATTGATGTTGCTATGACTTTGCTATGCTTAATTCTTGTCACTAGGGCCCGAGTGCCATGATTTCAGATCTGAACCTATTATGTTTTCATCCATATATGTGTGTTCTTGATCCTATCTTGCAAGTCTATAGTCACCTATTATGTGTTATGATCCAACAACCCCGAAGTGACAATAATCGGGACACTTCTCGGTGATGATCGTAGTTTGAGGAGTTCATGTATTCACCATGTGTTAATGCTTTGGTCCGGTTCTCTATTAAAAGGAGGCCTTAATATCCCTTAGTTTCCACTAGGACCCGCTGCCACGGGAGGGTAGGACAAAATATGTCATGCAAGTTCTTTTCCATAAGCACGTATGACTATTTACGGAATACATGCCTACATTACATTGATGAATTGGAGCTAGTTCTATATCACCCTATGTTATAACTATTGCATGAGGAATCGCATCCGGCATAATTATCCATCACTGATCCATTGCCTATGAGCTTTTCATATATTGTTCTTCGCTTATTTACTTTTCCGTTGCTACTGTTACAACTACTACAAAAACCCAAAAACATTTACCTTTTCTGTTGCTACTGTTACCATTACTATCATACCACTTTTGCTACTAAACAATTTGCTGTAGATACTAAGTTATCCAGGTGTGGTTGAATTGATAACTCAACTGCTAATACTCAAGAATATTCTTTGGCTCCCCTTGTGTCGAATCAATAAATTTGGGTTGAATACTCTACCCTCGAAAGTTGTTGCAATCCCCTATACTTGTGGGTTATCAAGACTAATTTCTGGCGCCGTTGCCGGGGAGCATAGCTCTATTCTCTGAGTCACTTGGGATTTATATCAGTTGATCACTATGAAGATCTTGAAAGACGCTAAGACCAAGATTTTGCCCTCAACTACGAGGGGAGGTAAGGAACTGCCATCTAGCTCTGCACTAGATTCTCCTTCCGTTATTGATAGGCTTGCGACACCTAAACCTGCTACTGCTATGAATTCTGATATGTTGCATGTTATTGATGATGCCACTTCTGCTATGCATGATAAAACTACTTCTGTGTGTGATACTACTTTGCCATTAGGTGAATTTCTTGATGAACAACTTGCTAGAGTTAGGGGGAATGAAAATGTTGAAGAACCTATTATTGATGATAGTGATGATGAACGTTCCCCCAATGATTATGTATTACCTGTTGTTCCTAAGGGTTATGTTATGAACAAAGAAGCTGCTGAAGCTATTCTTGCTTGCAATGATAGAAATGATCTTAAGAAATTATTACCTAAATGGAAGCAGCAGTCTCTTAATTCTAGAATGAAACCCCTTCCTACTTTTGCTACTTCACCTATCTGTGTTAGTGATAAGGATAATGAATTCTCTGTTGATCCTGATATTATCACTTTAGTTGAATCTAGTCCTTTTTATGGCCTTGAATCTGAAACTGTTGTGGCACATCTTACCAAGTTGAATGACATAGCCACCCTATTTACTCATGATGAGAAGTCTCGCTATTTATATATCCTTAAGATATTTCTGTTCTCATTAAAGGGTGATGCTAAGACTTGGTATAATTCTCTTGCTCCTGGTTGTGTGCGTAGTCCCTAGGATATGATTTATTACTTCTCTGCTAAATATTTCCCTGCTCATAAGAAACAAGCTGCCTTGCGGGAAATATATAATTTTGTGCAAACCAAGGAAGATAGTCTCCCACAACCTTGGGGGAGGCTTCTCCGGTTGCTTTATGCTTTGCCTGATCATCATCTTAAGAAAAATGAAATACTTGATATCTTTTATAATGGACTAACCGATGCTTCCAAGGACCACTTGGATAGTTGTGCTGGTTGTGTTTTCAGGGAAAGAACAGTCGACGAAGCTGAAATCTTATTGAATAATATGTTGACTAATGAAAATAATTGGACTCTTCCCGAGCCAGTTCCAGAAGTAATTCCTAAACCAATTGAGCCAACTCCTAAGCCTATTCCTAAACCCACTCCGAAGAAGAGAGGTGTTTTATTCCTTAGTCCTGAAGATATGCAAGAGGCAAAGAAATCAATGAAAGAAAAAGGTATTAAAGCTGAAGATGTTAAGAATTTAACACCTATTGAAGAAATACATGGTCTGAATATACCGCCTGAAGAACCACATTGTCTTGATAACCCGACACAGGTAGTGAAGGTAAATTCTCTCTATAGATACGATAAAGTTGAAATACCCTCTACCAAATTTCATAGCCCATGCTTAGATGAATTTGATGACTTTATGGCTAGACAAGAAAGTTTTAATGCTTATGTTGGTAGAGAGTGAAAGAATAATGCTTTCGAGATAGGACGCGTAGGTGATAATCTGGCTAGAGTTAAAGATGAACTTCACCGCGTTAGCAAATATGCTTCTATGGTTGCTACTCAAGCTGAGCAAGTACTCAAAGCTCAAAATGATTTGCTTGATGAGTTGAATAATAAAAATGACTTTGCCGTTAGAGTGGCTACTAGAACTGGTAGAATGACTCAGGAACCTTTGTATCCTGAAGGCCACCCTAAAAGAATTGAACAAGATTCTCAGAATAATAATCTAGATGTTCCTAGTTCTTCTAAGAAGAAGAAAAAGAAAAATGATAGGACTTTGCAAACTTCTAGTGAACCTAATGTTGAAACACTTGACAATCCCAATAATACTTCTATCTCTGATGCTGAAACACAGTCCAGAGATGAACATGAACCTGATGATAATGCTAATAATGATGTTCATGTGGATGCTCAACCTAGTAATAACAATGATGTAGAGATTGAACCTGCTGTTGATCTTGATAACCCACAATCAAGAAACCAACGTTATGATAAGAGAGATTTTGTTGCTACGAAGCACGGTAAAGAAAGAGAACCATGGGTTCAGAAACCCATGCCCTTTCCTCCTAAACCATCCAAGTCAAAGGATGATGAGGATTTTGAGCACTTTGCTGAAATGATTAGACCTATTTTCTTACGTATGCGCCTAACTGATATGCTTGAAGTAAATCCTTATGCTAAATATATGAAGGATATCATCACAAATAAAAGAAAGATACCGGAAGCTGAAATTTCCACGATGCTTGCTAATTACATTTTTAAGGGTGGAATATCAAAGAAACTTGGAGATCCGGGTGTTCCAACTATACCATGCTCCATTAAAAGAAATTATGTTAGAACTTCTTTATGTGATCTTGGAGCCGGTGTTAGTGTTATGCCTCTCTCTTTATATCGTAGACTTGAATTGAATAAGTTGACACCTACTGAAATATCTTTGCAAATGGCTGATAAATCAACTGCTATACCTGTCGGCATTTGTGAGGATGTGCCTGTTGTGGTTGCAAATGTCACTATCTTAACGGAATTTGTTATTCTTGATATTCCCGAGGACGATAGTATGTCTATTATCCTTGGTAGACCTTTTCTTAATACTGCAGGGGCTGTTATTGATTGCAACAAAGGCAATGTCACTTTTCGTGTTAATGGCAATGAGCATACGGTACACTTTCCGAGGAAACAATCTCAAGTTCATAGCATCAATTCTATTGAAAAGGTTCCAACTAACATTTTTGGAGGTTTTGAATTTCCTCTCCCTACTGTCAAGAAAAAGTATGATATTCTTATTGTTGGGGATTTTCATTTCCCTGTTGAGGTAACTTAGTGTTATTCGAAATTTCTCCGGTTCCGTGTTATTCGGAATGCGTTTGTTAACAAGACTTGATCAACCTTGTTAGCGGGTTCATTTTGATGATCACGAGATGGATGAAACTAGAAGGCACAACCTTCTATACCCTCTTTTTACTTTCTGTTATTTAGATTAAATAAAGCAAAAAAAATTATTCGTCTGTTTTCTAAATTATCCGTGCAATAAAAAATAGTCCTAAAATAAAAGTGCTCCAAATGCCCTGCAAATTTAGTATGATTTTTTCTGGAATATTTGAGGATTTTAGGCACTGAAAACACTGTAGGAGGGGCAAGCACCGGGCCACGAGAGAGGAGGGCGCGCCCCTCCCCTGTAGGGTGTGCCCCCCTGTCTCGTGGGCCCCTGGTGGCCCCCCTCCACTTATGCGAGCACCCACACACTCCATCTTCTACCCAAAAAAAATCCCATCCAACTCAAGCCCGAGTTCTAGCTCGTTTTGCTGCGATTTTCGATCTCTTAGCTCAAAGCTCCATTCACAAAAATGCTTTGGGAGATTGTTGCTTGGTATGTGACTCCTCCATCGGTCCAATTAGTTTTTGTTTTAGTGCTTTATTCATTGCAAGTCCTTGCTATCTTGGTGACCCTGTTCTTGAACTTGCATGTTAATTTTTTGAGGTTCCAAGTAATTCTAATGCATGATATGGGCTCTAGGCACTTGTAGGAGTAGTTGCTATCAATCTTGTTTAGTTTTATGCACTTTTATTTTGAAGTTACTAAAATTTCAGAAAATTTCAGAAAATGTTGAGGAAACTTTTGAGGGGCTCTTCTAGCCAAAGCTCCCAAGAAAAACAAGCTAAAGAGAAGGAAAAAGCCAAGTATCATCTGCCCCGCTTAACGAAAGTACGACCGTGTGAATGGCCATGTGATGATTTCTTGAGAGAGGCTGGAATTTATGAAGACTTTTATGCTTTAATCGAGACTGCGGGCCTCACCAGTTTCATCAACGACCGAATCGATCAGTATCTCTTACTCACCAATACTTTCGTGCAAAACTTTTATTATTATCCTAAGAAGTCACCGCCTGCAGTATCATTTCATTTATATGACGAGTTCAAAGAAATGTCTTTACGTCATTTTTGCACGGTATGTAGGACACCTTATGAGGGAGAACTAGAGGAACCCCATCGTGAAGATGTGGCTGGCTTTGTTAATATTATTGATGTAGAAGAGCCAAAGAAGGGTTCCGAAGCAAAAGTCTCTAGCATACACTTTCCTGTTTTACGCTACTTTGCCATATTTGCTAGTAGATGCTTGATCGGTCATGGGAATAGTGGAAACTTGAGTGTTCCTGATATTATCATTCTTCAACATGCTTTGCTTGGAGACAATAGTTTTAATATGGGTGTCGTCGTTGCTAAACGGCTAGCCCTTAATCGTACAAAAGGCCCCATATTTGGAGGTATTTATGCTGCACGTCTTGCTAGACATTTTCAGATACCCATTAGGCACCATGAGGAAAAGGAGACAATATTGCCTCCTCACATTCTAGGTTACAAAAGCATGGTAGCGCATAAGTTTATTGTTGACAACGAAGATAGGATGCTCTTGTATAAACTTAGATTCAATAAGAAACACTTTGAGATTATTATCTTGCCTGCACCTCTGTTGTTTGATTTGCTTGCAGAAAAATTTCTCATTACACCGGAGGCGGTAAACAATCATCAAGCTCAAGCTTTTACTCCAGAACCTGAACCTAAACCGGAACCTGAGCTGGACCCCTATCGTGCATCATGTGTCCAGTGGGATCCGGAGATGACCAACCAGTGGTATCCTGATTACACCTCCCAATACATCGGGGAGAGTAGCAGCGGTCCTTGGTATTAGACCAACTTAGGCCAAAAGCCTAAGCTTGGAGGAGTACGTATTTCTCACCGACTTTACATTCATGTTCACACACTAGTCGTCAGTGCTCATACTCTTTCATTGTATTATCCATGTTAGTTTAAATTCCCTTTTTCTACTTTTCTTCTTGTGTGTTTGATAAACCTTGAGAAAAACCAAAAAATTAGTTAGTTTAATTTCCTTTCTTGTAGTAGAAATTAAAATGAAAAACCAAAAAGATTTCTAGTTCTTCTTTTTACTTGTTGGGAGCTTTCCCATGTAAATAGTATTATTTTCTTTTCTTTCCTTTGGGGGTCGAGAAGACCATATTGAAAATGCTTAGTGGCTATTATATGCCTGATTGTTTATTTAATTTAGAGCCCATATTACTTGTCTTCACTCTTGAATTGAATGCTTGCAGATTCCAGCTTAGTCCAATGCACGTACACTCTTATTATTATACACATCGTTCGGTCGTGCGAGTGAAAGGCAATAATGACGATATATAATGGACTTATTGGGATGAGAAAAGCTGGTATGAACTCGACCTCTCTTGTTTTTGTAAATATGATGATTCATCGTTCCTGAGTCAGCTATTATGAAGTAAACATATTTGCAATGACATTTAGAGATTATAGTTACTTGTGCCATGCTTGATTAGCTGTGAGTTATAATGGTTTACCTTGCGTGCCAACATGCTATTAGAATGATTATGATGTGGTATGATGGGATGGTATCCTCCTTTAAATGAATTGAGTGACTCGACTTGGCACATGTTCACGCATGTAGTTAAATCAAATCAACGCAGCATTCACGATATTTATGTTCATGGTGGATTATATCCTACTCATGCTTGTACTTGCTGTGAATTAATTTTAATGCATGCTTACGACTGTTGTCGCTCTCTCAGTTGGTCGCTTCCCAGTCTTTTGCTAGCCTTCACCTGTACTAAGCAGGAATACTGCTTGTGCATACAAACTCCTTAAACCCCAAAGTTGTTCCATATGAGTCCACTATACCTACATATATGCGGTATTTACCTGCCGTTCCAAGTAAATTTGTATGTGCCAAACTCCAAACCTTCAAATGAAATTCTGTTTTGTATGCTCGAGCAGCTCATGTAACAACTAGGGTTTCCTATATCTTCCATGCTAGGTGGGTTATTCTTAGAGGAGTGGACTCCGCTCCTCATTCACGAGAAAGGGCCGGTAACCGGGATGCCCAGTCCCATGATCCAAAAAGATCAAAGCAAATCAAAATAATTAAAAAAAAACTCCCCTAGGGTTGTTGTATGTTGGAGGCACTCGTTGTTTCGATCAAGCCATGGATTGATGCTTGTTGGTGGTTGGGGGAGTATAAACCTTTACCATTCTGTTTGGGAACTGCCTATAATGCATTTAGTGTGGAAGTTACAGCCATCTCATAGGTGTTGCGTTGACAGCGAAAGTATACCGCTCAAAATGTTATTCAATCTCTATTTTAAAATTGAGCTCTGGCACCTCCACAAATCCCTGCTTCCCTCTGCGAAGGGCCTATCTATTTACTTTTATGTTGAGTCATCACCCTTCTTATTAAAAGCACCAGCTGGAGAGCGCACTGTCATTTGTATTCATTATTATTGGTTTATATTGGGTATGACTTGACTGGATCTCTTTTACCATGAATTACAATGTTTAGTCAGTCCTTGATTTTTAAAGGTGCTCTGCATTTATGTTTTGCGGTCTCAGAAAGGTCTAGCGAGATACCATTTTGTTATATCATGTTACGATTATTTTGAGAAAGTGTTGTCATTCGAGTTTTATTATTATGACTCGCTAGCTGATTATGCTATTGATCTGAGTAATTGTGAGACCTATGTGTTATTGTGAGAATGGTTAGTTCGTAATATTTGCTGAAACTTGAATGCTGGCTTTTCATGTTTACAACAACAAGAGCAAATAGAGTTTGTAAAAGATTTTATTTATCACTTTCAGTTTATCAACTGAATTGCTTGAGGACAAGCAAAGGTTTAAGCTTGGAAGAGTTGATACGTCTCCAACGTATCTACTTTTCCAAACACTTTTGCCCTTGTTTTGGACTCTAACTTGCATGATTTGAATGAAACTAACCGGGACTGACGTTGTTTTCAGCAGAACTACCATGATGTTGTTTTATGTGTAGAAAAGAAAAGTTCTCGGAATGACCTGCAAATCCACGGAGACTTTTCAAAATTAATAAGAATTTTTGGCGAAAGAATCAAGGCCAGGGGGCCCAGGGCCTGTCCACGAGACAGGAGGGCGCCCCCCCCCCTAGGGCGCGCCCCCCTATCTCGTGGGCCCCCCGGACCTCCTCCGACCTCAAATCAAACTCTATATATACCGTCTCGCGGTGAAAAAAATCAAGGAGAAATTTTCATCGCGTTTTACGATACGGAGCCGCCGCCAAGCCCTAATCTCTCTCGGGAGGGCTGATCTGGAGTCCGTTCGGGGCTCCGGAGAGGGGGATTCGTCGTCGTCGTCATCATCAACCATCCTCCATGCTCACCGTTGTGAGTGAGTAATTCCATCGTAGGCTTGCTGGACGGTGATGGGTTGGATGAGATTTACCATGTAATCAAGTTAGTTTTGTTAGGGTTTGATCCCTAGTATCCACTATGTTCTGAGATTGATGTTGCTATGACTTTGCTATGCTTAATTCTTGTCACTAGGGCCCGAGTGCCATGATTTCAGATCTGAACCTATTATGTTTTCATCCATATATGTGTGTTCTTGATCCTATCTTGCAAGTCTATAGTCACCTATTATGTGTTATGATCCGACAACCCCGAAGTGACAATAATCGGGACACTCCTCGGTGATGACCGTAGTTTGAGGAGTTCATGTATTCACCATGTGTTAATGCTTTGGTCTGGTTCTCACTTAAAAGGAGGCCTTAATATCCCTTAGTTTCCACTAGGACCCCGCTGCCACGGGAGGGTAGGACAAAAGATGTCATGCAAGTTCTTTTCCATAAGCATGTATGACTATTTACGGAATACATGCCTACATTACATTGATGAATTGGAGCTAGTTCTATATCACCCTATGTTATAACTATTGCATGAGGAATCGCATCCGGCATAATTATCCATCACTGATCCATTGCCTACGAGCTTTTCATATATTGTTCTTCGCTTATTTACTTTTCCGTTGCTACTGTTACAACTACTACAAAAACCCAAAAACATTTACCTTTTCTGTTGCTACTGTTACCATTACTATCATACCACTTTTGCTACTAAACACTTTGCTGCAGATACTAAGTTATCCAGGTGTGGTTGAATTGACAACTCAACTGCTAATACTCAAGAATATTCTTTTGGCTCCCGTTGTGTCGAATCAATAAATTTGGTTTGAATACTCTATGCTCGAAAGCTGTTGTGATCCCCTATACTTGTGGGTTATCAGTCCTACCAAAATTGAGGTTTGTATCCCTTCTCGTTATAAGAATTCTTCTTGAAGTTGGTAGAATGTGATGGCTTGTTCTTTGCATCAAACTTGCCTGTCCCCTGAGATTTGTTCTTGTTGTTTTGGGGCTGGTTGGGCTGGAAGTTCTTCTCATGTACCATGTGGGCACTAGAAGCTCCCTCGGCGACCCGAGCACGTGTGTCTTTTGCTCTCGCCTTCTCTTCAAAATCAAGAGTGCTAATGAGATCCAAAATAGAAAACTCATTTCTCTTGTTTTTCAGAGAAGTAGCAAAATCATTCCACGAAGGTGGAAGCTTGGCAATGATGGTCCCAGCAAGAAGTTTGTCCGGCAACACACACTAAAAGTACTCAAGTTCCTTAGAGAGTGATTGTATCTCATGAGTCTGCTGAACAACAGAGTGCTCATCAGTCATCTTGTAGTCACAGAATTGTTGCATGACGTACAACTCGTTGCCAGCACCCGAGGCCCCAAACGTGGCCTCGAGCGCAGCCCACATGTCTTTGCTGCTATCAAACGACATATATGAATCCACAATGGAATCGTCAAGAACACTCGGCAGGGTGGATTTGACGAGGGTATCCATGTTCTCAAAAGCTTCCTGCTGTGTAGGATTAAGATCGCCCTCAGGCTTACCCTTAGTGGCGTCATTGCAGTACATGATCTAAAACCAATATAGTGCTCTTGTGCGCCACCTTTTATATTGCACCCCCTTAAAAGTAGATGGCTTCAAAAGCGCAACAAAACCACTCGGAGTAAATTGCCTATAATCAGGTTTTTGGATTGGATTGTTGAATATATGAGCAATTTACTATGAGATTTAATCCGAATCAACAGTAAATAGATCGACGGCAATTGCAAAGATCAAAGTAATGATGCAGACTAAACCAGGAGGACAGAATCACATACTGTACAGCGGGAGCAGAACCACTATCGTTGATGTTGTCACTCAAGTCATTGATGAAGAGGTTATCGAGGTCGGGGAAGAAGGCTGCCGTTAAGGAAGTTGTCGCTAGCAGCAGTCACAGGAGTGTACTCCCCAAAAACTTGATCGCCCCTCTCTCGTACAGGATCACGAAAGGTGGGGTTCGGAGGACTGTTGTCCCTTATCGCGGTGCATGCCGGAAGGAGTGCTGGAGAAGAATTGCGTGGCGGCGCTAAGATCTGGAACGGTGCGAAACCATATGATACAGCGGCGGCTAGGGTAGAGCATGTCAGGTCAGTCGTGCGTGTAAGACCAAGTATAATAGTAGGCCTTTGGCCCCCAAACCCAACGTCCAAGTCAATAATAGCCTCACCAAGGTTTGTCTCGAAAAAAAACTGAGTAATTAAGGCGTCCGCTAATTATTAATTAACGACTTACAATAATTTTCCGACCAACAAAAATATAGACCACGTGGATAACTTTTGTCCTTAGATAGGCTCATTCTCGAAGAGCGCGCATGTAGGTTTCCTATTATCATGCTCACCACGGGGAAATATCATGTGCTCCCATACTCACTAGTAGTTTCATGCATATGACACTAGTCTATGTTACTACTCCCTCCTTTCCGGTTTATAGAGATGTTTAGAGTAACATAGTAATATGTTACAGTATAAGTTACTCCCCACTATGACCAGCCTTGGCCTCTCCCAACGCTCCACCATGTATAGCTGCTAAGCCTGCCACGTAGGCATAAAATATGATGTGGCAAGTTAATTAAGAAGAGAGAGACTAGTTTGGTGACCGCAGGAAGAAACAATGGAAAGACATTTTTGAGTCTATAGCTAATTAAATGAAGCAAGCTTAGCAACAACAAACTAAGCACCTATGCATTGGAGACTTGAGTTGCTAAGCCATTTAATGCACTTAGCACCTCATCTAAGCACATCTAAGCACTTAGCACCCCCTTGACCGTGGACCTTGATGGTGTACGTCACCTTGTGTTCAGATCTGAGATGCCACGTGTACCAGATGAATGACTCCAAGCTCGACCACCGTGATGCAAGAGGTGTGAGCCGAGGAGTACTGTTGGAGACACCCCCCTCAGACTAGCCACAATGGGTAGTAACATAGACTAGTAACATGCTCATGTTACTAGTCTATGTTACTACCTCTATATAGTAACATATCTGTGGTAACATGCAACACTTCATTTATTAGGCTATAGACACATCTTGCATTGATATGTGTGATGTTACTACTTTCCTCTCTTTATTCATTTATTGCTTGCCACATCATCTACCTTATCTAGACATGTGTGATGTTACTACCTATGTTACTCCCACTATGGGTAGTCTCATAATTTTCCTCATCGTCATCTGAGTCCTAGAAGATCTCACCCACATCATCATTAGGCATGCAGCCGCCTTGATAGACAACATGCGCAGAAGGAGTAGAGGCGACTGGGGATGCACCACGTCATGGGCACTCCGTACGTGCTCGTGTGTGTGTAGCGTGCGTGTTTTTTCATCGGTGCTAGCTCTAAGGCCGAGGTTGCGGTCATCTTCGTCTCTGACTAGTTGTTGAGCAACGATGGCAAAGAGGTGCTGCAAGAGATGCGTACGCGCCGTTGTGTGCGAGCTTTGTTGTAGCACGATGAACCGTTCGTCACCGCAGATGGCGCACGCCTCCATGCAACCGAGTGTGTGCGCATGCATGTGTTATTCACGTGCACTCTGCAACCGAGTGTGTGTGCATGTACGTGTTGTGTACGTGCGTTGTGTGCTCCATGTTGTGCGCGTATGTGCATGAGTTGGATCGGATGGAGTTAGTGCGTTGGCGTGTGTGCATGTGTGGCTGCATGCGTCTTGTACATGCGTGGCTTGTTGCGTGGTTATCAATATAAACTATAAAACATCTTCATCTTAGCATCCTGATGTATCGTCTCTAGTGGTTAGCGAAGAGTTCATATTCTTTTATTTGTTTATAGGTGGGCAGGCGGCAAAAAACAGGGGAAACGCGCAAGGTTCCTTGCAGACACTCCACTGCGAGGTTCCTTGCTCCTTCTCGATCGTCAGGAATCTATGTTCTTCAACTCTTTTTTTACTTGAGCTTTGTTCATCCTTTTGCCAACACGCGAGACATCTAGCATCAAGGTGCACATGCCATGCAAGAAAATGGAGATAATCAGATAAGCAGTGCGTAAGTGAGTCATGCACTTCGATGGAACCTACTACGCAATATTTTTTCTCCTCGATGGCACGTGAATAGTGCACGTACTCAACGACGGAGCACGGGATGGTAGCCATGACATGGTCAGCCCTTTTTTGGAGAGAGAACATAGTAAATAACTTTGATGTGTTCCGTCAACTCACAGAACGACGAGAAGCTTGCTTACTACGCCTTCTCCCTCGCCAACGCATGCGCGGTGGCTCGCAACACGAGGAGAAACTTTTGCTTACAAGCGGTGGATGTGCAACAGTTCATTTGGTGTCAGATTGCCAGAAGTACTACTGTAGAACCATCGACTTTCAGAAGAGGCGAAGAGCCAAGTGCAAGGTCACCTACTAACCTTAGGCTAGGCGTAGTGGGAGTAACATAAGTAGGGGTACCTCCTTTATTCTAGAAACAACCACACGCGAATATTGGCGGTAGCAGCACAGCAACTGAATCAAAAATCAAAACCAACCAATGAACTACTACCAATGGTGAGCGTTTGCTAGTACGTATCATGTACTCTGCCTGTCCATGTATATAGGGCTTAATGCGTTACGGGCCAGTTTCACCACGGGCTGTTAATGGGCCAAGAGTTACAAAGGGCCTCATATGGGCCGAAAGACGTCATGGGCCATACATGGGCTGGAAGTTAAAATAGGCTGGAATCATATTGGACAGCCTAGATGATGCTACTGGGCCTAATTCGGATAGGTCGTAACGGGCCCTGGGTTAGCGAGCTGTAAATGGGCTATATGCGAACAGGCCATTAACAGGCTTCCCGTGGGCCGACCCGCCACCTTTTGACCAAGTCAAATGGGCCGGCGTTTTCACATGAATGGGCCTCTATTGCGCCGTGCCATATGTCAACATATCATAGGCGCCTTCGGTCCAATGAGTGGATGACATCTGTCCTAATGGTGAGCCGACACGTGTTTCCTACAGCCAATGATGATTTTACATGTGGAAAATCCCCATTGGTCCGGGCTGTTAACGGGTTATCGGATCCAAAACCGGACCCGATAGCTTAACGGCGTTCCGTTACGGTGGATGCCACGTGTCAATCACCCTTGACGAAAGCACTTCTGTGATGCGTGATTTATCGTCATGGAAGTGGACACTTTCGTGATGATAATTTTGGTAATGTCATGGAACACTTCTACGACAACACAGGTATGACTATCTTGATTCTGTCATAAAATCATCATGGATGTACATGCATGACAAAAAACGCGACCTACTGTGACAAACATGTATCATCATGGAAGTGTATTTTTTTTGTAGTGAAGATCAAAGCGCTTGAGCAGATTGAGGCGTCCAGACGAGTCAAGGATGTCCGTAGGCTTGCTGGCTGTGTTGCCGCCTTGAGGAGCTTCATCTCTAAATCTGCTGAGCACGCCCTCCCCCTTTTCAAGATTTTGGAAAAGGCGGGTGTCAGGACCCCGACTCAATGTCACATCGATCTAGCATGTAACACCTCATATCACTTTGCGGCCTCACGCACGGTATTCCCACGGGTATCGCCTTACCTTTGCCCGGGACCGTTTGCGCCTTTTGGCACACGTATATGACAGTGTCGCTAGCATCCATATGATAAGGAGCCCGGGTTGACATGGCTAGTCGTAAACCCAAAGCGGCACAGACTTACAGGGACAGGCATCCATGACCCAGCATCGAACGTGTCGGTCATCAGCGAGTGAATCCAGGCTGTAGCACTGGGCTAGCAGGACTCCGGTGAACTGGGCTGTAGCGGGCTAACAGGACTCCGGTATTCATCGCGTGACATTTCCCTGAAGGGACAGACACAGGAACGAAGAAGGACACATGCCGGCCAGCCTAAGTGTTCCGGAGCAGTAGCAAGCTACCATGGCTCGGTGGAAACACTAGGAGACATTTCCCTGTAAGAGAGGCTACTAAAGATAAACAACTAGATGGTCAGATCCCACACATACCAAGCATTTCAATAACATACACACAATATGCTCGATATGTGCAAATACAACATGGCATCACAACATGACTCTATGACTCAAGCAATCTATTCAATAGGCTCCGAGGGGCGAGATATTACAAACATGGGTCTCATGACCCAACATTCAGAGCATACAAATCAAGCACACGCGGAAGCTATCATGTCTGAGTAAAGACATCTATAAATGAAAAAGGCTGAGAAGCCTGACTATCTACCAAATCCTGCCGAGGCACAAGATCGTAGCTGAGGTAACAAGCTAAACGTCGAAGTCCACGCGGAACTACTAGCGAGACCGAAGTCTCTGCAAAAACATAAAATAGGCAAACGTGAGTACAAATGTACCCAGCAAGACTTACATCAAAACTAACTACATATGCATCATTATCAACAAAGGGGATGGTGGGGTTTAACTGCAGCAAGCCAGCTTTGACTCGGTGGCTATCCTAAACTACGACTGCAAGCGACTCTTTTGAGGTGGCGCACACGAGTCCACATATTCACCAACCAATACACCACTATGGAACCGCTCCCGTCTCCCTACGAGAACGCCATCCATAGCACTCACGCTTATCTTGCGTATTTTAGGGTATCCACTTTCACTTGTCTATGAACTGATATAAGCAACCCAGAAGTCCTTTTCCGCGGACACGGCTATTCGAATAGATCATACTAACCCTGCAGGGGTGTACTTCTTCACACACGCTCTCACCACTTACCGCCGTTTACACGACATGTACTCGGCAACCTTCAAGCGGAAGCCCAACGTGGGTGTCGGCCACGGCCTGCCTAAACACTCGAGTCTCTAGTCCAGGTTTATCGCCTATTCGGGTTCCATCCATGAGGAGATCCGGCCGGAGTTTCGCTCACAGCCCCAAACGATGTGAACAGGGTTCCCGAGACACCAAACGGGCGCCCGGTACACCGTGCCACGTGCCTACCGCATCACAGCCCACCCCTACGGTCAGCGCTGCGCACGGCCTCCAGCATACTACAAACACCAGAAACTACTTGCAACTCCTGGACAGAGGACAAGGGTGATTAAGCAGCCGAGAGGGTCCATTGGTTTTGGGCCCAATGCGTGGTAGTAGCTGAATCATGGATCACAAACACAGAACTCAGTTCCTGAGGACGGCTGCAATGAGACAACCCACCATGTACTCCTACATGGCCTCTCACCGCTACCTTTACCAAAACGTGTTCACACACTTAGCTCACACACAGTAGGACAGGTTCACACGCCTCTGATTCATCCCCGGTGAATCAGACCTGACTCAACTCTAAGCAATAGCAGGCATGACAACAAGCATGAATGAGTAGGCACATCAGGGCTCAAACAACTCCTACTCATGCTAGTGGGTTTCATCTATTTACTGTGGCAATGACAGGTCATGCAAAGGATAAAGGGGTTCAGCTACCGCAGCAAGTAACAGATGAATCGTTGTTGTCCTAATGCAGTAAAAGAGAGCAGGAGCGAGAGAGTGGGTTTGTATCGGAATGAACAAGGGGGTTTTGCTTGCCTGGCACTTCTGAAGATAACATTGAGTCTTCATCAGTGTCAACGATCACATCATCGGTATCACGTCTATCGAAAGGGGGCAATCACCGGCAACTGAGGAAAGACACAATCAATGCAATGCACAATATGATGCATGCTCATGACATGGCAATATGAATGTGTTTTCAGCTAATGCAACTAGCAACAGATTAAATGAAGTTGGTTTGAATATAATATTCAAATTCAAACTCCATATGTGATTATTCAAATGCCATTTAATTGATTTGTGCTAAACAGCAGCTATAAGTTGTTCTAACATGCATGAAAATGGTACAGATGGATTCCTTGAATTTTTCTGATAATTTTTCATATATAAATTATTTAATTTGGAGCTACGGTTGAATTTCTATGAATTTTAGAAGTTTTAGGCATTTTCTGGAATTTCCTGATTATTATAAAATAAACTAAATTCCAGAAAAGGAATATTGCGTCAGCATGACGTCATTCTGACCTCAGCAGAGTCAACAGGGGCTGGTCCGGGTCAAACTGACCTGTGGGCCCTGCATGTCAGTGTCTGGACTAACTAAACTAATTAAAATTAACCCTAACTAACTTGGTTAGCCGGGCGGGGCCCGCATGTCAGTGTAATTAGTCTAACTAATTTTTAGTTAACACTAATCCTAACCTAATTAACAGGCCGGCCCCACCTGTCATGGACACAGGGGGGGGGGTCCCGCCGTGGTCAACGTGGGTCAAACCCACCGGCGGCTTGACGCCGGCGAGGCCAACCGCGGTGGCGAGCCTCGGGTTTTGCCCACAGGGCTCGGTTTGGCGCGCGGAGCACAGCTTCGGGATGCGGACGCTCGTCCGCATCCAACTGTGGTGGTGGCGCGGCCGGGAAGTGGCCGGAGTGGTGCCGGCGACGAGCTCGGCGGCGGCCGAAGCTCGGGTGCAAGTGGGGATGGGGCTGCGGTGCGCAAACAAGCGCGGCGAAGTGCCACGGAGGCTCTACGCGATGCGGGGAGCGCGTTGGGCGCATGCCCGGGACCAAATGGTCACCGGAGCATCACCGGCGACGAGTGCGGCGGCGGCGAAGGTTCGGCCATGGCGGGCCTACAGCGTAGAGAGCGGGCGCGACCAGGGGAGAAGGGGGAGACGATGCGGGTTCTCACAGCGCGTCCGATGGCGTCGTCGGCGAGGTCGGGGGCGGTCGGGTTGCTGCGAATCGACGACGACGGCTGTCGGTGCAGAGGACGAAGGCAACAACGATGACGGCGCTGCGGGGCGCTCCGGCGTCGTTTGTCTCAGCGAAGATGAAGAGCAGGTCATGGCGGAGCTCCTGGACCGCTCGAGAGGACGAGGGGGAGGCGATAGCCGCGGTGGTGCTCGTCGGTAGTGTCGGCGCGGTCCCGTGAGGTGGGGAACAGCGAGGGAGAGAGAGCCAGGGAAGGGGAGAGAGCTCCAGGGAAGAGAGGAAGGGCTGGACGGCTCCGGGCGGCTGCGTGGCGTCTCCACGCATGGATAGGCTCGAAGGGGAGGCCTCCAACACGAAGCAGGAGGTGGCCGGCGTCGGCGCGCGTGCGTCCAGCACGCAGCTGCTTCGGGGCGAGGGGGAGGAAGATGACTGGCAGCTGGGCTGCACAGTAACGGGCCGCGCAGAAGCTGGGCCGGCTGGGCTACCAGGTGAGCAACAGGTAGGTCTTCTGCTCTTTTTTTGATTTACTATTTTCTATTTTCTGTAGTTTGTTTTGATTTAGTTTAGCAACTAAATCATTTAAATAAATTCTGTAGATTTTTATGTGGCTTGCTAAAATATATACAAAGCCACTCACAAACTTCCAGAATTATTGGAGTCATATTTAATATATATTAAATATAAATCCAAAGCAAATAGTTATTAGATTAATTCAAATGACCAAAATAATTATCTCTGTGACTCCAAAAATATTGGTTTAAATTTTACCTCTTACCAATATTTCCATGGAATAACAGGAACATTTTCTTGGACACATTTGAGAAGATTTAATTGTTGGTTATTTTTAGAGGTTTCTGAGGCTTTGAAAATTCCTCAATTCAAATTTCATTTGAAATAAAACATGATGCTCACAAGAGGTCTAGCCTAGTGCATTACCAGAAGCTAGGGATGTGACAGCGGGTCCAATGAAATGGACTCCGGAGGCAGAGGCAGCGCTGCAAGATTTGAAGAGGTACCTCTCCTCTACACCGATACTAGTCGCACCCAAGCCACAAGAACTGTTGCTACTGTATTTAGCAGCGACGAATCAAGTGGTCAGTGCTGCACTGGTGGCGCAGAGAGAAGTCGAGGAAGAGGCAACAGCGGCAGCAAAGCCACCGGATGAGAAACCAGGGCTGGCAGGGCCCGATGCCAGCAAGGCAGAACCCCCGGCACAGTCCGGTTCCGGCAGGACAGAGTCTGCGCAATTAAGCGAAGTAGGGCAGAAGAAGAAGGTGGTGCAACACCCAGTCTATTTTGCCAGCTCCCTCTTGCAGGGGGCTAGGTCAAGGTATTCTGGCATGCAGAAGTTGCTTTTCGGCCTCCTTATGGCCTCAAGAAAGCTGCGCCACTATTTCAAGCACATGAGGTCACCGTCATCACTCGCCTCCCGTTGCAACGAATCTTGCACAACCCAGATGCAACTAGGAGGATTGTGGAGGGGGCTTTGGAGCTGTCAAGCTTTGGGCTCAAGTTTGAAAGTACTTCGACGATCAAAAGCAGATCCTTGGTAGAGTTCATAGCAGAATGGACATCCACGCCCGACGAAGAAGTTCAAGAAACCACCCTTCCCGACAAAGATGCAAGTAGTCATTGGATTATGTACTTTGATGGGGCTTTCTCGTTGCAAGGTGCTGGTGTCGGCGTGCTGCTCGTTGCACCCACCGGAGAGCGCCTCAAGTACATAGTACAGATGCATTTTCCCCGGGAGAAGTCAACAAACAACACCGCAGAGTACGAGGGGCTGCTTTCCGATCACAGGATCACGGCGGACCTCGGGATCAGGAAGCTCGTCATTAGAGGTGATTCACAGCTTGTCGTCAAACAAGTCAATAAGGATTATCAAAGCCCGTTGATGGAGGCCTACATCGATGAAGTGAGAAAGTTGGAAGAACGCTTCGATGGTCTGCAAGCAGAGCATGTTCCTCGAGCAGAGAACAGCATTGCTGATGACCTATCAAAACACGCTGCCCTCAAAGTTGCATGTGGAACCAGGTACCTTTGTTCTCCAATTAACCCAGCCATCCGTTGAACCATCAGCGTGACAGAACAAGCGAAGGAAGACGGGCCCCAGCAAATACTTTCCCGCGGAGCTCCCAGGAGCCGCCGGCAAGGAAGTTACCGGGTACCCCAAGCTTGCCGGGGAGCAGCAATCTCCGGCAGGGCCCCAAGCCCTTACCATAGAGACAGCTGCCCCGTGGCAGAAGACATGCCTTTAGTCCTTGTCGTCGAGCCTCAGGCTCCAGCATGGGCGCAGCATACAGTTTGTTTCCTCCAAACAGGGGAGCTCCCTGAGGAGCAGGAAGAAGCAGAAAAAGTAGCCCGTCGGTCTCGCATGTACCAGTTCATGGATGATGTCCTATATAGAAGGAGACTGAACGACATGAAATTGAAGTGTATTCCTCGAAAGGACGGACTGGAGCTATTGGCAGAGATACACGGAGGCATATGTGGCTCCCACATAGGGTCAAGAGCCCTTGCCGGCAAGGCATTCCGACAAGGTTTCTTCTGGCCCACTGCCCTCCAGGATGCAACGGCACTAGTAACCAAGTGTGAAGCATGCCAGTTTCATTCAAAGAAGCTTCATCAACCAGCCCAGGCTCTTCAAACAATTCCTCTTTCCTAGCCATTTTCAGTCTGGGGGCTCGACATACTGGGCCCCTTTCCCCGTGTTGTTGGAGGCTTTGAGTACATGTACGCTATGATTGACAAGTTCATAAAGTGGCCGGAAATGGAGCCAGTGAGAAAGCTAACAGCGCAGTCGGCCGTCAAGTTCTTCAAAGGACTCATTTGCCGTTTTGGTGTGCCAAACAGAGTCATCACCGACAACGGCACACAGTTCACGAACCACACCTTCATGCAGTATATCCAAGACCTTGGCAGCAAAGTTTGCTTTTCTTCTGTTGCTCATCCAAGAAGCAATGGCCAAGCAGAAAGGGAAAATGCTGAAGTGTTGTGAGGCCTTAAAACAAGAACTTTCAATAGGCTGCGCAAATGTGGAAGACGCTAGATTGACGAATTGCCAACGGTTCTTTGGTCAATCAGAACGACACCAAATCGAGCCACTGGCCAGACACCCTTTGCCCTGGTATATGGGACAGAAGCAGTTCTCCCCATGGAACTCATATATGGGTCGCCTCGAGTGCTCACTTATGATGAGCTTGAGCAAAAGCAGTTGCACCAAGATGATGCAATGCTCCTTGAGGAAGATCGTCTTCGAGCTACTGTGCAAGCCGCTCGCTTTTAGCAAGCCTCGCGCCGCTATCATAGCCGCAAGGTTCACGCCCGAAGCCTTGAGGAAGGCGACCTTGTTCTTTGGCGTGTTCAGTCCGCCAAGAATTCAAACAAGTTGATGCCAAAGTGGGAAGGCCCTTATCGGATAATATGAGTCACCAGGCCTGGCGCAGTCCGCCTGGAGACCAAAGATGGCATTTTGGTGAGCAACTCCTGGAATATCAAACATCTTCGCAAGTTTTACCCATAGGCGCAGTTGCCGGGAGCCTCGGAAACCCCCCTTTTGTACTAGCCTTGCCGGCAAAGGCATGTAACCCTATGTACAGAGCCAGGCACAGACCCTGTGCGCAGCTAGATAGTTTTTAGTATGTATAGTTTCCTGCTAGTTTCCATGTCTATGTATATATAGGTATGCATGCATGCTTGCCCAGGATATTGTGCTATCTTAGATCCTAGCAGGTACTGGGGAACCGCCAAGGCCCTGTGACCCTACCCTCTCCTCCTTTCAGCCGCAGTGACAACGCTCCAGCAAGAAATTGAGAAGACTGCTCGGCACGTCGTCCCCGACAACCCAACCAGATAAAGTTCATCTCTTGCCCATCCATGTTCGTAACTTGTGACTTGTGCATTAGAAAATCTCGCCACTCTATTTAGACCTAGGTGCTCCCATCCCCGACTCGAACGCTGCTTTGGTCAGGGTGGTTGCAGTAACCTTTGGTAAAAAGATATTGGCAGGGGGGCTGGACCCTGCGTCTATAACCCGGCAGATGTGACTCTCCGGCAGGCAGAGAGGGCACCGGCAAGGTAGCTTGCCAGAGAAACTCATTTATCTTTATTAAAGGGGCGTTTCGCCTCTGCATGAACGTGTACGTGCATGAGTTCCCAGCAAAAGCTCATCTTTTTCATTGATATGCTGACGCAAGTACAAATGTTATAGAACATAAGCATGGGCTCGGGAGGTTACATTTTTCTAGAAAGTTAAAATTTGGCAAGTGCCTACAAATTGAGAAAAAGAAAAGTGCCCCATAATCCCCGTTCTTGCCCTTTTCCTCCCAGGCATAGCAGGTGAAGACAGGGACGAGCATGGGGAATGCGTCGATGGAGAGCTTGACGAGGAAGCCCGTCCACCACCGATGCCAGAGCCAGCAGGATACAACCCCCAGCAAGGCGTGTTGCCGGGGGAGGAAGCGGAGCAAATGGGGTAGGAAGGCAAAGATGGCTGCACACGCGCTTGTACAACCTGATGAAGAACTCGTAAGGGTAGTCTCCGACATGGCCGACCATTGGAGGAGGGGCCACCGGCGGAGGCACCGCCGGTGCGCCGCCCCGTCCTCCTCTTCCCCGAGTACCGCGGCGACCTCGGCCTCGTTCCCTTCCTCCCCCCCTCAAGGCAGGCTCCACCGCCAGAAGGCCTGGAGGAGGAGGAGCGCGCTATCGAGTAGAAGCCCTCGTTGCCGCCATCGAAGCGTGATGTCGTTTGAAACTACGTCGATATTTCCCCGAAGAGGAAGCGATGATGCAACACAGCAGCATTAGGTATTTCCCTCAGATATGAAACCAAGGTTATCGAACTAGTAGGAGAACCAAGCAACACAATGTAAACAACCCCTGCACACAAATAACAACACCTTGCAACCCGACATGTTAAAGGGGTTGTCAATCCCTTTCGGAGTACGGTGCCTCAAGATAAGCAAAGGACGTGAGGTAAATTTGTAGTAGATTGATAGATCGAACACCAAATAAAATAAATAAGAATAAATTGCAGCAAGGTATTTTTGTATTTTTGGTTTAATAGATCTGAAAATAAATGCAAGGAAAAAGTAGATCGCAAGGCAAATATATGAGAAAGAAGACCCGGGGGCCGTAGGTTTCACTAGTGGCTTCTCTCGAGAAAAATAGCAAATGGTGGGTGAAAAAATTACTATTGGGCAATTGATAGAACTTCAAATAATCATGACGATATCTAGGCAATGATCATTACATAGGCATCACGTCCAAGATTAGTAGACCGACTCCTGCCTGCATCTACTACTATTACTCCACACATCGACCGTTGTCCAGCATGCATCTAGTGTATTAAGTTCATGAAAAAACGGAGTAATGCATTAAGAATGATGACATGATGTAGACGAATCCGTTTATCTATTGCGGCAGATATGGATCTCATATTTTTATCCTTAGTAGCAACGATACATACGTGTCGATTCCCTTTCTGTCACTGGGATCAAGCACTGTAAGATCGAACCCACTACCGGGCACCTCTTCCCATTACAAGATAAATAGATCAAGTTGGCCAAACAAAACCCAAATATCAGCGAAGAAATGCGAGGCTATAAGAGATCAAAGAACTCAAATAACTTTCAAGGATATAAAAAGATATAACTGATCATAAACTCAAAATTCATCAGATCCTAACAAACACACCGCAAAAAGGACTTACATCATATGGATCTCCAAGAGACCATTGTATTGATAATCAAAAGAGAGAGAGGAAACCATCTAGGTACTAACTACGGACCCGAAGGTCTACAAAGAACTACTCACGCATCATCGGAGAGGCACCAATGGAAGTGGTGAACCCCTCCGTGATGGTGTCTAGATTGGATCTGGTGGTTCTGGACTCTGCGGCGGCTAGATGAATATTTTGTCGACTCCCCTAGGGTTTCTAGAATATTGTGGTATTTATAGAGCAAAGAGTCGGTCCAGGGGGCACCCGAGGTGGGCACAACCCACCAGGACTCCCCCAGGTGCAACCAGGGCCCATCTTCTTCCTTTTGGTCCATAAAAATCATCGTAAATTGGCGTGGCATTTGGACTCCATCTGATATTGATTTCGTACGATGTAAAAAACATGGAGAAAACAGCAACTAGCACTTGGCACTATGTCAATAGGTTAGTACCAAAAAATGATATAAAATGATTATAGAACATCCAAGAATGATAATAAAACACCATGGAATAATCAAAAATTATAGATACGTTGGAGACGTATCAGCAGCCCCAAGCTTAACTCCTGCTCGTCCTCAAGTAGGTAAGTGATAAAAACAGAATTTTTGATGCGGAGTGATGTTTATCATGTCATATCATATTATTTTGTTTATAGCATGGACATTTGGACTTTTGTGTGATTCAATGCAATAGTCTAGTTTTGACATAATAATTTAGATACTCAAGCATATCAACAAGCAACCATGTCTTTCAAAATATCAATGCTAAAACAAGTTATCCCTAGCCCAACATGCTCAAACATTGATCCATTCATGAAACACACTCGAATATTAGCTACACCCAATACTTAAGTATGATCATATTGCCCCCTAGTTGGTGCTTTTATAAGAGAGAATGGAGACTCAATTTCAAAAATAAAAATTGCATAAAGTAAAAGAAAGGCCCTTCACAGAGGGAAGTAGAGATTTGTAGAGGTGTCAGAGCTCAAACCGAAAAAACAGAGATAAAAACATTTTGGGAGGTGTATCTATCCCACCAATGAAAATGACTTGGAGCATCCCAACACTTTCCATGCTAGATATATCATAGGCGGTTCCCAAACAGAAAATAAAGTTTATTCCTTTTTCCACCCTACTTTCACTTTCCATGGCTAGTCGTATCCACGGGTGCCCACCATACCAACACTTTCCAAGGAATTTATTATTTGACAACACAAAGTAAATTCATTTTTGCATTTCGGGAATGGGCATCCCTAATACCTTTGCCTTACTCTCGTGCAATGACAAGTGAATAAACACTCGTCGTGAGAATAACACATCTAGCATGGAAAATATTAGCTACCATTTACCATTCTGCGAGCGAAATAAACACACAAAAGAGAAGTTTAGTTTGAAAAATAGAGATGGCACATGCAAATTTGCTTAGAGCGGCAAAAGAATACCGCATATAGGTAGATATAGTGGACTCATGTGGCAAAATTGGTTTAAAGGATTTTGGATGCACAAGTATAGGTCATACTTGGTGCAAAATGAAGGCTAGCAAAAAGATTGAGAAGCGACCAACCAAGAAACGAAAAATGTCATAAGCAAGAATTAAGCATAATTAACACCAAATAATGCACCATAAGTAGGATATAATTTTCATTGGATGATTATTTACTTTCGTGCATGCATAGGGAATCACAAACCTTAACACCAATATTCTTACTAGAGCACAATTACTCATCAACATAACTCACATATCACATCATCGTATCTCAAAACTATTACTAAGAATCTAGTTTATTTTGTCCAATGATCTTGATGACATATATATATATATATTTCTTTATCCTTCTTGGATATCTACCACTTTGGAACTAATTTTCATGTGTTGCTTTTCATAAGCTCAAACAAATATAAGTGAAGATCATGAGCATAACATATTTTCTTTCTCTCAAAATTATTTAAGTGAAGCAAGAGAGAATTTCTTCAAACTTTTACTAACTCTCAAATAGATCTAAGTGAAGCAAGAGAGAATTTCTTCAAAAATACTAAGCACACCATGCTCAAAAAGATATAAGTGAAGCACTAGAGCATGTCCATTGCTCATAAAAATTTAAGTGAAGCATAGAGAGCAATTCTAACAAGTCATGACATAATTTTGGCTCTCTCAAATAGGTGTGTCCAGAAAGGATTGATGACTTAAAACACAAAATAAAACAAGCAAAGACACATATCATACAAGACGCTCCAAGCAAAACACATATCATGCGATGAATAAAAATATAGCCTCGAGTAAAATAACGATGGTCGTTAGAAGAAAGAGGGGATGCCACTCGGGGGCATCCCCAAGCTTAGTTGGTTGCTCATTCTTGGGTAATAGCTTGGGATGCCGGGGCATCCCAAAGCTTAGGCTCTTCTATCCTTATTTCATCCATCGTAAGATAACCCAAAACTTGAAAACTTCAATCACACAAAACTCAACAAAACCCTTGTGAGATCCGTTAGTAAAAGAAAGGAAACCACTACTATAAGTGTTGGGTATATGACTATTAGGTATGACCCGCCCAGGAGGGAGCCGGGTTATACCTATGGCGGTTCATCAATACAAAGCCCATGAGGATTTTCGAGATGACGGTTCATGAAGCGAAGTCCCAAGAGCGACTTAGGGCCCATAGGAGTAAACCGCCATATGTTTATGACTTGTACTGTAAGGCAGGTATATTTAGTTACTGAGCTGGACACGTTATTTATGAGCCAGCCGGGACTCCGTGAGCCACTAGGCATCAACCTATGTATATAAAGGGACAACCCGGCGGCGGTTCAGGGCAAGGGAGAAGAGATCGAAAGCTAGGTCAAGCGTATTCGCTCCCTGGTAATTGAGACATAAGCAATACCACCTCAAAATGGATTAGGCCTTTACCTTCACCACAAGTGGCCGAACCAGTATAAACTCTTTGTGCCCTTTGTCCTGTTTAACCCCTTTAAGCTAACCTAGTTGCGATGGCTCCACGACTAAGTCCTCACACAGGACATCTGCCGTGACAATTCCACGACAATAAGTGCTGTGTTAAACCAATTCCTATTTTGTTTTTATATTATATCTACTGTATTCCAACTTTTCTATGGCAAAAAATCATCAAAGAAAACCATAGAGCCATCAAAATAAGCACACAACACAAAGAAAACAAAATTTGTCAAAACAGAACATTCTCTAGTAATCTGGAACTTCCGAATACTTCTGTGACTCCAAAAATTCTACCAAATTAGGACGACCATTATAATTTGTAATCTTCTACAAAAATAATCAAGGAAAAGGCTCTTTTATGTGATTTATGAGAATTATTTTTGTGAGCACAAAGTTTCTGTCTTTTTCAGCAAGATCAAACAACTATCACCCCAGAATATCCTAAAGGCTTTACTTGGCACAAACACTAACTAAAACACAAAAAACACAATCATAACAGTAGCATAATTGTGCAAACACTCAATAACAGAAAGCAAAAAAGCAAAAAAAAATTATTCATTGGGTTGCCTCCGAACAAGCGCTCTAGTTTTATGCCCTTAGCTAGGCATAACGTGTAGGATCTAAGTTTTGTCATATTTGGTTCTAGATACATAAGATGCCCTCATGATTGATTCATACCATGGCTTAATTCTTGTTCTAGGAAAGTGTTCCATACCCTTCCTCAAAGGAAATTGGAACATAATATTGCCTTCTTTCATATTAATCATTGCACCGATAGTGCATAAAAACGGTCTACCAAGAATAATTGGGCAAGACGGATTGCAATCAATATCAAGAACAATAAAATCTATGGGCACATAATTCCTATTTGCAAGAATAAGAACATCATTAACTCTTCCCATAGGCTTTTTAATAGTAGAATCCGCTAAGTGAAAATTTAAAGAGCATTCTTTAATGTCGGTAAGACCAAGCACATCACATAAAGATTTCGGAATTGTAGAAACAGTGGCACCCAAGTCACATAAAGCAAAACACTCAAATTTTTTAATCTTGACTTTGATAGTAGGTTCCCATTCATCTTGCAATTTTCTAGGAATTTAAACATCTAATTCCATTTTTTCTTCAAAAGCTTTCATCATGGAATCAAAAATATGTTTAGGAAAAGCTTTATTTTGTTCATAGGCATGGGGTGAACTTATCATGGATTTCAAAAAAGAAATACAATCAACCAAAGAGCAACTATCATAATTAAAGTCTTTGTAATCCAAAATAGTGGGCACATCACTAGTTAAAGTCTTGACCTCTTCAAACCCACTTTTATCAATTTTTTCAATAATATTTTCACCCTCCAAAATATTTGGACGCCTTCTACCTAAAGTTGACTCTTCTCTGGTCCCTTTTTCATCAAAATTAATTTTACTAAACAAGGAATCAATAGAAGAAACACCAATCATTTTAAGATCTTCATCACTTTTGCAAAAGAAATCACTAGAAAATGCTTTTTCTAAAAATTCTCTTTTAGCTCTAAGCATAGCGGTTCTTTTCTTACTTTCATCCATAGAAACATAAAGATCTTTAATTGATTCATCTACCTTGGGCACAAAAATTTTCATCTTGAGATTTTCCACATCATGAGCAATTCTATCAACACTTCTAGACAAATCATCAATCTTATTCAACTTTTCTTATATGGAAGTGTTGAAAACCTTTTGTGTGTTGATAAATTCTTTAACATTGTTCTCAAGATCAGAGTTATTCCTATTATTATTGTAATATTGATTTCCATAGGAATTACCGTAATTATTAGAGGAATTACTAGGAAAAGGCCTAGAATTAAAATTACCTCTATAAGCATTGTTGTTGAAATTATTGTGAGAAATAAAATTCACATCTATGGCATCACTATTTTTCTCAATCAAAGTAGAAAAAGGCATATCATTAAAATCAATAGGAGCACTTTTACTAGCAACCAATTTCATAAGAGCATCAACTTTTTCACTCAAAGAATAAATTTCTTCAACCGAATTAACCTTTTTACTAGTAGGAGCCCTTTCAGTATACCATTGTGAATAATTTGCCATAATACTATCAAGCAATTTGGTGGCTTCTCCCAAGGTAATTTCCATAAAAGTACCACCCGCGAAGGAATCTAAAAGATTATGAGAAACAAAATTCAACCCCGCATAAAAATTTTGTATGATCATCCAAAGATTTAACCCATGAGTTGGGCAATTCCTTAGCATCATTTTCATCCTTTCCCAAGATTGTGCAACATGCTCATGTTCAAGTTGCTTGAAATTCATGATCTAGGTTCTAAGGGAAATAATTTTTTGCGGGAGGAAAATACTTAGTGATAAAAGCATCTTTGCACTTATTCCAAGAATCGATACTATTGCGAGGCAAAGAAGAGAACCAATTTTTTTCAGAATCACGCAAAGAAAACAGAAATAATTTCATCTTGACCACATCATTGTCCACATCTTTTTTATTTTGCATGTCGCATAATTCCACGAATGTGTTAAGATGGGACATGGCATCCTCATTAGGAGTATCGGCAAATTGATCTTTCATAACAAGATTCAGCAAAGCAGTATTAATATCACAAGTCTCCGCACTAGTGGTGGGAGGAGAAAGCGGAGTGCCAATAAAATCATTGTTGTTGGTATATGAGAAGTCACATAGTTTGGTGTTCTCTTGAGTCATGATGACCACACAAGAAGATTGCACTCAAAAACAGATCCGGCAATAAAACGGCGAACGGAAAAAGAGGGGCGAATAAAATGGCATTTTTTTGTGAAGTGGGGAGAGGAAAATGAGAGGCAAATGGCAAATAATGTAAATTGCAAGGAGGTGATATTGGTGAATAGGAACCTAGTTATGTTGAAGATCCTCCCCGGCAACGGCGCCAGAAATTCCTTTTGATGTTGCTTGAAGCTACGTCGGTATTTCCCCAAAAAGGAAGGGATGATGCAGCACGGCGGCGGTAGGTATTTCCCTCAGATATGAAACCAAGGTTATCGAACCAGTAGGAGAACCAAGAAACACAACGTAAACAACCCCTGCACACAAATAACAACACCTCGCAAGCCGACGTGTTAAAGGGGTTGTCAATCCCTTTCGGGGTACGGCACCTCAAGATAGGCAAAGGACGTGAAGTAAATTTGTAGTAGATTGATAGATTGAACGCCAAATAAAATAAATAAGAATAAATTGCAGCAAGGTATTTTTGTATTTTTGGTTTAATAGATCTGAAAATAAACGCAAGGAAAATGTAGATCACAAGGCAAATATATGAGAAAGAAGACCCGAGGGCCGTAGGTTTCACTAGTGGCTTCTCTTGAGAAAGATAGCAAATGGTGGGTGAACGAATTACTGTTGGGCAATTGATAGAACTTCAAATAATCATGACGATATACAGGCAATGATCATTACATAGGCATCACGTCCAAGATTAGTAGACTGACTCATGCCTGCATCTACTACTATTACTCCACACATCGACCGCTATCCAGCATGCATCTAGTGTATTAAGTTCATGAGAAAATGGAGTAATGCATTAAGAATGATGACATGATGTGGACGAGATCCATTTATCTATTGCGGCATATATGGATCTCATCTTTTTATCCTTAGTAGCAACGATACATACGTGTCGGTTCCCTTTCTGTCACTGGGATCAAGCACCGTAAGATCAAACCCACTACCGGGCACCTCTTCCCATTGCAAGATAAATAGATCAAGTTGGCCAAACAAAACCCAAATATCGGAGAAGAAATACGAGGCTATAAGAGATCACGCATATAAGAGACCAAAGAACTCAAATAACTTTCATGGGTATAAAAAGATATAACTGGTCATAACCTCGAAGTTCATCAGATCCCAACAAACACACCACAAAAAGGACTTACATCATATGGATCTCCAAAAGACCATTGTATTGATAATCAAAAGAGAGAGAGGAAGCCATCTAGCTACTAACTACGGACCCGAAGGTCTACAAAGAACTACTCACACATCATCGGAGAGGCACCAATGGAAGTGGTGAACCCCTCCGTGATGGTGTCTAGATTGGATCTGGTGGTTCTGGACTCTGCGGCGGCTGGATGAATATTTTGTCGACTCCCCTAGGGTTTCTGGAATATTGGGGTATTTATAGAGCAAAGAGTCGGTCCAGGGGGCACCCAAGGTGGGCACAACCCACCAGGGCACGCATGGGCCTCCTGGCCCGCCCTGGTGGGTTGTCCTCTCCTCGGGACTCCCCCCAGGTGCAACCAGGGCCCATCTTCTTCCTTTTGGTCCATAAAAAATCATCGTAAATTGGCGTGGCATTTGGACTCCGTCTGATATTGATTTCCCGTGATGTAAAAAACATGCAGAAAACAACAACTGTCACTTGGCACTATGTCAATAGTTTAGTACCAAAAAATGATATAAAATGATTATAAAATATCCAAGATTGATAATAAAATAGCATGGAATAATCAAATATTATAGATACATTGGAGACGTATCAAAGCGCCAGCGCGCCCTCTCACCATGGCGAGTGGATGGAAGATGCCAAGCAGAAGGAGGAGAAGAAGGCGAGTGCGGAAAGGCACCGTCCCTCCCCCTTTTTATAGTAGGGCAGGGCCGGAGCCTGGCCTCCCAGCCCAAGGGGCGGCCGCCCCGCACGACCAATACAGCCTCTTGAAGCTTAGGGAATCAGGACCGACCCACTGCCCCAATCAGTGATGCCTGGTTTCCCGCCTCGGCGTTAATGCCCACGTCCACCACATCCATCGCCTGCCCTTCCCAGGCATGGGAGACATGTGGCGAGCAAGTCAGAGGCATGGTAACAGGTGGTGCGACCATTTTCTGCCCCGTAATCGTGGGGTGTGGCGCCATGCAGGCTGCGACCCGAGTCCACTTAGTAAATGAGTAGCGCCCCTGCAAATCCCTTTTTTTAAGGGAAGCACGGGCCGCCTCTTTACTATTGACTACGGGATGACGCAAGCGTGCTGAGGCTATCCACGCATGACCCGCACGTCACGCATTCAACGCGGATCATGGGGAAGCACAACTGGCAAAGAGATCGTCGAAGATTAAGTCTCTGCCACGCGTGCCCGCGCACTGCCTTGGGCCTGGCCCAACTACGCCTTGCGCTCACGTGTGTCCCGGGCCCGGGGGCTCCTATAGGTGTACAAAAGTACGGGCTCTTTTGTACCCCTTACTTGTGCATGGGCAGTTATAGCCACGCCTGTGGCCAAGCCCGGCAAGGCAACATAGGATGAAACATGAAGACTATCAAGACAGATACTCGAGGAACAAGGAGCAGAAGGCGAGCTGGACCTCCCCCGGCAACACCCTTGCCGGGGCAACCTACACAGCACCAGCAAGCCCATCACCCTTGAGGCTAAGAGTTCTGACACCATCGACAAATTAAGACCAATGTTTGGGAACGCATACATGATAGCCTGCAGATCCTCATAGAGATTGATAGCCTGCGGGTCCACGCGGGACCAGAAGACGAAGACCCCCCCTAGCAAGACCCTTGCCGAGGACAGCTGCAAGGCCCCCGGCAAGCTTTACCAGGGATGATCGCTGGGCCACGGCCAGGTCCGCGCCCGGCAAGGATTTTCCACCTCACCACCACTCGAGTGCGACTAGTGTGCCAACTAAGCAGGCGCCTGCGTGGCGGCATGCAGATCTTCGTGGAGGCTCTACCATCGCGCCAACATAGCAGCTAGTTAGCCAACATGGCACTGCATGCCTCGTCAGCCTGGACGCGTGTCAAAGCGAGGAGGGGCAGCGACGGACAAGATGGCTTCTGTTGTCGTCCCCGATAAAGTAAGAGGGCACGTAGGCAACGCATTAAATGTGTTTGTCCTACGGTGCCGAGCGATAAGCTTGTACACTGTAGCTAGCTTTCCACCTCCTGTGTGCCACTGTGGCAACCCCTTTGCGTATAAAAGGAGGCCCGAGGCGTACAACGAGAGGATTCGGACTTTTGGACCATACTCGCACCGCAGCTAGTTCAAAAGCTCAAGAACACATATATACATACAAGCAGGACTAGGGTATTACGCATCTTTGCTGCCCGAACCTGGGTAAAAAAACCTTTGTGCTGACCGCCAGACCTGCTCTTCGTGCAGCTACTCCCCCCGCCGAACATAGAAGGGATTCCTGTTATACCATAGGTGTTCGTTTCCCTGACAAATATAAGCCATAAAAACTAGGAAACAATAGAATCTGTCAAAAACAGAACAGTCTGTAGTAATCTGTACTCAAACCATACTTCTGCTACTGCAAAAATTATGAAAAAATTATGACCACATGAGAAATTTGTATATTAATCTTCTGCAAAAATAATCAACTCAAAAGCACAATTCTGTTAAAAATGAGAGCTATTTTCGTGAGCACAAAAGTTTCTGTTTTTCAGCAAGATCAAATCAACCATCACCCAACATGATCCCAAAGGCTTTACTTGGCACTTTATTGAAACAAAAATAATAAAACATGATTAATAAATTAGCCTAATCATGTGAACACACAAAAACAGTAGGTAAAAGTGTTGGATTGCCTCCCAACAAGCGTTTTTCTTTAATGCCTTTTAGCTAGGCATGATGATTTCAATGATGCTCGCATAAAAGATAAAGATTGAAACATAACAAGAGCATCATGAAGCATATGACTAGCACATTTAAGTCTAATCCACTTCCTATGCAGAGGGATTTTGTGAGCAAATAATTCATGGGAGCAAGAATAAACTAGCATAGGAAGGTAAAACAAGCATAACTTCAAAACTTCCAACACAAAGAAAGGGAACTTGATATTATTGCAATATGTAAAAGCATATGTTCCTCTCTCATAGTAATTTTCAATAGCATCATGAATGAATTCAACAATGTAACTATAACATGAAGCATTATTTTCATGATGCACAAGCATGAAAGATTTATTACTCTTTATGGCATACATGTCATCATAATAATCATCATAGATAGCAACATTATTGTCATAGTCAATTGAAGCCTCATCCAAAATGGTGGATTCATCATTAAATAAAGTCATGATCTCTACTAATCCACTTTCATTATTATAATCATCATAAATAGGAGGCATGCAATCATTATAACAAAATTTCACATCAAATCTTGGGGGACTAAAAATATCATCTTCATCAAACATAGCATCCCCAAGCCTATGGCTTTGCATATCATTAGCATCACGGATATTCAAAGAATTCAAACCAACAAAATTGCAATCATGCTCATCATTTATACCAAACATTCTATTGAATTCTTCTTCTATCAATTGAGCACAATTTTCCTTTCCATCATTTTCACGAAAGACATTACAAAGATGAATAATATGACGCAATCTCAATTCCATTTTTTTGTAGTTCTCTTTTTATAAACCGAACTAGTGATAAAACAAGAAATTAAAAGATTCAATTGCAAGATCTAAAGATATATTTTCATGCACTCACCTCCCCGGCAACTGCGCCAGAAAAGAGCTTGATGTCTACTACGCAACTTTATTCTTGTAGACACGTGTTGGGCCTCCAAGCGCAGAGTTTTGTAGGACAGTAGCAATTTTCCCTCAAGTGGATGACCTAAGGTTTATCAATCCGTGGGAGGCATAGGATGAATATAGTCTCTCTCAAGCAACCCTGCAATCAAATACAAGAGATCTCTTGTGTCCCCACCACACCCAATACAATAGCAAATTGTATAGGTGCACTAGTTCGGCGAAGAGATGGTGATAAAAGTGTAGTATGGATAGTAGATATGAGTTTTTGTAGTGCGAACAATAAGAAAACAACAAGGTAGTAAATGATAAAACGGAGCACAAATGGTATTGCTATAATGGAAAATGAGTCCTAGGGTGCATACTTTCACTAGTGCAATCTCTCAGCAATGCTAACATAGTTGGATCATAGGATTATCCCTCAAAGTGCAATAAAGAATCACTCCCGAGTTCCTATTAGCGGAGAACAAAAGATACAAACTTTTGTAGGGTATGAAACCACCTCAAAGCTATTCTTTCCGATCAATCTATCCTAGAGTTCGTACTAAAATAACAGCAAGCTATTCTTTCCGATCGATCTAATCAAGAGTTCACACTAAAATAACACCATATGATACATATCAACCAACTCTAATGTCACCTAGATACCCCAATGTCACCGCGAGTACCCGTGAGTTAATTATACGATATGTATCAAACAATTTCAGATTCATAATACTCAATCCACACAAGGAACTACAAGGGGACCCTAAAGTTTCTATCGGAGAAAAGATAATAAAAACTTCCATCAACCCCTATGCATAGATTACCCCAAAGTCACCGCGGGAATCCGCATGTTGAGTGCCATAACATATATCGGGTGAATCAAAATAATAGCCCATTGTCACCACGGGTATTCATATGCAAGACATATATCATGTGTTCTCATATCTGAACATTCAATCCGACAACACAGAACTTCAAAGGGTAAAGACTCAATTCATCACAACAAGAGTAGAGAGGGGAGAAACATCATATGATCCATCTATGTTAACAAAGCCCATGATACATCAAGATTGTGACATCTCAAGATCACGCGCACGAGAGAGAGAGAGAGAGAGAGAGAGAGAGAGAGAGAGAGAGAGAGATTAAACACAAAGATACTAGTACAAACCCTCAGCCTCGAGGGTGGACTACTCCCTCCTCATCGTGGTGGCCATCGGGATGATGAAGATGGCCACCGGTGATGATCTCCCCCTCCGGCAGGGTGCCAGAACGGGCTCCCGATTGGTTTTCGATGGCTACAGAGGCTTGCGGCGGCGAAACTTCCGATCTAGGGTCTCCCCCAAGGTTTTTGGAATATTTGGGAATTTATAGGGCGAAGAGGGGGTGCGGGAGGCCACCGAGGTGGGAACAACCCACCGGGGCGCGCCTGGGGGCCTAGGCGCGCCCTGGTGGGTTGTGCCCCCCTCGGGACACCCCCCCAGGTGCTGCTCTGGCCCACTGGTAGTCTTCCGGTCAATAAAAAATTCACAAAAAGTTTCGTGGTGTTTGGAGAACTTTCATTACTACACAAAAAACAACACCACGGTAGTTCTGCTGAAAATAGCGTCAATCCGGGTTAGTTCCATGCAAATCATACCAAAACCATACAAAATTATTGTAAATATGGCATGAATACTTCATAAATTATAGATACGTTGGAGACGTATCAATAGCGACGGTAGGTATTTCCCTTAGTGATGAGACCAAGGTTATCGAACCAGTAGGAGAACCTCCTAACACCATGTAAACAACACCTCCACACAAATAACAAATACTCGCAACCCGATGTGTTAAAGGGGTTGTCAATCCCTTTCGGGTATGGCGCCTCAAGTAGGCAACATAACGTGAGATAGTTGTGGTAGATAGGATAAATAGATCGCAGAATAAATAAATTGCGGCAAGGTATTTTTGTATTTTTGGTTTAATAAATCTGAAAATAAAAGCAAATAAAAATAGATCGCAAAGGCAAATATGATGAGAAGAGACCTGGGGGCTGTAGGTTTCACTAGTGGCTTCTCTCGAGAAAAATAGCAAACAGTGGGTAAACAAAGTACTGTTGGGCAATTGATAGAACTTCAAATACTCATGACAATATCCAGGCAATGATCATTATATAGGAATCACGTCCAAGATTAGTAGACCGACTCCTGCCTGCATCTACTACTATTACTCCACACATTGACCGCTATCCAGCATGCATCTAGTGTATTAAGTTCATGGAAAAACAGAGTAATGCAATAAGAACGATGACATGATGTAGACAATATCTATTTATGTAGAAATAGACCCCATCTTGTTATCCTTAATAGCAACGATACATACGTGTCGTTTCCCCTTCTGTCACTGGGATGACGCACCGTAAGATCGAACCCATCACAAAGCACCTCTTCCCATTGCAAGATAAATAGATCAAGTTGGCCAAACAAAACCCAAATATCAGAGAAGAAATCCGAGGCTATAATCAATCATGCATATAAGAGATCAAAGAAGACTCGAATAACTTTCGTGGATAAAAACATAGATCTGGTCATAAACTCAAAGTTCATCGGATCCCAACAAATGCACCGCAAAAAGACTTACATCATATGGATCTCCAAGAGACCATTGTATTAATAATCAAGAGAGAGAGAGGAAGCCATCTAGATACTAACTACGGACCCGTAGGTCTACAAAGAACTACTCATGCATCATTGGAGAGGCACCAATGGACATGATGAACCCCTCCGAGATGGTGTCTAGATTGGATCTGGTGGTTCTTGACTCTACAGCGGCTGGAATTGATTATCGTTGACTCCCCTAGGGTTTCTGGAATATTGGGGTATTTATAGAGCAAAGAGGCGGTGCAGGAGGCCAACGAGGAGGGCACAACCCACCAGGGCGCGCCTGGGCCCCCAGGCGCGCCCTGGTGGGTTGTGCTCCCCTCGGAGCTCCCCTCAGGTGCGTTCCTGGCCCACTAGATGTCTTCTGGCCCAAAAAAATCCACAAGAAGTTTCGTTGCGTTTGGACTCCGTTTGGTATTGATTTCCTGCAATATAAAACATGCAGAAAACAGCAACTAGCACTGGGCAGTATGTCAATAGGCTAGTACCCAAAAATGATATAAAATGACTATAAAATGATTGTAAAACATCCAAGAATGATAATATAACAGCATGGAACAAACAAAAATTATATATACGTTGGAGACGTATCAGCATCCCCAAGCTTAATTCCTGCTCGTCCTCAAGTAGGTAAATGATAAAAACAAAAAAATTTGATGTGGAATGTTGCCTAACATGTTCATCACATAATGTTTTCTTTATAGCATGGACATTTGGAATTTTGTATGGTTCAAAGCAATACTCTAGCTTTGACATGAAGATTCTAATACTCAAGCATATCAACAAGCAACCAGGTCTTTCAAAATATCAACACTAAAGCAAGTTATCCCCAGCCCATTATGCTCAATCATTGATCCATTCATGAAACACACCCGACTATTAGGTACATCCAATGCTCAAATACGACCATAGTGCCCCTTAGTTGGTGCTTTATAAGAGAAGATGGAGACTCAAATTCAAAATAAAAATTGCATAAAGTAAAAGAAAGGCCCTTCGCGGAGGGAAGTAGGGATTTTTAGAGGTGCCAGAGCTCAAAGCAAAAATTGAGAGATAAAAACATTTTGGGAAGCATACTTTTCCCACCAACGAAAACGACTTAGAGCTCCCAACACTTTCCATGCTAGATACATCATAGGCGGTTCCCAAATAGAAAATAAAGATTATTCCTTTTTCCACCATTACTTTCACTTTTCATGGCTAACCGTATCCACGGGTGCCCTCCATACAAACACTTTCCAAGGAATTTATTGGTGAGAAACGTAGCATGCAATTTCAAAAAAAAATCCTACGCTCACGCAAGATCTATCTAGGAGATGCATAGCAACGAGAGGGGGAGAGTGTGTCCAAAATACCCTCATAAACCGAAAGTGGAAGCGTTAACTTAACGCGGTTGATGTAGTCGAACGTCTTCTCGAATCAACCGATCAAGTACCAAACGTACGCACCTCCGAGTTCTGCACACGTTCAGCTCGATGACGTCCCTTGAACTCTTGATCCATCAGAGTGTTGATGGAGTCAATGAGTTCCGTCAGCACGACAGTGTGATGACGGTGTTGGTGAAGTGATCCGCGCAGGGCTTCGCCTAAGAACTACAACGATATGACCGGAGGAGTAAATGGTGGAGGGGGGCACCGCACACGGCTAAACAATTGGTGTGTCCTTGGGGTGCCCCCTGCCCCCATATATAAAGGAGGAGGGGGAGGAGGAGGTCGGCCACAAGGGGCGCGCCATGGGGGGAGGAGTCCTACTAGGACTCCACTCCTAGTAGGATTCCCCCCCCCCCTTTTTTCCTTCAACCGGAGGGGGGAAATAGGAAGAGAGAGGGAAGAGGAAAAGGAAAGGGGGGTGTGCCCCTCCCCTAGTCCAATTCGGACTCCCTATG
>NC_041393.1:394358275-394467772 GCF_002162155.2 Triticum dicoccoides | reverse complement strand
CGGTAACCTTCCGGTACTCCAAAAAACATCCCAAAACCATTCCGGTGTTTGAATGTAACCTTCCAATATATCAATCTTTGCCTCTCAACCATTTTGAGACTCCTTGTCATGTCAGTGATCTCATCCGAGACTCCGAACAACCTTAGGTCACCAAAACACATAACTCATATAATACCAATCGTCATCGAATGTTAAGCGTGCAGACCCTATGGGTTCAAGAACTATGTAGACATGACCGAGATACCTCTCTGGTCAATAACCAATAGCGGAACCTGGATGCTCATATTGGTTCCCACATATTCTACGAAGATCTTTATCGGTCGAACCGCAATATCAATATAGTTATTCCCTTTGTCATCGGTATGTTACTTGCCCGAGATTCGATCGTCGGTATCTTCATACCTAGTTCAATCTCGTTACCGGCAAGTCTCTTTACTCGTTCCGTAGTGCCTCATATGCAACTAACTCATTAGTCACATTGCTTGCAAGGCTTCATATGATGTGCATTACCGATAGGGCCCAGAGATACCTCTCCGATACTCGGAGTGACAAATCCTAATATCGACCTATGCCAACCCAACAAACACCTTCGTAGATACCTGTAGAGCATCTTTATAATCACCCAGTTATGTTGCGACGTTTGATAGCACACAAGGCATTCCTCTGGTGTCTGGGAGTTGCATAATCTCATAGTCGGAGGAATATATATTTGACACGAAGAAAGTAGTAGCAATAAAACTGAACGATCATTATGCTATGCTAATGGATGGGTCTTGTCCATCACATCATTCCACTAATGATGTGATCCCATTATCAAATGACAACTCATGTCCATGGCTAGGAAACTTAACCATCTTTGATCAACGAGCTAGTCTAGTAGAGGCATACTAGGGACATGTTGTTTTGTCTATGTATTCACACATGTATCAAGTTTCCTGTTAATACAATTCTAGCATGAATAATAAACATCTATCATGAATAAGGAAATATAAAATAACAAATTTATTATTGCCTCTAGTGTAAATTCATTTTTCATTTCAGGACTGGGCATCCCTAATACCTTTGTCGTACTCTCGTGCAATGACAAGTGAATAAACACTCATCATGAGAATAACACATCTAGCATGGAAAATATTGGCCACCCTTCACCGTCTCGCTAGCGGTAGAGCACACAAAAGAGAAATTTATTTTGAAAATTAGAGATGGCACATGCAAATTTGCTTACAACGGCATGGAAATATCGCATATAGGTAGATATAGTGGACTCATATGGCAAAACTTGTTTAAAGGGTTTTGGATGCACAAGTAGTGATCATACTTGGTGCAAAATGAAGGCTAGCAAAAAGATTGAGAAGCGACTAACCAAGAAACAAAAAATCTCGTACCCAAGCATTAAGCATAAGTAACACCGAATAATGCACCACAAGTAGGATATAAATTTCATTGCATAATTATTGACTTTCGTTTTTTTAGAACGAAGGCTCACGAAGAGCCCGGCTTTGAATTAACAAAGCCATCAACCGGCCAGGATTACCAACACTGGAAAACAACCTCGACATAAACCAGAAAAAAAAAGAAAACACGGCAAGATACAATGGTGCCGGGAGCAGCTCACATGCCAGTCATACAACAAACTGAAAAAGATCTACATGAAGCACCAAGCTTGAAGATGCCAAGGCCCCTTTCACGCACGAAGCCTAGGAGAAGGGAGATGTCGTCGAAGGAACGAAAGATCAGATGACCGAGAGAGGCAGCCATTGCCACAAACCTGGGACCAGACGGGAAACACCACCATCCAGATCCATCGTCGAAAAAGGCCCCTGCCTCCTCGCCTGGCTCGAAAGGCGCCGAACCGTCGACAATGAACACGTTCACCCTAGAACCTGGATGAGTGCACCGATGGCATCCACATTGTTGGGACCAGGCCGACCCGACCAGCTGTCGACTTCTCACCTAGAGCAGAACATCACCGAAAACCAAGGGCCCGAGCATACTAGAGGAGAGCTGCCAGAATGCACTAAGGAGCAGCAGCCAGGGCCAATTTCTGCACAACCGGCTCGCTGGAGTGACACTGCCAAGGGGGGAATCCCTATCCCTCCTCTCTAGTAGCCACAGGCACTGGATTAGGGACACTCCATCCACCTGGTGAGCACACATGGCTTGAACCAGGGGGAACAAAACCACCGCTGGAGTTTTTGCTGCTGCCGCCGACACCCACCACACACATCACAGCGAAATCCAAATTCCCACCTTGCTCCCAAAGCAGCGCCTTCAAGAAGGATACGATGCCAAGGGCGTCGCCGCCGCCCAACAACGTTGGGGTTTTCACCCGGAGGACAAGGGGGAAGGGGCAGGGAAGGTATACCTGACAGGCGCCTCCAAGAAGGTGTGCGGCGCCCGCGGGCGTCGTCGCCGTCACAGCCAGCAGGGCTGGCTAGGGATTTCTCCTGGCAATCTTCCCGTCACCACTCCCACCCGACGGAGAACCGGCGTCCAGGACGGAGCCGGCCAGATCTGGGGGGGAGGACTTGCCGAATCCGCAGTAGAGGATGGTAGGCGGCCAGATCTGAAGCCGCGGAGCCGTAGCCGCCGCCGCCACGCCCTGAATCGCATCCACCGGGTACCTCGCCGTCCACACGGCCGAGGGGGACCGACCCGCACCTGCGCCACCATGCGTCGAGGATCTGGTGGCGCCCATCCAGCCGGGGCTGCCGCCCCAGGTCCCGAGGCCCCCCGCGAGCGAAGCAGGGCAGCAGGAGAGGCCTCGCCGCCACCTTCATCAGCAGCGCCCCGGGCGAAGTCGGTGGCTGCCTCAGGCGGCGGTGAGGGCAGGAGTGGAGGGGGAGGAGACGGCGGCGGCGAGCTAGCTTTTCGGCCCTCTAGTCACCCGAGAGGGCGACGTGAGGGAGAGAGGGGGAAATCGCTACAGTGTTTAACCCTTCGCTACAGGCGACTTTCGTGCTTGCATAGGGAATCACAAACCTTAACATCAATATTCTTACTAAAGCACAATTACTCATCAACATGACTCACATATCATATCGTCATATCTCAAAACCATTACTAAGAATCAAGTTTATTTTGTCCAATGATATTTGTGAAAGTTTTTATTATATCCTCCTTGGATATCTATCACTTTGGGACTATTTTCATATGTTGCTTTTGATGAGCTCAAACAAATTTAAGTGAAGAACATGAGCATAATATTTCTTTCTCTCAAAATAATCTAATTGAAGCAAGAGAGAATTTCTTAAAAAATTACTAACTCCCAAATAAATCTAAGTGAAGCATGAGAGCATTTCTTCAAAAATAGCAAAGCACACCGTGCTCAAAAAGATATAAGTGAAGCACTAGAGCAATTCCATGTCTCTAAAGATTTAAGTGAACCATAGGAGAAAGCATAGCATAATTTTTGGCTCTCTCGAAAAGGTGTCTCCAGCAAGGATTCAAGGCTTAAACACAATCAAAACAAGCAAAGACATATATCATACAAGACGCTCCAAGCAAAACTCATAATATGTGACGAATAAAAATATAGTTCCAAGTAAAATACCGATGGTTGTTAGAAGAAAGAGGGGATGCCACTCGGGGGCATCCCCAAGATTAGTTGCTTGCTACTTCTTGAGAATTATCTTGGGGTGCCTTGGGCATCCCCAAGCTTATCCTTTTGCTAATCCTTATTCCTTCATCCATCGTAAGATCACCCAAAACTTGAAAACTTCAATCACACAAAACTCAACAAAACCTTCGTGAGATCCGTTAGTATAAGAGAGCAAACCACTACTATAAGTATTGTTGCAAGCCTATTCATATTTTATTTTTGCATTATGTGTACTGTATTACAACTTTTATATGGCAAAAACTCATCAAAGAAAACCATAGAATCATCAAAACAAGCACACAACGCAAAGAAAACAGAATCTGTCAAAAACAGAACCGTCTGTAGCAATCTGACTACTTCGAATACTTCTGTAACTCCAAAAATTCTGAAACATTAGGACGACGTGAATAATTTGTTTATTAATCTTCTGCAGGAAGAATCAACTCAAACGCACTCTTCTGATAAAAATGAAAAATAATTTTGTGAGCGCAAAAGTTTCTATTTTTTAGCAAGATCAAATCAACTCTCACCCAAATCATCCCAAAGGCCTTGCTTGGCACAAACACTAATATAAACCACAAAAACACATCTAACCAGAGGCATAATTGTGTATTTTGTTGAAAACAGCAATTAAACCAAAAGGCAAAAAGATACAAGTTGGGTTGCCTCCCAACGAGCGCTATCGTTTTACGCCCCTAGCTAGGCCTAACGCGTAGGATCTAAGTTTTGTCATCCTTAGTTCTAGATCCATAAGATGCCCTCATGATTGATTTATATGGTGGCCTAATTCTTGTTCTAGGGAAGTGTTCCATACCCTTCCTTAGTGGAAATTGAAATTTAATATTGCCTTCTTTCATATCAATCACGGCACCGATAGTACATAAAAACGATCTACGAAGTATAATTGGACAAGACATATTGCAATCAATATCAAGAACAATAAAATCTATGGGCACATAATTCCTATTTGCAAGAATAAGAAGATCATTAATTCTTCCCATAGGCTTTTTAATAGTAGAATCTGCCAAGTGCAAATTTAAAGAGCATTCTTCAATATCAATAAGACCAAGCACATCACATAAAGATTTTGGAATTGTAGAAACACTAGCACCCAAGTCATATAAAGCAAAACACTCATCATTTTTAATCCTGAATTTGATAGTAGGTTCCCATTCATCATGTAATTTTCTAGGAATCGAAACTTCTAATTCCAACTTTTCTTCAAAAGCTTTCATCATAGCATCAACAATATGTTTAGTGATAGCTTTATTTTGTTCACAAGCATGGGGTGAATTTATCATGGATTGCAACAAAGAAATACAATCATCCAAAGAGAACCTATCGTAATTAAAGTCTTTGTAATCCAAAATAGTGGGCACATCACTAGTTAAAGTTTTGACCTCTTCAAACCCACTTTATCAATTTTCTCAACAAGATTTTCACCCTCTGAATCATAGGGATGCCTTCTAACTAAAGTTGACTCTTCTCCAGTCCCTTTTTCATCAATCTTAATTTTACTAAACAAAGAACCAATACAAGAAACACCAATCATTTTAAGATCTTCATCACTTTTATGAAAGTAATCACTAGAAAATGCTCTTTCTAAAATTCTCTTTTAGCTCTAAACATAGCGGTTCTTTTCTTCATTTCATCCATAGAAACATAAAGAGATTTAATTGATTCTTCAACTTTAGGAACAAAAAATTTCAGAGAGTTTCTACATCATGAGAAATTCTATCAATACTTCTAGACATATCATCAACTTTATTCAACTTTTCCTCTATCGAAGCATCGAAAGCTTTTTGAGTATTCATAAATTATTTAATATTATTCTCAAGATCATAGGTGTTTCTATTATTATTATAAGAGGAATAACCATAATTATTAGAGGAATTACTAGAAAAAGGCCTAGGATTAAAATTACCTCTATAAGCATTCTTATTGAAATTGTTTCGCGAGAAAAAGTTCACATCTATGGCATCACTATTTTGCTCAATCAAAGTAGACAAAGGTACATCATTAAAATCAATAGGAGCACTTTTATTAGCAACCAACTTCATAAGAGCATCAACTTTTTCACTCAAAGAATTAATTTCTTCTACCGAATTGACTTTTTACTAGTAGGAGCTCTTTTGGTATGCCATTATGAGTAATTGGCCATAATATTGTCTAAAAATTTAGTAGCTTCACCCAAAGTAATTTCCATAAAAGTATCCCCCGCAGCTGAATCCAAAAGATTACAAGAAACAAACTTCAACCCTGCATAAGAATTTTGTATGATCATCCAAAGATTTAACCCATGAGTTGGGAAATTCCTTAGCATCAATTTCATCCTTTCCCAAGATTGTGCAACATGCTCATGTTCAAGTTGCTTGAACTTCATGATCTGGGTTCTAAGGGAAATGATTTTTGTAGGCGGAAAATACTTAGTAATAAAAGCATCCTTGCACTTGTTCCAAGAATCGATACTATTGCGAGGCAAAGAAGAAAACCAAATTTTTGCGCGATCTCGCAAAGAAAACGGAAATAATTTCAACTTCACCGCATCATTGTCCACATCTTCTTTCTTTTGCATGTCGCATAATTCCACGAATGTGTTAAGATGGGACATGGCATCCTCATTAGGAGTACCAGCAAATTGATCTTTCATAACAAGATTCAGCAAAGCAGTATTTGTTAGGGAACGTTGCAGAAAATAAAAAAATTCTATGATTCACCAAGATCAATCTATGGAGTCATCTAGCAACGAGAGAGAGGAGTGCATCTACATACCCTTGTAGATCGCGAGCGGAAGCGTTCAAGAGAACGGGGTTGATGGAGTCGTACTCGTCGTGATCCAAATCACCGGTGATCCTAGCGCCGAACGGACGGCACCTCCGCGTTCAACACACGTATGGTTGGGAGAGACGTCTCCTCCTTCTTGATCCATCAAAGGGGAGGAGAGGTTAATGGAGATCCAGCAGCATGACGGCGTGGTGGTGGAAGTAGCGGGGATCTCGGTAGGGCTTCGCCAAGCTCAGCGAGAGGGAGAGGTGTTACGGGGGGAGAGGGAGGCGCCAGGGGCTTGGGTGCGCAGCCCTCCCTCCCCCCTCTTTACATAGGGGGCCTGGGGGCATCGGCCCCTAGAGATCCAATCTCAAGGGGGGGCGGCCAAAGGGGGGGACTTGCCCCCCAAGTCAGGTGGAGCGCCCCCCACCCCCAGGGTTTCCAACCCTAGGCGCAGGGGGAGGCCCAAGGGGGGCGCACCAGCCCACCAAGGCCTGGTTCCCTTCCCACTTCAGCCCATGGGGCCCTCCGGGATAGGTGGCCCCACCCGATGGACCCTCGGGACCCTTCCAGTGGTCCCGGTACAATACCGGTGACCCCCGAAACTTCCCTGGTCGTCGAAACTGGACTTCCTATATACAAATCTTTACCTTCGGACCATTCCGGAACTCCTCGTGACGTCCAGGATCTCATCCGGGACTCCGAACAACTTTTGGGTTACCGCATACTAATATCTCTACAACCCTAGTGTCACTGAACCTTAAGTGTGTATACCCTACGGGTTCGGGAATCATGCAGACATGACCGAGACAGTTCTCCGGCCAATAACCAACAGCGGGATCTGGATACCCATGTTGGCTCCCACATGTTCCACGATGATCTCATCAAATGAACCACGATGTCGAGGATTCAAGTAATCCCGTATACAATTCCCTTTGTTAATCGGTACGTTACTTGCCCGAGATTCGATCGTCGGTATCCCAATACCTCATTCAATCTCGTTACCGGCAAGTCACTTTACTCATACCGTAATGCATGATCCCATGACCAACCACTTGGTCACATTGAGCTCATTATGATGATGCATTACCGAGTGGGCCCAGAGATACCTCTCGGCCCTACGGAGTGACAAATCCCAGTCTCGATTCGTGTCAACCCAACAGACACTTTCAGAGATACCTATAGTATACCTTTATAGCCACCCAGTTATGTTCTGACATTTGGTACACCCAAAGCACTCTTACGGTATCCGGGAGTTACACGATCTCATGGTCTAAGGAAATGATACTTGACATTAGAAAATCTCTAGCAAACGAACTACACGATCTTGTGCTATGCTCAGGATTGGGTCTTATCCATCACATCATTCTCCCAATGATGTGATCCCGTTATCAATGACATCCAATGTCCATGGTCAGGAAACTGTAACCATCCATTGATAAACGAGCTAGTTAACTACAGGCTCACTAGGGACATGTTGTGGTCTATGTATTCACACATGTATTACGATTTCCGGATAACACAATTATAGCATGAACAATATACAATTATCATGAACAAGGAAATATAATAATAACCATTTTATTATTGCCTCTAGGGCATATTTCTAACAGTCTCCCACTTGCACTAGAGTCAATAATCTAGTTACATTGTGATGAATTGAACACCCATAGAGTTCTGGTGTTGATCATGTTTTGCTCGCGAAAGAGGTTTAGTCAATGGATCTGCGACATTCAGATCTGTGTGCACTTTACAAATATCTATGTCTCCATCTTGAACATTTTCACGAATGGAGTTGAAGCGACGCTTGATGTGCCTGGTCTTCTTGTGAAACCTTGGCTCCTTGGCAAGGGCAATGGCTCCAGTGTTGTCACAGAAGAGAGTCATCGGCCCCGACGCATTGGGAATAACTCCTAGGTCGGTAATGAACTCCTTCATCCAGATTGCTTCATGTGCTGCCTCCGAGGCTGCCATGTACTCCGCTTCACATGTAGATCCCGCCATGATGCTTTGCTTGCAACTGCACCAGCTTACTGCCCCACCATTCAAAATATACACGTATCCGGTTTGTGACTTAGAGTCATCCAGATCTGTGTCGAAGCTAGCGTCGACGCAACCCTTTACGACGAGCTCTTCGTCATCTCCATAAACGAGAAACATATCCTTAGTCCTTTTCAGGTACTTCAGGATATTCTTGACCGATGTCCAGTGTTCCATGCCGGGATTACTTTGGTACCTTCCTACCAAACTTACGGCAAGGTTTACATCGTACACAGCATGGCATACATAAAAGACCCTATAGCCGAGGCATAGGGGATGACACTCATCTTTTCTCTATCTTCTGTCGTGGTCGGACATTGAGCCGAGCTCAATTTCACACCTTGCAACACAGGCAAGAATCCCTTCTTGGACTGATCCATATTGAACTTCTTCAATATCTTATCAAGGTATGTGCTTTGTGAAAGACCTATGAGGTGTCTCGATCTATCTCTATAGATCTTGATGCCTAATATGTAAGCAGCTTCTCCAAGGTCCTTCATTGAAAAACACTTATTCAAGTAGGCCTTAATGCTGTCCAAAAGTTCTATATCATTTCCCATCAATAGTATGTCATCCACATATAATATGAGAAATGCTACAGAGCTCCCACTCACTTTCTTGTAAATGCAGGCTGCTCCATAAGTTTGCTTTAACCCAAACGCTTTGATCATTTCATTGAAGCGAATGTTCCAACTCCGAGATGCTTGCACCAGCCCATAGATGGAGCGATGGATCTTGCATACCTTGTTAGCATTCTTAGGATCAACAAAACCTTTCGGCTGAATCATATACAATTCTTCCTTAAGAAAGTCGTTAAGGAATGTCGTTTTGATGTCCATTTGCCATATCTCATAATCGTAGAATGCGGCAATTGCTAACATGATTCGGACGGACTTAAGCTTCGCTATGGGTGAGAAGGTCTCATCGTAGTTAACCCCTTGAACTTGTCGATAACCCTTAGCGACAAGTCGAGCTTTATAGATGGTAACATTACCATTCGCGTCCGTCTTCTTCTTAAAGATCCATTTATTTTCTATCGCTCGCCGATCATCGGGCAAGTCTGTCAAAGTCCATACTTTGTTTTCATACATGGATCCTATCTCGGATTGCATGGCTTCAAGCCATTTGTTGGAATCTGGGCCCGCCATCGCTTCTTCATAGTTCGAAGGTTCACTGTTGTCTAATAACATGATTTATAGGACAGGGTTGCCATACCATTCTGGTGTGGAACGTATCCTTGTGGACCTACAAAGTTCAGTAGAAACTTGATCCGAAGTACCTTGATCATCATCATTAACTTCCTCTCTATCCGGTGCAGGCACCACAGAAACATTTTCTTGAGCTGCGCTACTTTCCGGTTCAAGAGGCAATACTTCATCAAGTTCTACTTTCCTCCCACTTACTTCTCTTGAGAGAAACTCTTTCTCCAGAAAGGACCCGTTCTTGGCAACAAAGATCTTGCCTTCGGATCTGAGGTAGAAGGTATACCTAATGGTTTCCTTAGGGTATCCTATGAAGACGCATTTTTCCGACTTTGGTTCGAGCTTTTCAGGTTGAAGTTTCTTGACATAAGCATCACATCCCCAAACTTTTAGAAACGACAACTTAGGTTTCTTCCCAAACCATAATTCATATGGTGTCGTCTCAACGGATTTAGACGGTGCCCTATTTAAAGTGAATGTAGATGTCTCTAGAGCGTATCCCCAAAATGGTAGCGGTAAATCGGTGAGTGACATCATAGATCGCACCATATCCAATAGAGTGCGATTACGATGTTTGGACACACCATTACGCTGAGGTGTTCCAGGCGGCGTGAGTTGTGAAACGATTCCACATTTCCTTAAGTGCGTACCAAATTCGTGACTTAAATATTCTCCCCCACGATCTGATCGTAAGAACTTTATCTTTCGGTCACGTTGATTCTCTACCTCACTCTGAAATTCCTTGAACTTTTCAAAGGTCCCAGACTTGTGTTTCATCAAGTAGACATACCCATATCTACTTAAGTCGTCAGTGAGAGTGAGAACATAACGATAGCCTCCGCGAGCCTCAACGCTCATTGGACCGCACACATCAGTATGTATGATTTCCATTAAGTTGGTTGCTCGCTCCATTGTTCCGGAGAACAGAGTCTTGGTCATTTTGCCCATGAGGCATGGTTCGCATGTGTCAAATGATTCGTAATCAAGAGACTCCAAAAGTCCATCAGCATGGAGCTTCTTCATGCGTTTGACACCAATGTGACCAAGGCGGCAGTGCCACAAGTATGTGGGACTATCATTATCAACCTTACATCTTTTGGTATTCACACTATGAATATGTGTAACATCATGTTCGAGATTCATTAAGAATAAACCATTGACCAGCGGGGCATGACCATAAAACATATCTCTCATATAAATAGAACAACCATTATTCTCGGATTTAAATGAGTAGCCATCTCGTATTAAATGAGATCCAGATACAATGTTCATGCTCAAAGCTGGCACTAAATAACAATTATTAAGGTTTAAAACTAATCCCGTAGGTAAATGTAGAGGTAGCGTGCCGACGGCGATCACATCGACCTTGGAACCATTCCCGACGCGCATCGTCACCTCGTCCTTCGCCAGTCTCCGCTTATTCCGCAGCTCCTGTTTTGAGTTACAAATATGAGCAACCGCACCGGTATCAAATACCCAGGAGCTACTACGAGTACTGGTAAGGTACACATCAATTACATGTATATCACATATACCTTTGGTGTTGCCGGCCTTCTTGTCCGCTAAGTACTTGGGGCAGTTTTGCTTCCAGTGTTCGCTTCCCTTGCAATAAAAGCACTCAGTCTCAGGTTTGGGTCCATGCTTTGGCTTCTTCCCGGCAACTAGCTTACCGGGCGCGACAACTCCCTTGCCGTCCTTCTTGAAGTTCTTATTACCCTTGCCTTTCTTGAAACTAGTGGTTTTATTGACCATCAACACTTGATGTCCCTTTTTGATCTCCACCTCCGCTGATTTAAGCATTGAATATACCTCAGGAATGGTTTTCACCATCCCCATGCATATAGAAGTTCATTACAAAGCTCTTGTAGCTAGGTGGGAGTGACTGGAGGATTCTGTCGACCACCGCGTCATCCGGGAAATTAACCCCCAGTTGAGATAAGCGGTTGTGCAACCCAGACATTTTGAGTATGTGCTCGCTGACAGAACCATTCTCCTCCATCTTACAATTGTAGAACTTGTCGCAGACTTCATATCTCTCAACCCGGGCATGAGCTTGGAAAACCATTTTCAGCTCTTGGAACATCTCATATGCCCTGTGCTACTCAAAACGCTTTTGGAGCCCCGGTTCTAAGCTGTAAAGCATGCCGCACTGAACCAGGGAGTAATCATCACTACGCGACTGCCAGGCGTTCATGACGTCTTGAGTTGCTAGGAAAACGGGTGCTTCACCTAGCGGTGCATCTAGGACATATGCTTTCTTGGTAGCTATGAGGATGATCCTCAAGTTTCGTACCCAGTCCGTATAGTTGCTGCCATCGTCTTTCAACTTGGTTTTCTCTAGGAACGCGTTGAAGTTGAGGGCAACATTAGCGTTGGCCATTTGATCTACAAGGCATATTGTAAAGATTTTAGACTAAGTTCATGATAATTAAGTTCATCTAATCAAATTATATAATGAACTCCCACTCAGATAGACATCCCTCTAGTCATCTAAGTGATCCATGATCCGAGTCAACTAGGCCGTGTCCGATCATCACGTGAGACGGAGTAGTCATCATCGGTGAACATCTTCATGTTGATCGTATCTTCTATACGACTCATGTTCGACCTTTCGGTCTCTTGTGTTCCGAGGCCATGTCTGTACATGCTAGGCTCATCAAGTCAACCTAAGTGTTTTTGCATGTCTAAATCTGTCTTACACCCGTTGTATGTGAACGTTAGAATCTATCACACCCGATCATCACGTGGTGCTTCGAAACAACGAACTTTCGCAACGGCGCACAATTAGGGGGAACACTTTCTTGAAATTATTATGAGGGATCATCTTATTTACTACCGTCGTTCTAAGCAAATAAGATGCAAAAACATGATAAACATCACATGCAATCAAATAGTGACATGATATGGCCAATATCATTTTGCTCTTTTTGATCTCCATCTTCGGGGCGCCATGATCATCATCATCACCGGCATGACACCATGATCTCCATCATCATGATCTCCATCATCGTGTCTTCATGAAGTTGTCACGCCAACGATTACTTCTACTACTATGGCTAACGGTTTAGCAATAAAGTAAAGTACTTATATGGCGTTATTCAATGACACGCAGGTCATACAATAATTAAGACACCTCATATGGCTCCTGCCGGTTGTCATACTCATCAACATGCAAGTCGTGATTCCTATTACAAGAACATGATCAATCTCATACATCACATATATATCATTCATCACATCCTTTTGGCCATATCACATCACAAGACATATGCTGCAAAAACAAGTTAGACGTCCTCTAATTGTTGTTGCATGTTTTTACGTGGCTGCAAAAGGGTTCTAGCAAGAACGTTTCTTACCTACGTCAAAACCACAACATGATATGCCAATTTCTATTTACCCTTCATAAGGACCCTTTTCATCGAATCCGATCCGACTAAAGTGGGAGAGACAGACACCCGCTAGCCACCTTATGCAACTAGTGCATGTCAGTCGGTGGAACCTGTCTCACATAAGCGTACGTGTAAGGTCGGTCCGGGCCGCTTCATCCCACGATGCCGCCGAAACAATATAATACTAGTAGTGGCAAGTAAATTGACAACATCTACGCCCACAACAAAATTGTGTTCCACTCGTGCATAGAAACTACGCATAACCTAGCTCATGATGCCACTGTTGGGGAACGTTGCAGAAAATAAAAAAATTCTACGCTTCACCAAGATCAATCTATGGAGTCATCTAGCAATGAGAGAGAGGAGTGCGTCTACATACCCTTGTAGATCGCGAGCGAAAGCGTTCAAGAGAACGGGGTTGATGGAGTCGTACTCGTCGTGATCCAAATCACCGATGATCCTAGCGCCGAACAAACGGCACCTCCGCGTTCAACACACGTACAGTTGGTAGAGATGTCTCCTCCTTCTTGATCCAGCAAATGGGAGGAGAGGTTGATGGAGATCCAGCAGCACGACGGCGTGGTGGTGGAAGCAGTGGGGATCTCAGCAGGGCTTCGCCAAGCTCAGCGAGAGGGAGAGGTGTTACGGGGGGAGGGAGGCGCCAGGGGCTTGGGTGTGCAGCCCTCCCTTCCCCCCTCTTTATATAGGGGCCCTGGGGGCGCCGGCCCCTAGAGATCCAATCTCAAGGGGGGGCGGCCAAAGGGGAGGACTTGCCCCCCAAGTCAGGTGGAGCGCCCCCCACCCCCAGGGTTTCCAACCCTAGGCGCAGGGGGAGGCCCAAGGGGGGTGCACTAGCCCACTAGGGGCTGGTTCCCTTCCCACTTCAGCCCCTGGGGCCCTCCGGGATAGGTGGCCCCACCCGGTGGACCCCCGGGACCCTTCCGGTGGTCCCGGTACAATACCGGTGACCCCCGAAACTTTCCCTGTGGCCGAAACTGGACTTCCTATATACAAATCTTTACCTCCGGACCACTCCGGAACTCCTCGTGATGTTCGGGATCTCATCCGGGACTCCGAACAACTTTCGGGTTACCGCATACTAATATCTCTACAACCCTAGCGTCACCGAACCTTAAGTGTGTAGACCCTACGGGTTCGGGAATCACGCAGACATGACCGAGACAGTTCTTCGGCCAATAACCAACAGCGGGATCTAGATACCCATGTTGGCTCCCACATGTTCCACGACGATCTCATCGAATGAACCACGATGTCAAGGATTCAAGTAATCCCGTATGCAATTCCCTTTGTCAATCGGTACGTTACTTGCCCGAGATTCGATTGTCGGTATCCCAATACCTCGTTCAATCTCGTTACCGGCAAGTCACTTTACTCGTACCGTAATGCATGATCTCGTGACCAACCACTTGGTCACATTGAGCTCATTACGATGATGCATTGCCGAGTGGGCCCAGAGATACCTCTCTGTCATACGGAGTGACAAATCCCAGTCTCGATTTGTGTCAACCCAACAGACACTTTCGGAGATACCTGTAGTATACCTTTATAGCCACCCAGTCACGTTGTGACGTTTGGTACACCCAAAGCACTCTTACGGTATCCGGGAGTTACACGATCTCATGGTCTAAGGAAATGATACTTGACATTAGAAAAGCTCTAGCAAACGAACTACACGATCTTGTGCTATGCTCAGGATTGGGTCTTGTCCATCACATCATTCTCCCAATGATGTGATCCCGTTATCAATGACATCCAATGTCCATGGTCAGGAAACCATAACCATCCATTGATAAACGAGCTAGTCAACTAGAGGCTCACTAGGGACATGTTGTGGTCTATGTATTCACACATGTATTACGATTTCCGGATAACACAATTATAGCATGAACAATAGACAATTATCATGAACAAGGAAATATAATAATAACCATTTTATTATTGCCTCTAGGGCATATTTCCAACAGTATTAATATCACAAGACTCTGCACTAGTGGCGGGAGGAGCAACCGAAGTGCTAATAAAATCATTGTTGTTGGTATTTGAGAAATCACACAACTTGGTGTTCCCTTGAGTCATGATGACTTCACAACAAGATTGCACTAAAAACAGATCTAACAAGAAAACAACGAACGAAAAGGAGGGCGAATAAAATGGCAAATTTTTGTGAAGTGTGGGAGAGGAAAACGAGAGGCAAATGGAAATAATGTAAATTGCGAAGAAATGAGATTTGTGATTAGGAACTTGGTTGATGTTGAAGATCCTCCCCGGCAACAACGCTAGAAATTCCTTTTGATGTCTGCTAGAACTACGTCGGTATTTCCCCAAAGAGGAAGGGATGATGCAGTATAGAGACGGTAGGTATTTTCCTCATTGAAGAGACCAAGGTTATCGAACCAGTAGGAGAACCTCCTAGCACCATGTAAACAGCACCTGCACACAAATAACAAATACTCGCAACTGAACGTGTTAAAGGGGTTGTCAGTCTCTTTCGGGTATGGCACCTCAAGTAGGCAAGATAACGTGAGATAGTTGTGGTAGATAGGATAAATAGATCGCGGAATAAATAAATGCAGCAAGGTATTTATATATTTTTGGTTTAATAAATCTGGAAATAAAAAGCAAATAAAAATAGATCGCAAAGGAACATATGATGAGAAGAGACCCGGGTGCCGTAGGTTTCACTAGTGACTTCTCTCGAGAAAAATAGCAAACGGTGGGTAAACGAATTACTGTTCGGCAATTGATAGAACTTCAAATACTCATGACGATATCCAGGCAATGGTCATTATATAGGCATCATGTCTAAGATTAGTAGACCGACTCCTGCCTGCATCTACTACTATTACTCCACACGTCGACTGCCATCCAGCATGCATCTAGTGTATTAAGTTCATGGAAAAATGGAGTAATGCAATAAGAACGACATGATGTAGATAAGATCTATTTATGTAGAAATAGACCCCATCTTATTATCCTTAATAGCAACAATACATAGTGTCGTTTCCCCTTCTATCACTGTGATCAAGCACCGTAATATCGAACACATCACAAAGCACCTCTTCCCATTGCAAGATAAATAGATAAAGTTGGCCAAACAAAACCCAAATATCGGAGAAGAAATATGAGGCTGTAATCAATCATGTATATAAGAGATCAAAGAAGAGTCAAATAACTTTCATGGATAAAAACATAGATCTGATCATAAATTCAAAGTTCATCGGATCCGAACAAACACACCGCAAAAAGACTTACATCATATGGATCTCCAAGAGACCATTGTATTGATAATCAAGAGAGAGAGAGAGAGAGAGCAAGGCATCTAGCTACTAACTTCGGACCCGTATGTCTACAAAGAACTACTCACGCATCATCAGAGAGGCATCAATGGACATGATGAACCCCTCCGAGATGGTGTCTAGATTGGATCTGGTGGTTCTGGACTCTGCGGTGGCTGGAATTGATTTTCGTCGACTCCCCTAGGGTTTCTGGAATATTGGGGTTTTTAGATACATTATAACTGAGCATCTTTCCTCCCCTCTCAGGCTATTAGCATTTCTAGCCGTCCGATCAGCACTTTTAAGCGTTTTTAGTCGTCTGATTAAGGGTGAACCCCACGTACACTCGGTTCGCTCGCTACGAACAAGCGCTACCGTGACGGGCCGCTGCTCTCGCGACAATTTCGGGCGTCCGCTGTTAAATTGGGCCTAATGGGTCTGAGTTGTCTTTGTACGTGCATCCAAAAAGCTGGACTCTCCACGGTCCACCCCTTGTTCTGTTCGCAAGGTCGCAACCCTAGCGTGGCGGCGGACGATGGGAGCTCCTGTTCGGCGTTGTAGGCGCCCGAATGTGAAAGTGCTGCCTACAGCGCGCTCTCTGTGGCCCGTTTCTACGGTCGGCCCAGGAACAGTTTCGTTCCCGAAAAAAACACCATAAAAATTGGCAGAACGGGGTATCGATCCCACGCCGCACTTGCATGTAATTGCTTAGCTTAACCATAGCAGCTTAGAGCGCTAGCGATCAAAAATCAACGCGAACTGCTTTAGACCTAATGCACCCGTGCTATTTATTACTCAGCCATTACTATACCATTGAGATTTTTTAGTTATTTGGAAATTATATGGAAAATATCAATTATTCTAATAAAAACAGTTTGTTAAATTTTGAAAACAATTCACGAATTACAAAAAAGTCCATCGAAAATGAAAAAAAGTTCATGGGATTTGATAAAAGTTCACTGATTTTGAAAAAGTTCATCGGATTTGAAAAAAGATCACCGTTTTTTAAAACAATGGTCATCAATTTTTGAAAATAAAATCACCGAATTTGGAAAAAAAACATTGAATTTGAAAAAAGTTCATCCATTTAGGAAAAATGTTCGTCCAATTTGGAAAAAGTTCATCGGTATTGTAAAAAAGTTCGTCCATATGGGAAAAAAGTTCACAGGTTTTGAAAAAAAGTTCTTTGATGTTTAAAAAAAATCTCAATTTTGAACAAAAAATTTATCAAAGTTGAAAAAAAATCACCGATTTTGAAAAAAGTTCACCTAATTTGAATTAGTTTGTGCATAAATAGTAAAGAGAAAAGGAAAAAAATATGAAAGGAAAGAAACAGAAAAAAACAATACAAAAAACCGGTCCAGAAAAAACGCATAACAGGAAAGAAAAAAAAAACACCACCTGGCAAAGTATAGAAGACGCAAAGGAAGGTTGCCATGACTTGTTTTCTTTCCCTGTTGGCTGATGCGTATGCAACTTGCACTACAGGTCGCGGGTTCAAATCTCGCCAGCACCCATTTTTTGCGCATTAAACCAGAATAAAAACATGTGAGATGAGCCGGCCCAGTGCGGGAGCGCTGCAAGCGCCTGTTAGCAAAAATGCACTATAACTGGCGCCTGCAGCGCCAAATAGGGTTTGCCGCGGACGATGGGACGATGCACTACTCCCGTGGCAACGGCGTTGAGCTCCGACGACATAAGGACCTCCTTCATGTCCGACCTCTCATGCCAAGACTATGGCACTCCCACCATTGGTGCCGCTGACCAAAACATCGAGCGACCTCCGAGCGAGATAGAGCTGGATCGGTCAGCCTATTATTGCAGAGGAAGGAGGTAATATCACCGGTAGTCATAGAACTTGCGTTGCATGTTTAGTTTGGTGCTAAAACTTCGAAAATACGGTTTTGTGGTCACCTAACTTGACTCAAGCGTGCAGATACGGTCACAGTACGCGTATACAGATATATCAATGTGTATGGCCCCACTCGTCAGTGACGAACGGCACTAGGCGCGACGTATTTTACACAGGACACCCTGAATTTTTTTTATTTGTGAAAGAAGTGAATTGTTTAGGCTTTGAGCCCTTATCTTTTTGCATTGGTGATGGATGAGGTCACAAGGAGTATACAAGGAGATATTCCATGGTGTATGCTCTTTGCGGATGATGTGGTGCTAGTTGACGATAGTCGGACGGGGGTAAATAGGAAGTTAGAGTTATGGAGACAAACCTTGGAATCGAAAGGGTTTAGGCTTAGTAGAACTAAAACCGAGTACATGATGTGCGGTTTCAGTACTACTAGCTGTGAGGAGGAGGAGGTTAGCCTTGATGGCCAGGTGGTACCTCGGAAGGACACCTTTCGGTATTTGGGGTCAATGTTGCAGTAGGATGGGGGTATTGATGAAGATGTGAACCATTGAATCAAAGCCGGATGGATGAAGTGGCGCCAAGCTTCTGGCATTCTCTGTGACAAGAGAGTGCCACAAAAGCTAAAAGGCAAGTTCTACAGGACGGCGGTTCGACCCGCAATGTTGTATGGCGCGGAGTGTTGGCCGACTAAAAGGCGACATGTTCAACAGTTAGGTGTGGCGGAGATGCGTATGTTGAGATGGATGTGTGGCCACACGAGGAAGGATCGAGTCCGGAATGATGATATACGAGATAGAGTTGGGGTAGCACCAATTGAGGAGAAGCTTGTCCGACATCGTTTGAGATGGTTTGGGCATATTCAGCGCAGGCCTCCAGAAGCTCCCGTGCATAGCGGACGGTTAAAGCGTGCGGAGAATGTCAAGAGAGGGCGGGGTCGACCGATTTTGACATGGGAGGAGTTCGTTAAGAGAGACCTGAAGGATTGGAGTATCGACAAAGAGCTAGCTATGGACAGGGGTGCGTGGAAGCTTGCTATCCATGTGCCAGAGCCATGAGTTGGTTGCGAGATTTTATGGGTTTCACCTCTAGCCTACCTCAACTTGTTTGGGACTAAAGGCTTTATTGTTGTTGTTGTTGTTGTTGTTGAAAGAAGTGAACCGCAGCGATGTATTTTTATAGAAAACACCTTAACTTTTTTTATTTATAGAAAACAGGCCCGCAATAAGTCAATACTGCACATATATGCGAACATTAAAACTTCTTGTATTTACAGAAAACAGGACCACAATACTACACATATATGCGAACATTAAAACTTCTTTTATTTACAGAAAACAAGACCACAATACTGCACATATATGCGAACTTTAACAACAAAAATGGCATGCCAGGACTCGAACAGACGAGCAACTATTTTTTAACCCGAGAATGCAAATGCAAAAATTTAACACCGAAAAGAATCTACTAGGACTTGAACCTACAACCAACTTTTTAAATCAATACCATCTAGACACTACAACCGGTCAGATCTGGATGTCTAAAATGGATCAGGAACTTATATATATTAAACGAGGATGCATGTGAAGTTTAAATAGGCTATGGAGACTGCGGCCCATTTTATCTGAGGTATTTAAAAATATATATAAACATGTGTACTATATAAATGTGCGTATTGCATATTTGGTTTTCAAAAATATTATTTTAATTATACAAACATTTCAATAATTATATATACACACATTTTGTATAGTTCAATGTTTGTATAATTAAAAATATTAATAATTTAAAATTTGAACTGTTAAAAGAATATTCAGTCGTGGCTAATATGTAAGTTATATAACTTTGTTGAATATAAGTCATGAATAAAAAATTTACACAAGTGAATAGTCATAAATATTTAGTAAATGTTTGTGTTCATCATATTTTATAATTTAAATATAAGCCTCAAGTGTATTTTTTTGAATTTTTAAAAAATATTTATCTAATAAATATTATCAATGTCCATATTAACTAAATATAAGCCGCAAGTGTATATTTAAATGTTTTTATCTACTAATCATTATTTGTATATATAATATTTTTTAACACACAAATATGTGAATGTACCTTTATTACTTAAAAATTATCTTTTAAAAAATAGTGCGCGCAAAATGGGCCGTAGTACCCGCAGCTCAATTAAGCTCCACATGAGTCCCCGTGAAGTACATATATGTTGATTATCCATATTAGACAAAATACATATATGTACAGTATCATGGTCCTGTTTTTCTTTAAAAAATAATTTGAGGGTGTTTTGTGCAAAAGAAATATGTCGTTGTGGTTGATCGTTTCGGAAAATAATTATTTTCAGAGTGTTCTGCGTAAAAAATACATCGCGCCCAGCGCCATCAGTCACTGACAAGTGGGGCCATACACATGTATACGCCCGCATATGCGTAGTGTGACCGTATCTGCACGCTTGAGTTAAGTTATGTGACCAGAAAATCGTATTTTCAAAGTTCTAGCACCAAACTGAACGTGCGGCGCAAGTTCAATGACTTTCAGTGATATTACCTGAAGGTCAACGAACCGATTCGAGACAGAGAACAGAGGTAATGGTTCGATCCAGCAAACACGGGCAAAGTGGGGCCGGTCGGGTGATGCGCTCAGCGAGGCGATGGGAAACTGCCTAATCATACGGGTAAAGTGCAGTTGATGCAGCAGGGAGTGATGGAAAGCATCAAATACCATTGTTGAGTAGAAATTTATTTTCATATGCGCCGGCGTCGAAACTGAAGCATCAGTTCTCAATACCCATTCATGGCAGCTAATGCGCACCTCCCGCCATCTCTTGATATATGTTGCATCTAATTCGCTTCCGATGATACGGGTGTGCGCATCCCTCCCAACCTCTCACATCCCCTCCCCCTGCCTATCTACCCATCAACCTTTGAAGATACTAGATAACCTGTCGCGCCAATTGGCGCGAAAACGAATTTGAAACAAGAACTAAAAGAGATTGCTTTGCTTTTTTTGTAGCATACGATGTTGGTATATACTTGAAGTGTTGTGGATCAGTACAGAAGTCAGGGGACTACATATCAACTCTTATCTTGCTCTTAAAACAAAACAAAAAACATATCATTTCCTCTCTTCATAGCATTCTCCTCTTCTCCTCGGGTGCTCTGTTTGGCGTGCGACGAATCCTGCACCACCTCCGCCAAAGCCAAGGGAAGTGTTATTTACATAGCAGGAAAAATGTATGATACAGTTATATAGACATCTCTAGGAAAATAATGAATTGCACATGTAGATGGAGACTAAAACGAAGAAGGCATTAAGAATCAAGACGAAGGTCTGGTCATAGTTAAGTTTCAGTTAAAATATCAAATGAAGTACCATCCATGACATAGTTAAGTTTCAGTTAAAATATCACGTAAGAACTTTTCAATTGAACTTAAAAGAACATACCGAGACTCAACCATTTGACACCCACTGAGAAGGTTCTCATATGGATGGACCCACGAGACAAACTTACGACGGGTTAGACAAAAAACAGGAAACATTTTCATGTCAAAGGTATTTCAGAATTAACGGGAAGAAAACACAGAAAAATTACTGCCCCTCATCTTGTCATAATTACAACTATTCTACTATCATCAAATGGTGGACAGCCAGCCCTCCCACACATATATGAATGACTAAAAAAAGGGGCCCTGTCAGAAGCAAGGGCATTATCACATACCATTGTTTCCTATCTGAATTACAAAACATAAATTTTTAACTAAATGTAATAATGTATTACAGGATAACCAAATCAACTTGTATGCATGAAAAATAATTAAGCGTATCCAATCATTTGCGGCAACAAGACCAGCTTATATTATTCAAAGGAAAGTCAACATATAATAATACGGATTTCAGCAAGGACTGCGCTAAATTTATTAACTTGTGTTTCAAATTTATATTCACTTGTTAATCATGTAAACAAGTAAAAACACCTTGAGCAACAGGCATATCAATAAGGTTGGAAGGGGAAAAAATACACAACAAACTGCTTGGCGATGCATATCCTTTATTTATTAAGATCCTATTTTGCAGGAGCAACTGAGACTTAATAGCACACTTTCAGCACCAAGGAAGTCGCATATTCTACATAAGATCCCTCCTCTTCGTTCCTACAAAATGTATGAAAAGAAAAAATATCATGAAAGAGAATAGAGGGCAGGTAGAATGTTGTCATATTAAAAAAAATATGTTCTCACAAAAATCATGTCGACTTTATCACTACTGTATGTGCAGGTAAGGAAGTAACTTGAGTTGTGACCTATGAGCAAGTACACATCTCAATAGCAGGTGAAAAGAAGTCAATCTTTGAAGATTCTTACCACATGTATCTCGGCTAGATGTCTTTGCTTTGAGCAAATCTTTCAGTCCTTTCATTGTCGTCACAACTTCTTCAGCTTTTCACTGTAAAACCTACATGCAGCAGGGTAGCATAACTAAGAAACGAGAAAACTAACAATTTTCTGTTTCTGATTCAAAGACGGAAGTTTATGCATCTCAAAATTATTTCCATTTGCATCCCTTCTACAGCCATACGGTCGCCGGAGCGCAGCCCCTACCATCAACAAACTCCGGTTGGACCAGCCCGCAAAAGCCCATGCGCTAGGATTACAGCCATGACAACTAAAGACCACAATGATCATCACTTCTAAATACTTGACATGGTGTGAGAATTTAGGAGCGGATAGCACGCAGGCATGAACCACAGTTGTATAGATGACTGACAGGGTGGTCAGGGACGACAGACTTGCCAACGGCTAGGAGCAACAACCAGTTAATTGTCAGAGATAAGAAAATAGTTAATTTTTGAAGAAAATTATGAAAAAATTGCAGTGTCATGCACAGCCAGCAAAAAAAAGCCAACTATTCATGAAAGATTTATCCTACGCTAAACTAAAAGCTAGTTAGAACTATAAACATGCAAGCTCTCACATTACTTCGAATTGCTAACCTCAAATATGAGATCTTGAAGAATGAATGCCGTATGGTGCTGACTGCCAATATGGTAAATACATGTATTTGTTAAGGTACCTATAAACTAAAGGCAAGAAAACTGACAATTTTGAGATCAGGGAACCCATTCTGAGTAGGCCTTGTACCAAATCAAATGAAAAAACGAAAGTTATGCAGGGGAATGGATCTGTGGTTGCCGGATTCGCCACCCATCATCTGCAGGTTACAGAGAGTACCAAGAACCTGTGTGAGGGTGTGGCAGTTCCGTAAAGAAATATAAGAGCGTTTAGATCACTAAAGTAGCGATCTAAACACTCTTATATTTCTTTACAAAGGGAGTAATAAACAATCTGGAAACGTAAAAGCTGCCGGTATCTTGTTTCCATATATACCAAGACAGGAGCATATTATCATGTGTCACTTCAGAACACTAAGAGAGCATCAGGACACGATTTTAACTTGTAAACCATGCCAGATACAATCTAAGTGTTTACATGCCAAAAGACCATAAAAACCAATAACAGTGGGGTGGCCTACTTGGACTATACTGAAACTTACTCATCTTCTTTTGCTAGTGATAAAGGGTTGGGGTCAGACGATACAGTGACCTATATAGCCAAAATAAGTATCCCCAAATGGCTTGTTCAGGAAATGTGCAGAATATTGTTTTTTTTTATTTTTATCCAGTACTTCAGTACATGGTTTCCAAACCTCTGGCCTGATCAATTATTTTTCTTATTAGAAAAAAATACATAAATGAAAATTTATTTCCCTATTAACAGATTAGAAGATAAACAAATCACATGTTAGTGATCACAAGGTAATGCCTAAAGATGTGCACTACAGTAACAAAAGAAAAGCAAGATACACAGCCCATCACAGGTACATAAAACAAAATTTAACAGGATAGATCATATCTGCAGCATACCATTGGCAAGAAATTACTTGAGGACGCATGCCATTGCTAACTCTCTTCTAGGCCATTTTCACGTCCTTGCAGCCCCAATTCCCACACCATTACCTCATCTCAGTGCCAGTTGGAGTACCAGTTGACATGACCATAAAAACCTACGTCAACATCAACCAGAGGAATCATTTTTTAACGAAAGGAAAAGAAGCACAAAGTGATCATCACCACCTTGGCCTTTGGGGAACCAATTTAACATTATTGTCTTTCATTGACATGTTTGAATCAACAACTAACTTGAAATAGAGTAAGGATACGACACATGATAGAAGTGGCTACAGATGGTCAAATACTTCAGATTCTGACAACAAGGAAGAATAGCCAACCTGCATCTTAACAAAATTTGCAAAAACAAACATGGATGGGAGAAACAGATGATTCACCCCTTTCTTTTTAGTCAGGCTCTTCCACAAGATTATTTCTCTTCGTTTCTATTGCAGATCTAAAATTCCACGAGATTATTTCTTTTCTTTTTATATCTCAGATCTGAAAAAACACAAATTGAGAAATCAAAATCACAGAATCAAAGAACTGAGATAATACCTGGGGAAGGAGGAGGGGGAGCAACCTAGATTGGGGATGGTGGCGATGTACGACGAGCTCCTCCACTCCACCATGACGCGAGCTTCACCTGGAACTCCTGCTACTCTGACCCCACCCCGCACCAGCATCCTCCTATGCTCCTCCATGCCCACCACGAAGACCATGTTGCCCCTGCTCTCCCATGGTGGCGTCCCTCCTCTACTTCCTTATCTCTCCCCTTCTCATGTTCTCTCTCTCTCTCTCTCTCTCTCTCTCTCTCTCCTGCAGATCAAATCGAGCGCCGCCGCCGCCGGAGAGACTCGGCTCCGTTGGAGACAGGGAGGGGGAGGAGAGAGCGGAGGGGCACGGGGGCCGAGGACGTGCACGTCGAGCACGGGGCAGCTCGCGCAACGCTCCCTTGCGGCGCGGCTGGGGAGAGGAGAGGAGGCGGCTAGGGGAGATGAGAGGAGGCGGCTAGGGTTCTGCAGGTGAGGGAGGAGGAAGCGAGCGAGGGGAAAGGAAGAGGAGAGCGCTCGGGACTTGTCCTCGCCGAAACGCTACAGTAAATCGCGAGGCACTATGAGGGGAATAAAAGGAGACGTGGCTGATGCCGCTAGTTGGGCGCACTAGCTCATCCTTTATATGTTCAACTAGATGACCAGTTGCGCCAAATGGCGCAAAGACCTATTTAAAACCATGTTCGTTTTGAAAATATTTGCATTCTTCAGTAACCATATATTTGAGTACATTTGGTAAGAACTTATACCCCTATATAAAAAGAAAATTAAATGCAAATATTTTATTAAGGTAATAATGCCACAAATTAGATCATCGGTAGGTCAAAATAGTTGAGTCTACAATTAGGAATTTCGAGTAGCTGTAAACTTGCATTAAAAAAAGAATAAACACAAGTGACACAATAAAATGTACTTAATACATGAACTCGTGAACATTGTGTACAGGAGAAGTTAATAGAAATAGTAGTCAACTACATCATATAATTTGGTTTTATACTCTTTTGTGTATATATCCTGAATGCTACCCATTTGTGATCAACTCTTTGTCCTTCGAATCAAATGACACAACTACTGCCCCTTGTGGAAAAAGAAAGGACTCTATAATACTCATAAATGTAAAAGGAAAACATCATGTAATGCATCTCAACCTGCGCAAAGCAATGTAAAAACCATACATGCTATCTACATACTCTCATTGTCTGGCAAAACATAAGTAGCCGAGGGACCCTGTACAAAAGAATTGACAATTCACAAAAAGAAGCATGCCATCAGCTGTCTAGACAACCATAAAACAATAAGTGGCAAAAGCTCCATCAGAATTAGCATTTGCCATCCAGTTTATGAGCTAAAGTTAGAGCATACCAGTCGATGAAACATATTAAGCATCATCTATAAAACAAACTCTATTTTCCTAATAAGACAACATAGATATGAAATGGGCAAACTCTATTTTGCCATCCAGTTTATGAGCTAAAGTGGAAAGCTATGGTCACTGAATTTTAGGCATTTTTTTTAGCAAACACAGTAGGGTAAAAATCCTACTGTAAATCTATTTTTTAGGCACTTCACCGTATAAACAAGGGCCATAATACATGTTTATGGCTGACACCTCACGAGCAGCAAGCTTCAGTTTTACACTATTTAGGAATGCATACAAGCAAGTCCTGACAATTGAGATTTTCAATCCAGGACCAATCAGATATATGCCGACAGCTAGAATTCTAATTGGAGTCATTCCCACCAGAACGCGCTTTGTATACTAAATAATAAGATGGATTGTTTTGGGTTTATAGCCGCCATAATCAAGGCTCTAAACCTGGTACTATTTGCATGATAATGGGGTGCTTTCACACATCAGCATAAAACCAAAGAGTCATTCTTATCCTGTAATGGAGATACTATTCTTTTCACAAGCTCTTATTTTTCTACCCATACTAAGTTGTGCCCCTGTTTAGTGCTGACACTACAAACTTTAGTTTACGTGGGTGTATGGACAATATATAAAACATGAACCTGGTGAAAAAATACAAGGGATTACCTGAATACATGATGCTACAGTACATATATTTTTCTAACTGGAAAATAAGCCTATTACTTCCTGCTCATAGATTTTAGTTCATTTCTAAACTCTGCATTATATTGAGACAAGCACACTACATCTATATTCTGCTATAACACAGATTATTGTTACCTTACTATGGAAGCAGCTAGAATTATTTTGTGGTGATAAAACTATGGAAGCACGTTGGCAATACAATTATAAAATATACTATCTTCAAGGAAATCTGCACTTGTAGCCCTGTTTGATAGCAAAGTACTTTCTATGTATTTTGAGAATAACACAGTTTTTGAGATTAACACAGTTTTAATTACAGTGAGCTGTTTGGCTACCACTAAAAACTGTGGTTTAAATTACAGTATTAAAAACAGTGATCTTAATACTGTAGTACTTGCAAAATTATCATTTTTTCTTTGTATTAAAAAAGAACTGCATAACTCGTTTTTTAAAACTGAGCACGCTGAAAAACAATCCACGGGTGTATTCATGTGCCTCTCGACACACATTTCCTGCTAGCTCTCGATGGTGACACGGAAGAAGGCCAAGACGGTCCCGTGGTGCCCGCGACGACAACACAGAAGACGGCCTGGCGTTCCAGGCCATATGAAGCAGCAGCTCAACCTAGTTCAACTCCTCCGATTACTGTGCAAGCTAGCTTTGTGTATGGCCATTTAATGCATATAGCCATTCAGTTTGCAACGGCCAGCGAGCAGGGTACACGCGTGTCTGCGACTGTTAACAAATGGCCAGCTCTCGTCGCCGCTCCACCTTCGGCACTCCGGGAATAAAAAAATAAAGTGGATATTCATTTTTATGGATGTTAGCAAATAAAAAATGAAACCAACTGGGAATAGAAAACTTAAAAGGGCAGTAAGTAACAACAGAAACGGAGATAGAGAGAGATAAATGCATTAATCCAGCTATAAGTAGTAGGATAGAAATGAAAAACCCATTGTTGGAAAACAGAAATTCGACCTCAGAGATTGTCTAAGTTGTGACATCGTTTGTTAGCGGCAGATCAGTATTATGTTTTTCTTTTTTGCATAATGGTAGGTTAGTATCTTGTCCCGATATTATATAATAACATCTAGTTTGTATCAGTCATAATTTTCACATGAACAAACTGCTATAAAGATTAGTCAAGCCTAAACTCTAGATCCCCGCAAAAAATGGAAGTCTAAACTCTAGATTAGACCTAAACTGATATAGTAGTAGTAATCCTTCACCATTTAATGTATGGATCACACTAATACAAATCATAGAAAAACTTAGTCTTGTATCATAGATCTGACGATAGAAGATAGCCATTCCACTAATGAAGCGAATAACTACATTTAGTAGTAAGATTGAGCTTCTGGACATTTAGACAATCCTAACCTGGGTTTCTTAGTAAAGAAATGGCTGAAGACCAAACACGTCATCGTGTTACCCTTCCTCCTTGTTCGATTCATCACTTCCTACTTCAGAAAAGAAACAGAGTAACATAGTTCAATAATAGCACACTGTTTCAGAACATATTATACCACAGAAATATAGACAAAGTTGTGCATGCATGGAAGAAGAAATCGAGTGAAGGAGGAGGAACTCACAATGAGCTTTGGCCCATCGATCTGGACATGCCAACGCCAAATATAAATAGGGGCATTGCCTGCTCTGCTTCCTTCCCCCACCCACTTATTTGCGTGACACTCTTCCGCGACACCCTCTACTCACACCACTCTTCTGCGACACTCCGGAGGTTGCCCTTCGCTTTGCCTCCCTGACCACAACCTGAAGAGAGGAGATGCAGATTTGAGAATACTTCAAGAAACAAACCCGAGTCACAAATGAGTTGGGAGATACAGTAACAATATGGTTAGTACGTCCAAAGGAGAAAAAGGGGGGTTGCATACTTTAGAATCACATTGCAGTTCTCCACTAATGCCACTGCCTCTGGATGATTTTCACCAAATGCTTGCCTGGCAGGTTCTTCATATCCAATTGCCCAATTTGTACATGGTGCGCCAGTACTGTCAAATGATCAGAAAGTATGTGGAGGTCAAGTTTGTTCTATCTACCAGCAAGCATCTAATAATAAACATGCAGATGGAAATATAATTACCAGATAGCTACTACCCTTCAGACAAACCTCCACAGCCAGCAAAAATATCAAGGGTTGCAAGACAGTTCTCTGGTGTTGCGTTCTGTTTGTCTGAACCAGCTTGCTCATCGTCACAAATCTACTTGCCTTCATTCTTTTTTGCAGCATGCGCCTTCCTTGTCAAGGTCATGAGCTTAACATTTGTCGGTAGCTGGTTAAAAGAAAAGACATGCTCAGTCAACTACCTGAAGCAGTTTCTCACAAAATAAATGCAAAACTGGAGAAATCAAAAGATGAATGTTGGCAATAACTAACCTGCTTAAGAGCTCCAGCATCAGGATCATATAAATGTTCACAGTAAAAGGCATGCTCAACCACTACCGGAAGATTTGAATTTGGAATGTCATTCTTTGCTATAACCTCACATTTCCCCTCAACCATCACAAACTGGCACACTTATTATATTTTCACTGTAGTATACCTGGATCAAACAACAAAGAAATATTAAATACCAAATGCACAAACCAAAAGGTTATTGGGAATCATAGTAGTATGACAGTAATGATGTGGATCAACAATAATGAAGTGAATAGTAGGCCCTGGACAAATAAGGCAAAGTGACAAACCTCTCTGATGAAATATCATCTGCCCTGTATAACCTTCTTGCATTGACTATGGTTGATTCTGGATTAGCTTTCTTTGATCTAGAAGAAGCTTTGATACTCTGCAGATGCCAGATGGCACCCAACTTTATGGTGACAGAATTGACAGTGTGCATCAATTCAACTGATTTAGTTACCTTGTCCATATTGGGCACGAGGTCTTGCAGCCTCCTTAGCCTCTTGCTATTCCTTGCTCTTCTTTCCTAAACAGCATAAGAAAGAAAAATATTCAGTACAAACATGTCGCACCAAGACAAACACCAAAAATGTTGTAGGAAATTAACTAATCCTCTCAGCGATGCTTCGTGGGTGAGTGGCGCAGCCACGCTTGGTGCAGACTGTGTAGGCGATGAAGTATTGCTGCAGTTGCAGATAGTCGTCCATGCCGGACATGTCTAAAGACGTGGTTGACATGCCAAACTGAATTTGGTCCAAGGTTAGAACTGTAGCATTAAACAATTGATGGGGAGCAGAGTGCGGATGGATGTGAAGTGTATACATGTGAAGCTTGTCCTACTTGGGATTCGATTTTGCTGAGGCTGGTGACCATGCCATCGTCGCTGTCGATGAGCACCTTCGCTTTTTTGCTTCCGGGCGTGAAGAACATGATGTTGGAGTTGGTGTCACCCGAGGAGCTCATGGAGAAGCTCCTGGAGAGGTCGCTGGAGCCGTTGTTGACGGTGATGCTCTCACCGACGGCCGACGGCATCAGCACGGGCATGGCCATCCCCATCTCCGTGTGGGATAATGTTCTGCTGCCTCGAGTAGCTCCATAGCTGCAAATTAAGTGAGAGATCTCCAGGTCAGTGAATTTTGAATTTATCTAGAAAGCTAACAGTATTGGGGGATAAAAGAAATAACAGAAAGTATTATACTTCATAGTCACATAAGCCATACCATGAAAGAACATGAGTAGTACCTGTATTGGGGGATCAAAGAAATAACAGAAAGTATTATACTTCGTAGTCACATAAGCCATACCATGAAAGAACATGAGTAGTACCTGACTTTGTTGAATTGGGAGAAATCATGTTAAAGTATGGATTCCGTTTAAACCAGCAGTATCTCTTCACCTGATTAGAAGAGACTAAATAGTAAATCCCCTTGACATGTGACGTCTCACGCTTGACCTCCTTACTGCCATAACATTTATCCTCCGAATCCCCATCCCACCATAGACAAGCTGCACACACCCACAAAAAATATTAAAATCGCTTTATCCTCATTGGGGTCGTAATCAAATATTGTAAATACATATAGACAATAAATAAGAACCCTATTGGGGTTACAAAGAGGATTAATCATAGGCGGGGAAAGGAAGTGAAATTAGTACTCACCTCATACATGAGGAAGGGAAGCTGGAAAAATACACAATTTGACATAACAAAATAGCACCAGCTGCAATATAGGACCTCCAGGAAAATAAACCTTGCCTCTCTGCATTTTGGATCTAGCTAAAAATGGCAAATTTAGAAATGCTAAATGTTAGGAACCACTATGTGATTCAGAAGAAATTATTTTATGTACCAGTTCTCACACTGTCTATCAATCTCCTGATATGCTCAATGAATAGCGGAGAAAAATAACTGCACAACCCTGCTTGTCAACTTAGGTCTCTTTACCTCGGCCGGCTCCTGACATTGTTGTCTTTCCCAGCTTTAGCCTTCTTTTGCCATAACAGTAGTAAAATCCTATATGGCCAACAAAATCAAAAGACCCTTTACTAATATACTAAACTCAACAAAATCAAAAGACCCTTTGCTAATCTACTGAACTCAATTAAATCAAAAGAACAAAATAACTGTGGGGGTTCCCGGTGGAGGTTCATAAAGGACATGGCCCAGTCAAGGCTTGTGCAGTGAGGCAAAACTAAAAAAATGCACATATGCAAGAATATATGCAAACCTAAAAAATGTGTGCAAGAAAATTAAGAGAACTATAGGGAGAAACACGAACCTGGGAGGGTGCTCGACTAAGATGGGCTCCTGTGCCGTCACTTGCAGCCATTGTTGTCCCCCTGCTGCGGACGCGGGGACGGTGCCGATGTGCATGCTAAAGAAGGTCACGACCCTATGGCAGCCATCTCGTCAGGGTCATTCTCCTTCTCCCATATTTGCCTACTTGCTCCCTGCCTGCTCCACCAAGCGGACAAACCCAATCCTATGGGGAACAAGAAAACATGAATAGATCAAACTAACTGGCAGCAAACAAACTGATTTTCTTTTGAATTAATTTCAATACAATCAGAAAATGGCAATGATAAGAGGAGACAGAGACACTCATTGGAGAGCAGCGAGGAAGTAGCAACGGTGGAGGAGAGAAAAACAAGCCGAGGCGGGAGGAGGTAGCCAAAACTGCCCTTGACGAGGACGCTCAGGCCATCTTCTCACACGCCTTCATCGCCGCCCCGCATCTCCACCTGCTCCAGGGTGGCTCCCAGGCCGTCGCCGCCGCTGGTCCCCGTGCCACCTCCTCTTCTTTTTTTCTTCCAGCGGCGGCGCACCCGTGGCTTCTTGGTGGTGAGGGCTCACGGATTGCGGAGGAAAAGAGGAGGCGGCGGATTTGGGAGAAGGAGAGGATAGGGATTGAGGGAGAAGAGGAGGCAGGGGATTGGGGATGAGATGAGGCTCTCTGTAGGCTAGGATTTTCACCGTGTTCGTTTTCTGGAGCGACGGGACCTCAGATACCCACCTTCTCAAACAAGCAACCCCACATACACCCGGGCCCAATGGTCATCGAGGTGGACTGCTAGCCGGAAGTGGAAAAAAACTAACGGCGGGGCTGCTGCCAGCAGCCAAAACACTGCTACAGTAAAAAGATCGCACGGCCAACGAGCTTCGCGCGCGCGGAGGCCTCAGGTTGGCGGGTAGCCTAGCAGGCTTTATATGTTAGATGTCCACGGGTAGCGGCGAAGACAACGTGCCAGCGTAAACAACATCACCGATGTTACTCTTGTGGCAGACCTGCTCTTCCTCGCCAGGGCGATGTGCACCATCCAAGTCAGCCGCCACACAATTCTGCCCACCACCATGGAGAGAATCAGGGCTTCCCCAAACCCATGCGATTGCTTGATATATAGGTAAGAGTCAGGCTTGTTTGACTGATAAACAGAGCTGGTGCTGGTTTTCTTATCATCTGTATTTTTGCTGATATACGGATCATCATTTCCTACTTGTTGCGACTGTGAACCTGCAAGCTACACATTTTCATATTCCCGGAAATTTGGTCTGGTTTGTGTGATGTATGTCATTGGAGTATTGATGCATGTTGTTTCGTGTTATTTTCAGGGACGGTAATGCTTGTGAGGAGTACACAACTTTGCTTGGCTTGTATCTTCTCTCAACGAAGTATATACTGTTAGTGAGGTTTGTTGCCCCTCTATGGTTTGGCCAATTTTCTATTGTTTATCGCGTGCATTATCTTTTTCAGTTTGTCCATGTCTTGTTGCAGGTTGCTGATTATACAGACTCAATCACTGATCCTCCGGGTTAAACATATTGGCGGTCCGTGCGATGTAGTACACACAATGGTCAACTTTGTGTACTACATACATCAAACAATCTGATTCTGTTCAGATGTTGATCCATAGATCAATCGCTTTGGATTATTTTGATAAGTAATTCATTTTTTAAATTATTCATGTTTGCAGGCTCTGCAGCATAGAGCTTTTGTTATTCCCTGCGAAGTTACATTCACTATTTGTGAAAAGGAAAAGATGAACCGAGAGGTGCAGTATTACTGGGAACATGTGTACGTACCAAGTCAAAATGATTCATATGCAGTCTAGCTGTAGGTTACATTGTGATCAGAACTTTCTCTTAGTGCATTTGTATATAAATTGAACCATATATGAGTAGATATATTCTAAAAAAACACTGAATCTGTGGTATAGCTCTAGCTTTTATCTGCTCACATTCACACGATGATGATTATAAGGCCTCTATTTTTATCATGTATCTTCTCTCAAATGTAACGTTCTCCCTTTATCCATTACCAACAATATATGCATTTATTTAGCATGTATGATAATTTCTATGTATGTCCTTGTAGTTATGGAATTCTTATCATTCTATCGCAAAAATAGATGGGCGCGGCAACGCGCGCCAGTAATGGTCTAGTTTATAGAGCAAAGAGGTGGTGCGGGAGGCCAACAAGGAGGGCACAACCCATCGGGGGGCGCCTGGTCACCCAGGCACGCCCTGGTTGGTTGTGCTCCCCTTGGAGCTCCCCTCAAGTGCGTTCCTGGCCCAAAAAATCCACAAAAAGTTTCGCCGTGTTTGGACTCCGTTTGGTATTTGTTGGGGATATAGCTATTGGGTATGACCCGCCAGGAGGGGCCGGATGGGTCATACCACTAGCGGTTCATAACAAGAAGGCCTAGGAAGATGTTGAAGATGGCGGTTCACGAAGCAAGCTTACTGAAGGCCCAAGACCCAAAGGCGACTTGAGGCCCACGGGCGTAAACCGCCATATGTTAACTTGTATGATAAGGAAAGTGTAGTTTTGTCACTGAGCCAGACACGTTGTGTATGAGCCAGTCAGGACTCTGTAAGCCATCGAGCATCAGCCTGTGTATATAGAGGGGTGACCCGGCGGCGGTTTAGGGCAAGAAAGAAGAGATCGAGAACTCGGTCAAGCGCATTCACTCCCTGGTAATCGAAGCCCAAGCAATACAAATCTAAACTAGAGTAGGCCTTTACCTCCACCGCGAGGGGCTGAACCAGTATAAACTCGTTGTGTCCCTTGTCCCATTTAACCCCTTCAAGCTAACTACGTCGCGATGGCTCCACACGCAAGTCCTCATGCTAGGGCATCTGCCATGACAATTCCACGACAGTTGGTGCCCACCATGGGGCCAGTACACGGTGGTTTTGAGTTCTTGAAGGGCAGCATCGCAGGGCTCAAGGGATACGCTGTGGGCCGGATGACTAAGAGTCATCGCGGAAAGCTCTACATTGATGACGAGGGCTGGGGCCCCGAGGCCGACTCAATGAAGCATGGGTACCGGGTCCCCTTTGGCGGAATCCACATCTTCATTGGTGAGCCGGAAGCTGAGCCGGACATCTGCACCGACATCGTCGAAATCGCTCGGCGCGCGCGACCCGCCAAGGTTCAAGCCGCCCCGAAGCATGTCTTTGTTGGTTTCGTTCACGGAGCGGAGTTGGAAGGAGGATCTGAACCTGGTGGTGAGACGGTTGTCTACTCAGGCGATGAGTCCTTAACTGGTGAGACCAACTCCAACTATCAGGTGCAGGATGGTGGGCTTGGGGGCTGTTTCGATGGTGACAATATTCCGGACCCCTATGAGCCGCCACATCGGTCGCGATCTTCATGGCCGGTACACAGCCAGGACATGATTCTTCCACGGCAGCAGCAATGATCTCTGGGTCAGCAACGACGACGGCTCCCGGGTCAGGAGGTCCTGTGCGCCCGCCGGCTCAAGTTTTATCTGATCTATTGGATGCCCTGGCAATGTTGTTGACGGCGGAGGTTAACCCGGCGAATCAAAACTCAGCACAACGCGGATGTTGCAAAATTATGAGATGAGATAACCCAAGCCAAGGAGGAGCTAAACACGGGGAACACCCGGATGGCAATGGAGCGAGCCTCCTTGCAGAGGGAGGCGGAACGGATTCAGGCAGAGAGCTTCCGCTTAAGCCTGGACCAGGACGCATCAAACATGGTCTTTAACAGAAGGCATGTGAGTCGATTACCCCCGGCTTACGATGCGAGGAATCTTTTCAACATGCCTAGGGCAAGAACCAGTAACCCGCCTGGTGTGGATCGGGCCGCTGAGGCAGCGGCGGCTGGAGAACCGATTCAGCACGTGCTACAGACCCCCCCCCCACGTTTGAACTTGACCCCTCGTCAACATGTTCCGACACCCTCGGGCATTTTTCTAACCCCTTGGATAACATGATAGCTGCGGCTATTCGACTGGCAGCTCTCCCAGCTCACAATGAGTCACCAGCGACAATGGAAATACGGAGAGCTAGAGAGCTTCTTTCGATGGCTGTGGCCCAGTAGGCGGCTTATTCATATAGTCGTGATCGTATCCATTCAACACCATGTCCAAGTCGAAGTTATAGCAGGAATATTGATGAACCAACCGTGTCAAGCAGTGAACGGCAATCAACCCTGTAGGCCTGACCCGCCGCGTGCTGGTAATGATGCTCATGCTTTGGTGGACCAGGGCCGAGCGCGACATGAAGCAAAGCTGGCAGCTTAGTTGGCGGCTCAGCAACAATCTCCGGTTTATCCATCAGCGTTTATGGAGGCATGAGTGACCTCTAGAACCTTGGGTGTGCCATGTTTAGTGATGGCTCTATGCAACAAGCGCTTACCTAAGGATTTCAAGGGCCCCCATAAGGTGCCTAACTACACGGCGGATTAGCCCCCAGAAGCTTGGATTGAGAGTTATGAGATGGCTATGGAGATGCTGGATGTCAGTGATGCTGCATGTGCTAAGTATTTCACCATGATGTTGGATGGGCTGGCTCGTACTTGGTTGAAAAGCCTGCTCACTAATTCTATTGGGTCATGGGCGGAGTTGAAAAGGCGATTTATTCAAAATTTTAAAGACACATGCAAGAAGCCTATGTCAATTCTGGATCTGGATTCATGCGTTCAAGGTGAAGGCGAGTCAACAACCAGGGTGCGCCGGATTTTAGCTGTTATACACTCATCGGGCGGTATCAACGCCGGTTAGCAGTCCTGATGTTAGGGAAGAATTGTCGCTTCCTTCCCCTTAAACGGAAATTGGGGCGGCTTAAGCGTAATTGCAATGATATGGGGGAGCTCATGGCGGCTCTCGTCAAGTATGCCGACTCTGATAGCACTAAAGATCCTGAGTCTGATGAGGAGAAGACTGAGAAGGGGAAGACGGGTGGCAATGCAAAGGGACTGCATAACACGGCGGGTCAAGGTGGTAATGGTAAGCGTAAGGCGGACGGCGACACGCAGAGTAATAACCAACGTCGCAAGGGGAAAGTGCAAGCACCCCAGTTTGGAGGGCCAAAGTTCAACCTTGAGGCCATGATGAATCAGCCTTGCCCAAAACATGGAACCCGGGATAAGACGGCCAGTCATGTGGAAGGATTGCTTCATCATGAGGGAGTATAGAAACTCTAACTTTTTTCAGAATAATCATGGCCCGCATGGCGGTTCAGGGTTCAGCTCTCATGGACGTAGTTTTGGAGGCGGCGGTTCAAACTCTGGCTTTCAGGGCCAAGGTAATCAAGGTGGTTTCAATCAGCAATCTAGTCAAGGGAATCAACAGCAACAGTCTAGTTATCAGAGTAATACAAAGCAGCTGAATGGTCACTACAAGAAATATGTCAACTAGTGACCTTTTGTCAGTGACCCTGGAAGAATTGGTCACAGATCTATGACCATTTCAGACCAATTGGCCAAAAGCTGTTCGGGGGGCTCCAAACCCTAAACCATTGCGACCATTTTGGTCAGAAAGGTCGTAATTTCCTTACACGAAAAGGTCATAAAGCAAATAGCGCTAGTCCGCTGCCCTATTTCTAGTTGTTAACGACCAATATAGATGGTCATAGCCTTGTAAATTGTGGTGGGTTGCTATGACTAGGCGCCACCTCATCAGTTTTGCCTATATGTCATGTCCCTATGGCAGTTTTTGCCCTAGGTTGTGAAGCAACCTATATTTCTGTCATTCCCAAAATTCCCAAAAAAATCTCATAAATTCTTTGGGTCATATCTTCGTCAAATATGTAAAAACCTTCCTTGCCTAGTTCAAAAATAATTCAAAAATATTCATTTTCCTATTCTGTTCAAAACAAGAGTTTGTGAAGGAAGTACCACTTTGGCATGTCCGAATAGTATCCATTTTCTACAGTGCTTTCCTATGCCCAAATAACCATCCTCCACCAAATGCCAGCTCAATCCATTCATTATTTTGAGCTGAGCTTCAACATTCATATTTATGTCCAGTGTGGTAGTTTGCAAAGCAAGTACCACCTAGGCTCCTCCTTTTGAGCTAAAAATTTGTGAAGACGGTCTTCTTAGTAACTGATCATTCTCAGCCAAAACTCATGCCCATTAGCCATGTACATTTTCCGTACCGCTAATCAAACACTTGGCTGATAATTCATCTTTGAGTAGCGATCGGTCTCCTCGTGAGAATCTTATGTTGTAATTTTCTTTGTAGCACCTACCTGGGGAGTGCCCAACCCACTAGACATGCCTACGCCGCCCAGAAAACATGGCAACACCACGGTCACGCGGTGACCACGCGGCAGGCATGCGAGTTTACGCGCTCTAGAGTTGGGGCCCTCGGCCACCGCCCAAACCTCGACGTACCACCACCAAACCATGTATTTCTGATTAAATAGGTACTTATGTAACTAGAAATGACTTTTGGAAAAAATAAATAGCAAACTATGAGGCAGCTGCAGTTCAAATTTGACCCGCTTCCAGCGGAATCGGCAGAAATTTGTCTTTTTCATGAGAGTTGGATCAAAACTTTTTGCACCCAACCATTTTGTCAATTGTGCATTAAATATGTCCTAGTATTTTATAAAATTGATTTGGTCCAAGTTCGCAACAATTATTTGGGAGGTCCTTCACAAAAAAACCTCCCTTTGGGCACTCGAAAAATGGAAAATGGTTTTTTCGTCCAAAGAAAATGAAAACTTCCTTAGGAAACATTATTGGCCATTCCAATATGCACCCTTGTGCACAATATGGGATCATTTAAACAAACTATGCCATGAATGTGGCCATAAGATTGATCATTTGGCTTGAAAGACATTGATCTCCACACGTGATAGCTCGTTTCTGAGAACACTTTTTTAAAATATTTGCCGTATTACAAGTTTGTTATTTTTTCTGAGAACTTGGCCACATATAATGACACAATGCGAAGGTTTCCCAAATTTTTGATTTTTTTTGAATTTTTTATGCCCATTTCAAAATGCGGTCAAAACGGCGGGAATGACCGTTCCTAGCTAGTGGTTGAATCTTGGAATTTTTTTGGTGTTTCTCTGATTAAATAGATACTTATGTACCTAGAAATTATTTTTTGAAAAAATAAAGAGCAAACTATAAGGTAGCTGCAGTTCAAATTTGACCCGCTTCCAACTAAATCGGCAGAAATTTGTCTTTTTTACCAGAGGTGGATCAAAACTTTTTACACCCAACCATTTGGTCAATTGTGCATTAAATATGGCCTAGTATTTTAGAAAAATAATTTGGTCCAATTTTGCAATAATTATTTGGTAGGTTCTTCACAAAAAAAACCTCATTTCGGGCACTCGAAAAATGAAAATGACTCTTTTGTGCAATGAAAGTGAAAACTCCCCAAATGAACATTGTTTGCCATTCCAATATGCACCCTTTTAAACAATATGAGATCATTTGAACAAACTATGCCATGAATGTGGCCATAAGATTGATCATTTGACTTGAAAGCCATGAATCTTCACGCATGATAGCTCATTTCTGAGAACACTTTTTAAAAATAATTTCCGTATTACAAGTTTATTATTTTTCCTGGAAACTTGGTCATATATAATGACATAATGCGAAGATTTTCCAATTTTTTGATTTTTTTTGAATTTTTTATGCCCATTTCAAAATGCGGTCAAAACGGCGGGAATGACCGTTCCTAGCTAGTGGTTGAATCTTATATTTTTTTGGTGTTTCTCTGATTAAATAGACACTTATGTACCTAGAAATGATTTTTTAAAAAAATAAAGAGCAAACTGTGAGGTAGCTGCAGTTCAAATTTGACCCGCTTCCAACTGAATCGGCGGAAATTTGTCTTTTTTACCAGAGGTGGATCAAAACTTTTTACACCCAACAATTTGGTCAATTGGGCATTAAATATGTCCTAGTATTTTAGAAAAATAATTTGGTCCAATTTTGCAATAATTATTTGTTGGTTCTTCACAAAAAAACCTCATTTCGGGCACTCGAAAAATGAAAAATGACTCTTTTGTGCAATGAAAGTGAAAACTCCCCAAATGAACATTGTTTGCCATTCCAATATGCACCCTTTTGCACAATATGAGATCATTTAAACAAACTATGCCATGAATGTGGCCATAAGATTGATCATTTGGCTTGAAAGCCATGAATCTTCACGCATGATAGCTCATTTCTGAGAACACTTTTTAAAAATAATTTTCATATTACAAGTTTATTATTTTTCCTGGAAACTTGGTCATATATAATTACACAATGCGAAGGTTTTCCAATTTTTGATTTTTTTTGAATTTTTTATGCCCATTTCAAAATGCGGTCAAAACGGCGGGAATGACCGTTCCTAGCTAGTGGTTGAATCTTATATTTTTTTTGGTGTTTCTCTGATTAAATAGACACTTATGTACCTAGAAATGATTTTTTGAAAAAATAAAGAGCAAACTGTGAGGTAGTTGCAGTTCAAATTTGACCCGCTTCCAAGTGAATCGACGGAAATTTGTCTTTTTTACCAGAGGTGGATCAAAACTTTTTACACCCAACCATTTGGTCAATTGTGCATTAAATATGGCCCAGTATTTTAGAAAAATAATTTGGTCCAATTTTGCAATAATTATTTGTTGGTTCTTCACAAAAAAAACCTCATTTCGGGCACTCGAAAAATGAAAAATGACTCTTTTGTGCAATGAAAGTGAAAACTCCCCAAATCAACATTGTTTGCCATTCCAATATGCACCCTTTTGCACAATATGAGATCATTTGAACAAACTATGACATGAATGTGGCCATAAGATTGATCATTTGGCTTGAAAGCCATGAATCTTCACGCATGATAGCTCATTTCTGAGAACACTTTTTAAAAATAATTTCCGTATTACAAGTTTATTATTTTTCTCGGAAACTTGGTCATATATAATGACACAATGCGAAGGTTTTCCAATTTTTTGATTTTTTTTGAATTTTTTATGCCCATTTCAAAATGCGGTCAAAACGACGGGAATGACCGTTCCTAGCTAGTGGTTGAATCTTATATTTTTTTGGTGTTTCTCTGATTAAATAGACACTTATGTACCTATAAATGATTTTTTGAAAAAATAAAGAGCAAACTATGAGGTAGCTGCAGTTCAAATTTGACCCGCTTCCAACCGAATCGGCGGAAAATTGTCTTTTTCACCAGAGGTGGATCAAAACTTTTTACACCCAACCATTTGGTTAATTGTGCATTAAATATGGCCTAGTATTTTAGAAAAATAATTTGGTCCAATTTTGCAATAATTATTTGGTAGGTTCTTCACAAAAAGAACTCATTTCGGGCACTCGAAAATGAAAAATGACTCTTTTGTGCAATGAAAGTGAAAACTCCCCAAATCAACATTGTTTGCCATTCCAATATGCACCCTTTTGCACAATATGAGATCATTTGAACAAACTATGCCATGAATGTGACCATAAGATTGATCATTTGGCTTGAAAGCCATGAATCTTCACGCATGATAGCTCATTTCTGAGAACACTTTTTAAAAATAATTTCCGTATTACAAGTTTATTATTTTTCCTGGAAACTTGGTCATATATAATGACACAATGCGAAGGTTTTCTAATTTTTTGATTTTTTTTGAACTTTTTATGCCCATTTCAAAATGCGGTCAAAACGACGGGAATGACCGTTCCTAGCTAGTGGTTGAATCTTATATTTTTTTGGTGTTTCTCTAATTAAATAGACACTTATGTACCTATAAATGATTTTTTGAAAAAAATAAAGAGCAAACTATGAGGTAGTTGCAGTTCAAATTTGACCCGCTTCCAACCGAATCGGCGGAAAATTGTCTTTTTCACCAGAGGTGGATCAAAACTTTTTACACCCAACCATTTGGTCAATTGTGCATTAAATATGGCCTAGTATTTTAGAAAAATAATTCGGTCCAATTTTGCAATAATTATTTGGTAGGTTCTTCACAAAAAAAGTCATTTCGAGCACTCGAAAAATGAAAAATGGCTCTTTTGTGCAATGAAAGTGAAAACTCCCCAAATTAACATTGTTTGGAGTTCCAAGATGCACCTCGTGCAAATATTTGATAGCTTCTTCACAAAAAAATTCATTTTGGACACTCAAAACATAAAAATTAAAATGCTGACATGATTTTACACTTTTTTTTTACCACGACCAATTTTGAATGGTCATAACGTCCAATACTAAATGGTCATAACGTTATACACTCATGCTGCGTTCTGATTGGGCCATAGCCATCTCACGCGGATCATGCATCAAGCACCGTTGGATGCTCGTGGATCCAACGGTAGCCCTCGCCCCCACCCTTTCACCCACCTAGCCCTAACAACCCCCCACGCCCCCACTTCCCCACCGCAACCTTCTCCACCTTCTCTCCCTCTCTCCCTTCTGGATCCACCGCCGCCGCACACCACTCCTCCTTCTGGATCCCCCACCGCCGCCCCCAACCTCACTCCCTCCCTCTGGATCTCGACGTGCCGCCGCCCCCACCCCACTCCTCCGACGTTCCTCCCATACGGTCACCGCTCGGCCCTCCCCATCGCGCTCCCAATCCAGATCCCTCCCCTCCCCACTCTCAGATCCAACTGGCCCAAGACGGAGGCCGTCGTGGACATGGTCGCCACCACCGTCCTCTCCCTCGTCGTCCTCGGCGGCGGCATCTGGCTGAGCCACCGGGCCGCCACCACCGACTGCGAGCGGTTCCTGGAGCGGCTGGTCATCACGCTGGAGGCGCTGCTCACGGGGCTCGTGGGGTCGCTGTGGCGGACGACCTCCTCCCCTGCGCCGCCTCCCTCCGCCCTCGCGTTCCGATTCAAATCCGTCCTCGCGGGGCAGATCTAATCCGATCCAGGGCGCCGCCATGATGCAGCACCACCACCAGCTGGACCAGTGGCTCGTCGGCGTCCGCTACTCTGACCAGGTGCAGGAGTCGCTCGACAAGCTGCAGGCCTCGCTCCCTCCCTCCCTCCTCGACGGATCCAGGAACCCTATATGGCCAGGGTGAGACTGTAGGAGGTCAGACCCCTCCTCTAATTCTCTTCTTCTTCTTCTATCTCTAGTTTTTTTCCTCTCCGCATCTCATCTGATGTAGGCGTGTGTGCATTCGGTCGTGTGCAGGCACTGTCCTCCCATCTCATCTCCCTTGGTGGTGAAGGAAGGAGTCCATGGAGACGGAAGCTGCTGCCCTCCCATCTCATCTCCCTCCTTGCGCGGTGAAGGAAGGAGGCCATGGAGAGAGAAGCTGCTGGGGATGCCGATGCTGATGTCGATTCAAGAGGAGGGCCATGGAAGGTCCTCTCCTTTCCTCTGTCTTGTTCGCTTGAGTCCTGTTTCCGTCTTCTCCATTCAAACATGTTCTTCCCGATTCAGACATCTGTTAATCTGCAGGTGCAGGTGCTGACACATTCGGATGCTTCTTTTGTTAATCTATAGGTGTTGTTGCTGGAGTGTATGTAGGCATGGAGTATGGAGTGGAAAGGGTCCGCGGAGAGTATGACTGGGTAATGATGCTCTGAAAATGTTTCTTTCATGCTTCTTGCACTTACCTGAACCTTAGGTAAAGGAATATCTATCTACATGACTGCCTCTGTAGAATTATTCTTTGTTTGTTGGATGCTCGAGAGTAGGGGATATGGTTTTCTGGGAGAGACATCTTTGCAAAATATGGTTTGGTAGCTATATATCTGCTGCTAATTGAATTGGTCCTTAGTTTAGTTAGTGGACTAAGTGGTTGACTTCTAAGCTTCAGCTACTAAAACCCACTTGCAAATTTGTCTTTATTGTTTGCATAATGTATTTGCTGCGACATGTATATCAAATACTGGACTAATAGGTTGCCAGTTTGTCCACTGCATACTTTGAGGCTTTGTTACCTACTCATTTAGAGAACTGTATACTTACTACTACAATTGGTATTACTGTTATTGTCATGCAGATTATAATTGAATTATGCCCTGGTTTGTTGTAGTTGTATGCTTATTTGCTATGGTCTGAACTCTGTTTCTCTGCAGGCCCTGAATCTCTCATTGTCTTGGTTGTTGCTTACTACAGGGAATCCACTATTGTTGACAGACGATGAAGGGCTTCTTATGGGTTGCTGCTCCAATGGAAGGTACACGACAAGGATGCTTCAATATGCTACACTTTGCTAGCTGTTGGCATGCATCCTTCAAGATGCACCTCTAGCTCTAAGGATAATTAATGTTCCTGCATGGATAGCTGACTGTTTAGGGAATTTCTGTGACGATGATGATGTCATGCTGGGCAGAGGATGTTAAACATTTAGACTGTTGCGGCCTTTCTGGTCTTTGATGATCTAAAATCGAGCTTTTTTAAAACTGATGCCTAGGATGCCATCAACGTGTTTTTTCTCCTCATCTAGATATGCATCTCTCTGTGTTGGTGTGATATAATGTAGAGGAGTTGCATGTCAATCTTTTGTCAACTGAGCATATGGTGTTAAAGGAGATGCTACTAAGATTTTTCGTCGTTGAAGTATCTTAAAATGAGCTTTTAAAAACGGATGCTTGGTTGATCTAGTTCTAGGTGGGTGAGAGTCTATTGTTGTTGGTGTTGTGTAGTCATTTCTTTTTACATCTTTGAAGAATAAAAAAGATGAACATTTCTCCGGCAAATGTCTGAAGTAGTTGGTGCTGTGTAGTCATCGGTTGGACCTATGCATTTCATCACAATTCAGATCGGTGAATGTATTACAGTGATGTTCATTGCATGACCTGCACTTGTACCAATATACCATGCTGGTACCTGTAGGTTAGTGTTGGTGGTGCCTAACATGAGCTTGAATGTGGTAGTTGAAGTGTAGAACAACAGCAGGTTAATGTGTGTTATTTGCCGTATGCAAGTCTGTTGTTTTATTTGCCCTTTCTAGTATTGTACAAACTGATGCATTTCTGGCATAAACAAATTATTCTATAAGATCTGTAAAAGCAAACATTTCACTATGCAAGTCTATTGTTTTATTTGCCTTTATAGTATTGCATGATAGTGTCCAAAATCAGGAAGGGAAAGGTGAGGCTGGAACGTACGAGTGGGTAGATCTACTTTGTTGTTTACATTAGTGTTGCCATTGCAATTGTTTGGTTCTGGCCTCAGCAGCAGTACACTAATGCTGGTAGCCTTTGTGTTCACTCTTTTACAGGAGAGCCAGGACAAATTTGAAGTGCAAATCCATGAAGCCAAGTGCAAAGCTGTGATGCATTGTGATACTATAGAGATTGTGACATTGGAACGGATTTACTGTTATTTGTATTCACTTGCCAGAGATTTGTTTATTCCGCTTGACTGTAATAAATTGTGACATCGGAATAGATTTACTGTTATTTAACAAATTATGTTTGTTCTGTTTTGTTTGAAATAGTGATTTAAAAATGTGTGAAATGGAAACCTCACAAGTGGGATCCACTTATCAAAATAATCTGAGCAATGTTGAAATATTTGACGTGTGGGACCAGCTCCAATATATAATGGGCAAAACTAGAAATCTATGGACTAAAAAGGCCACGACCCAAAATAAAAAGGCTATAATGTTGCAATGAAGGCCATGGGCCAAAAATAAAAAGGCTGCAATGAAGACCATGGGCCAAAAATAAAAAGGCTGCAATGTTGGGCTTGGTCCATGAAGCTGACAGAAAATTCATAGGAAAACAATATAAATGGGTTGAATTAATGGGCTAGGCCCATGTAGAAAACCAAATTGGACCGGGCTGAATCTTGTGCCACATCAGCTTGCCATGCTGGATGCCTACGTGGCCTGGGGAGGCTGCTAGTGACCAAAACAAGACAGTAGGCATATTTTGGTCGTAAACGTCCACGACCTTCTCACAGAGAAGGTCGCTATAGTCAGTTTACGATCGTCAGCTTTTGACCTTCTGTTTTTGGTCAAAAAAGGGTCGCAAATGAAAAACAATGACCTTTCGGTGACCAATAGTCAAGGTCACAAGTTGACATATTTCTTGTAGTGGGTGGTCAGTATCATGTGTTCACCACGAGCCTGTGCAAGCGAGATCAGAAAATCCATAAGCGGGCGGTGAACTCTGTTGAGCCGACGGTGCCTCGTTATTTAAGGTGGTCTAAGCAGCCTATTGTATGGAGTCATGAGGATCACCCGCCTCGGGTTGACAATCCAGGTCAGTTGGCATTGGTGGTTGCTCCACGGGTAGGAGGATATAAGCTTACAAAGGTGCTCATGGATGGGGGCAGCAGCATCAATATCCTTTACTATGAAACTTTTTGTCGTATGAATTTGACTGACAAAGATCTTAAGGCATCTTCAACTATTTTCCATGGGGTGGTGCCCGGTAAGTCGGCGTATCCAAGGGTAAGAAAACACTGGACATAGCTTTTGGAGACGACAATGATTCTAGAGCTGAGAAGTTGACCTTTGAGGTAATAAAGATCAAAAGCCCATACCATGCTTTGTTCAGGCGGCCGGCTTATGCCAGGTTTATGGCGCGGTCATGTTATGTTTATTTGCAGCTTAAGATGTCGGGTTATAAGGGCACCATCACGGTGCATGGTAATAGAAAGATTTCCCTGTATTGTGAAGAAGGTGATGTTGCGTGTGTTGTGTCGGCTTGTGCCACTGAGGAGTTGAAGTTTTATAAAGACAATATTGACCCGACAGATATGACGCCTTTGAAGAAGCCAACCACAGAGAATGACCCCCTATTGAAGTTTAAATTGGCAGATGATACGAAGATGGTTGATTTTGTCCCTGGCGACTCGTCAAAGTAGTTTAGCATATGTGCTAATATGGATCAGAAATAGGAAAGCGCGCTCATCGAGTTCATCCGTGAGAACCGGGACATCTTTGCATGGAAGCCTTCTGACATGCCAGGTGTACCGAGGGAACTTGCTGAGCACACTCTTAATGTGGATCCCAAGTTTAAGCCAGTCAAGCAGTTTCTTCGTTGTTTTAATGAGGAGAGGCGCAAGGCAATTGGTGAAGAGGTGGCCCGGCTCTTGGCGGCAGGGTTCATCATTGAAGTTTTTCATCCTGAGTGGTTGGCTAACCCGGTGCTAGTACTTAAGAAAAATGGCACTTGGCGTATGTGTGTGGATTATACAGACCTTTATAAAGCATGTCCGGCTGATCCTTTTTCTCTCCCTCGTATTGATCAGATTATCGATGCTACGGCGGGTTGTGAGCGTTTGAGTTTTTTGGATGCTTACTCTGGTTATCATCAGATCAAGATGGCAGTTAAGGAGCAAGAGAAGACAACTTTCATCACTCCCTTTGGAGCCTTCTGCTATGTGTCTATGCCTTTTGGGCTAAAGAGTGCCCAGGCGACTTACCAATGGTGTGTTCAGAATTGCCTCCATGGCCAGATTGGGCGCAATGTTCACGCTTATGTGGATGATATTGTTGTGAAATCCAGGAAGAAGGAGACCTTGATTGAGGATCTGAAAGTGACCTTTTGACAATCTTCGGGTCTATAAAATGATGCTTAACCTGGCCAAGTGTGTTTTTGGCATGCCAGCAGGCAAGTTATTGGGGTTCCTGGTTCCTGAGAGGGGCATTGAAGCTAACCCGGAGAAGATCAAGTATATCACTTCCTTGGCCAAACCGGCATGTATCAATGATGTTCAACGCTTGGCGGGTCGTATTGCGGCTTTGAGCCGGTTTATAAGCCGCCTGGGAGAGAAGGCTATCCCTTTGAATCAGATGATGAAGAAGATAGATGACTTTGTCTGGAGCGATGCTGCTAATGAGGCGTTTGAGGCGCTTAAGAAACAACTGGCTGAGCCACCGGTTCTTGCAGCTCCTATTGAGAAGGAGCCCTTGACATTATATGTGGCTGCAAACAACATGGCTGTCAGTGTGGCAGTTGTGGTTGAAAGGAAGGAGTCAGGCAAGGAGTATCCGGTTCAAAGGCCGGTTTACTATGTTAGTGGTACTCATTGAGTCTAAGCAGAGATACCCACATTGGCAGAAACTGGTTTACGGCGTGTTCATGGCCAGTGGCAAGTTGAAGCAATATTTCCTTGGTCATCCCATCACTGTGGTTAGTTCTGCTCCATTAGGGGATATTATTCAAAACAGAGAAGCCACATGTTGGGTAGCTAAGTGGGCCATTGAGCTTGGACCCCATGGCTTGAAGTATGTGCCTCGGACGGCTATAAAATCTCAAGCACTTGTGAACTTTATCAATGATTGGACAGAGCTACAGATGCTTGAGGATAAGCTGGGCAATACATATTGGACTATTCATTTTGATGGGTCCAGTCAGTTGGAAGGCTAGGGAGCTAGATTTATATTGACTTCCCCACGAGGTGACAAAATTTGTTATGTTTTAAGGTTGATGTTCCCTTGTACTAACAATGCAGCTGAGTACGAAGCCTTACTCCATGGTCTTCGTATGGCTAAAGAGATGAATCTAAGCCGGGTACGGTGCTTCGGCGACTCAGATTTGGTGGCTCAGCAAGTGTCAGGAACTTGGGATTCAAAGGATCCACTCATGGCGGCTTATCACCGAGAGGTTGATGCTATTGCTGGTCATTTCAAAGGATATCAAGTGGAGCATGTTGATCGCAGGAAAAATGAGGCTGCTGGGGCTTTAAGCTGGCTAGGGTCTCAGCGTAAGCCAGTCCCCACTAATATTTTTCTTGATATTTTGCATAACCCATCAGTAAAGTTGCCTGCAGAGGAGGACTTGCCAGTTCCTGACCTGGAGGCAAAGTTGGTGGCGGCTCTGCATGTTATCCCTGATCGGACTGTTCCATATTTGGCTTATATGACCCGGGGCGAGTTACCTAAGGATGAAACTTTGGCCAGGCAAATAACCCAGAGGTCTAAGTCAATGAGTATTGTTAATGGTGAGCTTCACAGATGCAATGTTATAGGGGTGTTTCAACGATGCGTTTCTCTTGAGGAGGGCCGTGAAATTTTAAGGGCGATTCATGAAGGAGATTGTGGTCATCATGCCAGCTCTAAGTCTCTCGTTGATAAGGCTTTTCGTCATGGGTTTTATTGGCTGGCGGCTCATGCTGATGCAGAAGATCTGGTCAGTAAGTGTGATGGTTGTCAGAAAATTTCACGACGAGCTCATGTGCTAGCTCAAGAATTGAGGATGATTCATGTTACTCGGTTGTTTGCAGTCTGAGGGCTGGATATGGTTGGGCCTTTCAAAAGGTCTAAGGATAAAAAGACTCATCTCTTGGTAGCAGCTGACAAGTTTACAAAGTGGGTTGAGGCTGAGCCGGTCAGCAAATGTGATGCAGCCACGACGGTTCAATTCATCAAAAAGGTGATCTTTAGTTTTGGATATCCTCATAGTATCATTACTGATAAATGGTACTAATCTGTCTAAGGGGGCAATAAAAGAATTCTGTTAACAAGAGCAGATCCGGCTTGATGTATCATCAGTGGCTCACCCCCAGTCTAATGACCAAGTTGAATGAGCTAATCAAGAAATTTTGACAGGTATCAAGCCCCGGCTTATGGTCCCTTTGCAGAGGACACCGAGTTGTTGGGTGGAGGAGTTGTCCTCAGTGCTTTGGAGTACCAATACCACCCCCAAAAGATCTACGGGTTACACGCCTTTCTTCATGGTTTACGGAGCTGAGGCGGTTCTCCCTAGTGACATATGTCACGATTCGCCTCCTATGGCGGCTTATGTTGAAGCTGATAATGAGAAGGCACGTCAGGATGCTATTGACCTGTTGGATGAAGAGCGTGACCTTGCGGCGGCTCGTTCAGCGATTTACCAGCAAGATCTGCGTCGTTATCACAGTCGCCGGGTTAAAACCAGAACTTTTCAAGAAGGTGATTTGGTGCTCTGGCTCATCCAGGATCAAACCGACATGCACAATCTATCCCCACCTTGGGAAGGACCGTTTGTGGTTAGCAAGAATCTGAACAACGGGTCATACTACCTTATCGATGTTCGAGACCACAAGGACTCGCGCACGTCGGAGGAGGAGACCCACGGCCGTGGAATATTGCTCATTTTCGGCCTTATTACACCTGAACCACTGGCTCTTGTGATGTACATACTTTTATCAGTGTACATATTATGATTAGTATAATAAAGCCGGCATCCCTGATGATTCAGGGCCTCAGTCATTTCATTTCTGAGCATCTGAGTCTTTATTTACTTCAAAAGGTCACTTGGGGCCTTCCTGCTCATTGAGCATAGCTATGACCCTTTTGATCCGGCTTGTACGCCTTGATTACGAAAATTTATGGGCTTCCTGCTCATTGAGCATAGCTGTGACTACCCTACTGATCCGGATCACAATTTTACTTGGGGGCTTTTTGTTAAATGAACAAAAGCTTTGTTGTCTCGCGTAATAGGCTTGGACGCCAGGTGTATTCACCAAAAATCCGGGTTATCCTGCCTTTGTAAGTTTGCCACTCTGACCAGGTAATCCTGGAATGACTCGTCGTGCTCTTGGCAGTTAATCTTTTAAAGACCCTGAACTTGTCAAAGTTAAAACGACGATTTGGTCATGTGAGGCCTGTTGGGGAACGCAGTAATTTCAAAAATTTCCTACGCACACGCAAGATCATGGTGATGCATAGCAATGAGAGGGGAGAGTGTTGTCCACGTACCCTCGTAGACCGAAAGCGGAAGCGTTAGAACAACACGGTTGATGTAGTCGTACGTCTTCATGGCCCGACCGATCAAGCACCGAAACTACGGCACCTCTGAGTTCTAGCACACGTTCAGCTCGATGACGTCCCTCGAACTCCGATCCAGCCAAGTGTCGAGGGAGAGTTCCGTCAGCACGACGGTGTGGTGATGATCTTGATGTTCTATCGTCGCAGGGCTTCGCCTAAGCACCGCTACAATATTATCGAGGACGACTATGATGGAGGGGGGCACCACACATGGCTAAGAGATCCAAGGGATCAATTGTTGTTGTCCTAGAGGTGCCCCCTGCCCCCGTATATAAAGGAGCAAGGGGGAGGGGGTGGCCGGCCTAGGAGGGGCGCGCCAAGGGGAGTCCTACTCCCACCGGGAGTAGGACTCCCTCCTTCCTTGTTGGAGTAGGAGAAGGGGAAAGAGGGGGAGAGGAATAAGGAAAAGGGGGCTGCGCCCCTTGTCCAATTCGGACCAGAAGGGGGGCGCAGGCCTCCTTCCTTTTGGCCTCTCTCCTCTATTCCCGTATGGCCCAATAAGGCCCATATACTCCCCGGCGAATTCCCGTAACTCTCCGGTACTCCGAAAAATACCTGAATCACTCGGAACCTTTCCAAAGTCCGATTATAGTCGTCCAATATATCGATCTTTACGTCTCGACCATTTCGAGACTCCTCGTCATGTCCCCGATCTCATCCGGGACTCCAAACTCCTTCGATACATCAAAACTCATAAACTCATAATATAATTGTCATCGAAACCTTAAGCGTGCGGACCCTACGGGTTCGAGAACAATGTAGACATGACCGAAACATGTTTCCGTCAATAACCAATAGCAGAACCTGGATGCTCATATTGGCTCCCACATATTCTACGAAGATCTTTATCGGTCAGACCGCATAACAACATACGTTGTTCCCTTTGTCATCGGTATGTTACTTGCCTGAGATTCGATCGTCGGTATCTCAATACCTAGTTCAATCTCGTTACCGGCAAGTCTCTTTACTCGTTCCGTAATACATCATCCGCAACTAACTAATTAGTTGCAATGCTTGCAAGGCTTATAGTGATGTGCATTACCGAGTGGGCCTAGAGATACCTCTCCGACAATCGGAGTGACAAATCCTAATCTCGAAATACGCCAACCCAACATGTACCTTCGGAGACACCTATAGAGCTCCTTTATAATCACCCAGTTACGTTGTGACGTTTGGTAGCACACAAAGTGTTCCTCCGGTAAATGAGAGTTGCATAATCTCATAGTCATAGGAACATGTATAAGTCATGAAAAAGCAATAGCAACATACTAAACGATCAAGTGCTAAGCTAACGGAATGGTTAAGTCAATCACATCATTCTCCTAATGATGTGATCTCGTTAATCAAATGACAACTATTTTGTCCATGGCTAGGAAACATAACCATCTTTGATAAACGAGCTAGTCAAGTAGAGGCATACTAGTGACACTATGTTTGTCTATGTATTCACACATGTATTATGTTTCCGGTTAATACAATTCTAGCATGAATAATAAACATTTATCATGATATAATGAAATAAATAATAACTTTATTATTGCCTCTAGGGCATATTTCCTTCAGTCTCCCACTTGCACTAGAGTCAATAATCTAGTTCACATTATCATGTGATTTAACACCAATATTCACATATGTATGTGATTAATACCCATAGTTCACATCATCATGTGATTGACACCCAAAGGGTTCACTAGAGTCAATAATCTAGTTCACATCGCTATGTGATTAACACCCAAAGAGTACTAAGGTATGATCATGTTTTGTTCGTGAGAGAAGTTTAGTCAACGGGTCTGTCACATTCAGAGCCGTATGTATTTTGCAAATATTCTATGTCTTCAATGCTCTGCATGGAGATACTCTAGCTAATTGCTCCCACTTTCAATATGTATCCAGATTGAGACTTAGAGTCATCTAGATCAGTGTAAAAGTTTGCATCGATGTAACTTTTACGACGAACTCTTTTATCACCTCCATAATCGAGAAACATCTCCTTAGTCCTCACTAAGGATATTCTTGACCGCTGTCCAGTGATCTACTATTAGATCAAAATTGTATTCCTTTGCCAAACTCAGAGCAAGGTATACAATGGGTCTGGTATACAGCATAGCATACTTTATAGAACCTATGACTGAGGCATAGGGAATGACTTTCATTCTTGTTTTCTATTTTCTGCCGTGGTCGGGATTTGAGTCTTACTCAATTTCACACCTTTGCAACACAGGCAAGAACTCTTTCTTTGACTGTTCCATTTTGAACTATTTCAAAATCTTGACAAGGTATGTACTTATTGAAAAACTTATCAAGCGTCTTGATCTATCTCAATAGATCTTGATGCTCAATATGTAAGTAGCTTTACTGAGGTATTTCTTTTAAAAGAACTCCTTTCAAATACTCCTTTATGCTTTCCAGAAAAATTTACATCATTTCTGATCAACAATATGTTACTCACATATATTTATCAGAAAGGCGGTAGTGCTCCCACTCACTTTATTGTAAATACAGGCTTCACCGCAAGTCTGTATAAAACTATATGCTTTGATCAACTTATCAAAGCGTATATTCCAACTCTGAGATGCTTGCATCAGTCCATAGATGGATCGCTGGAGCTTGCACATTTTTTTAGCATCTTTAGGATTGACAAAACCTTCTCGTTGCATCATATGCAACTCTTCTTTAATAAATCCATTAAGAAATGCAGTTTTGACATCTATTTGCCAGATTTCATAAAATGTGGCAATTGCTAACATGATTCGGACAGACTTAAGCATCGTTACGAGTGAGAAAATCTCATCGTATTCAACACCTTGAACTTGTCGAAAACGTTTTGCAACAAGTCGAGCTTTGCAGATAGTAACACTACTATCAGTGTCCGTCTTCCTCTTGAAGATCCATTTATTTAACTTGACTTGCTGATCATCGAGCAAGTCAACCAAAGTCCACACTTTGCTCTCATATATGGATTCTATCTCAGATTTTATGGCCTCAAGCCATTTTGCGGAATCTGGGCTCATCATTGCTTCCTCATAGTTTGTAGGTTCATCATGGTCTAGTAACATGACTTCTAGAACAGGATTACCGTACCACTTTGGTGCGGATCTTATTCTGAAAGACCTACGAGGTTCGGTAGTAACTTGATCTGAAGCTTCATGATCATCATCATTAGCTTCCTCACTAATTGGTGTAGGAATCACAGGAACTGATTTCTGTGATGAACTACTTTCCAATAAGGGAGCAGGTACAGTTACCTCATCAAGTTCTACTTTCCTCCCACTCACTTCTTTCGAGAGAAACTCCTTCTCTAGAAAGGATCCATTCTTAGCAACGAATAACTTGCCTTCGGATCTGTGATAGAAGGTGTACCCAATAGTTACCTTTGAGTATTCTATGAAGATGCACTTCTCCGATTTGGGTTCGAGCTTATCAGGTTGAAACTTTTTCACATAAGCATCGCATCCCCAAAATTTAAGAAACGGCAACTTTGGTTTCTTGCCAAACCATAGTTCATAAGGCGTCGTCTCAACGGATTTTGATGGTGCCCTTTTTAAAGTGACTGCAACTGTCTCTAATGCATAACCCCAACGCGATAGTGGTAAATCGGTAAGATACATCATAGATCGCACCATATCCAATAAAGTGCGGTTATGACGTTCGGACACACCATTACGCTGTGGTGTTCCATGTGGCGTGAGCTATGAAACCATTCCACATTGTTTTATATGAAGGCCAAACTCATAACTCAAATATTCTCCTCCACGATCAGATCGTAGAAACTTTATTTTCTTGTTATGATGATTCTCCACTTCACTCTGAAATTCTTTGAACTTTTCAAATGTTTCAGACTTGTGTTTCATTAAGTAGATATACCCATATCTTCTCAAGTCATCTGTGAAGGTCAGAAAATAACGATACTCGCCACGAGCATCAACACTCATTGGATCGCATACATCAGTATGTATTATTTCCAATAAATCAGTAGCTCGTTCCATTGTTCCGAAAAATGGAGTTTTAGTCATCTTGCCCAAAAGGCATGGTTCGCAAGCATCAAATGATTCATAATCAAGTGATTCCAAAAACCCATCAGCATGGAGTTTCTTCATGTGCTTTACACTGATATGACCCAAACGGCAGTGCCACAAATAAGTTGCACTATCATTATCAACTTTGCATCTTTTGGCATCAATATTATGAATATGTGTATCACTACGATCGAGATCCAACAAACTATTTTCATTGGGTGTATGACCATTGAAGGTTTTATTCATGTAAACAGAGCAACAATTATTCTCTGACTTTAAATGAATAACCGTATTGCAATAAACATGATCAAATCATATTCATGCTCAACGCAAACGCCAAATAACATTTATTTAGGTTTAACACTAATCCCGAAAGTATAGAGAGTGTGCGATGATGATCATATCAATCTTGGAACTACTTCCAACACTCATCGCCACTTCACCCTCAACTAGTCTCTGATTATTCTGTAACTCCTGTTTCGAGTTACTAATTTTTAGCAACCGAACAAGTATCAAATACTCAGGGGCTACTATAAACACTAGTAAGGTACACATCAATAATCTGTATATCAAATATACCCTTGTTCACTTTTTCATTCTTCTTATCCACCAAATATTCAGGGCATTTCCGCTTCCAGTGACTATTTCCTTTGCAGTGTAAGCACTCAGTTTCAGGCTTTGGTCCAGCTTTGGGATTCTTCGCGGGAGTGACAACTTGCTTGTCATTCTACTTGAAGTTCCCTTTCTTTCCCTTTGCCCTTTTTCTTGAAACTAGTGATCTTGTCAACCATCAACACTTGATGCTCTTTCTTGATTTCTACCTTCGTCGATTTCAACATCATGAAGAGCTCGGGAATCGTTTTCGTCATCCCTTGCATACTATAGTTCATCACAAAGTTCTACTAACTTGGTGATGGTGACTAGAGAACTCTGTCAATCACTATCTTATTTGGAAGATTAACTCCCACTTGATTCAAGCGATTGTAGTACCCAGACAATTTGAGCACATGCTCACTAGTTGAGCGATTCTCCTCCATCTTTCAGCCATAGAACTTGTTGGAGACTTCGTATCTCTCAACTCGGGTATTTGCTTGAAATATTACCTTCAACTCCTGGAACATCTCATATGGTCCATGACGTTCAAAACGTCTTTGAAGTCCCGATTCTAAGCCGTTAAGCATGGTGCACTAAACTATCAAGTAGTCATCATACTGAGCTAGCCAAACGTTCATAACGTCTGCATCTGCTCCTGCAATAGGTCTGTCATCTAGCGGTGCATTAAGGACATAATTCTTCTGTGCAGCAATGAGGATAAACCTCAGATCACGGATCCAATCCGCATCATTGCTACTAACATCTTTCAACACAATTTTCTCTAGGAACATATCAAAATAAACATATGAAAGCAACAACGCAAGCTATTGATCTACAACATAATTTGCAAAATACTACCAGGACTAAGTTCATGATAAATTTAAGTTCAATTAATCATATTACTAAAGAACTCCCACTTAGACAGACATCTCTCAGGCATCTAAGTGATCACGTGATCCAAATCAACTAAATCATGTCCGATCATAACATGAGATGGAGTAGTTTTCAATGGTGAACATCACTATGTTGATCATATCTACTATATGATTCACGTTCGACCTTTCGGTCTCCTGTTCCGAGGCCATATCTGTATATGCTAGGCTCGTCAAGTTTAACCTGAGTATTCCGCGTGTGCAACTGTTTTGCACCCGTTGTATTTGAACGTAGAGCCTATCACACACGATCATCACGTGGTGTCTCAGCATGAAGAACTTTCGCAATGGTGCATACCCAGGGAGAACACTTCTTGGTAATTAGTGAGAGATCATCTTAAAATGCTACCGTCAAACAAAACAGAATAAGATGTATAACAGATAAACATCATATGCAATCAAAATATGTGACATGATATGGCCATGATCATCTTGCGCCTTTGATCTCCATCTCCAAAGTACTGTCATGATCTCTATCGTCACCGGCACGACACCATGATCTTCATCATCTTGATCTATATCAATGTGTCGTCACATGGTCGTCTCGCCAACTATTGCTCTTGCAACTATTGCTATCGCATAGCGATAAAGTAAAGCAATTATTTGGCACTTGCATCTTATGCAACAAAGAGACAACCATAGGGCTTCTGCTAGTTGCCGATAACTTCAACAAAACATGATCATCTCATACAACAACTTATATCTCATCACGTCTTGACCATATCACATCACAACATGCCCTGCAAAAACAAGTTAGACGTCCTCTACTTTGTTGTTGCAAATTTTACGTGGCTGCTATGGGCTGAGTAAAGAACCGTTCTTACGTACGCAGCAAAACCACAACGATAGTTCGTCAAGTTAGTGTTGTTTTAACCTTCTCAAGGACCGGGCGTAGCCACACTCAGTTCAACTAAAGTTGGAGAAACTGACACCCGCCAGCCACCTGTGTGCAAAGCACGTCGGTAGAACCAGTCTCGCGTAAGCGTACGCGTAATGTCGGTCCGGGCCGCTTCATCCAACAATATCGCCGAACCAAAGTATGACTTGCTGGTAAGCAGTATGACTTGTATCGCCCACAACTCACTTGTGTTCTACTCGTGCATATAACATCAACGCATAAAACCTAGGCTCGGATGCCACTGTTGGGGAACGTAGTAATTTCAAAATTTTCCTACACACACGCAAGATCATGGTGATGCATAGAAACGAGAGGGGAGAGTGTTGTCCACGTACCCTCGTAGACCGAAAGCAGAAGCGTTAGAACAACACGGTTGATGTAGTCGTACGTCTTCATGGCCCGACCGATCAAGCACCGAAACTACGACACCTCCGAGTTCTAGCACACGTTCAGCTCGATGACGTCCCTCGAACTCTGATCCAGCCGAGTGTCGAGGGAGAGTTCCGTCAGCACGATGGCGTGGTGACGATCTTGATGTTCTACCATCGCAGGGCTTCGCCTAAGCACCGCTACAATATTATTGAGGAGGACTATGATGGAGGGGGGCACCGCACACGGCTAAGAGATCCAAGGGATCAATTTTTGTTGTCCTAGAGGTGCCCCCTGCCCCCATATATAAAGGAGCAAGGGGAAGGGGCGGCCGGCCTAGGAGGGGCGCGCCAAGGGGAGTCCTACTCCCACCGGGAGTAGGACTCCCTCCTTCCTTGTTGGAGTAGGAGAAGGGGAAAGAGGGGAAGAGGAATAAGGAAAAGGGGGCTGTGCCCCTTGTCCAATTCGGACCAGAAGGGGGGCACAGGCCTCCTTCCTTTTGGCCTCTCTCCTCTATTCCCGTATGGCCCAATAAGGCCCATATACTCCCCGGCGAATTCCCGTAACTCTCCGGTACTCCGAAAAATACCCGAATCACTCGGAACCTTTCCGTAGTCCGAATATAGTCGTCCAATATATAGATCTTTACGTCTCGACCATTTTGAGACTCCTCGTCATGTCCCCGACCTCATCCGGGACTCCGAACTCTTTCGGTACATCAAAACTCATAAACTCATAATATAACTGTCATCGAAACCTTAAGCGTGCGGACCCTACGGGTTCGAGAACAATGTAGACATGACCGAAACATGTTTCCGGTCAATAACCAATAGCGGAACCTGGATGCTCATATTGGCTCCCACATATTCTACGAAGATCTTTATCGGTCAGACCGCATAACAATATACGTTGTTCCCTTTGTCATCGGTATGTTACTTGCCCGAGATTCGATCGTCGGTATCTCAATACCTAGTTCAATCTCGTTACTGGCAAGTCTCTTTACTCGTTCCGTAATACATCATCCCACAACTAACTAATTAGTTGCAATGCTTGCAAGGCTTATAGTGATGTGCATTACCGAGTGGGCCCAAAGATACCTCTCCGACAATCGGAGTGACAAATCCTAATCTCGAAATACGCCAACCCAACATGTACCTTCAGAGACACCTGTAGAGCTCCTTTATAATCACCCAGTTACGTTGTGACTTTTGGTAGCACACAAAGTGTTCCTCCGGTAAACGGGAATTGCATAATCTCATAGTCATAGGAACATGTATAAGTCATGAAGAAAGCAATAGCAACATACTAAATGATCAAGTGCTAAGCTAACGGAATGGGTCAAGTCAATCACATCATTCTCCTAATGATGTGATCTCGTTAATCAAATGAAAACTCTTTTGTCCATGGCTAGGAAACATAACCATCTTTGATAAACGAGCTAGTCAAGTAGAGGCATACTAGTGACACTATGTTTGTCTATGTATTCACACATGTATTATGTTTCCGGTTAATACAATTCTAGCGCGAATAATAAACATTTATCATGATATAAGGAAATAAATAATAACTTTATTATTGCCTCTAGGGCATATTTCCTTCAAGGCCCGACTTACAGGTTTGAATTAATGAGTAACTTAGTGGTTGTGCAGCCCTTGAATAACACTTGATTTTGAGGCCTGGCAGCCTTTAAATGCCTTGATTTTCTGTTTTCTTTTGCCTTTGAATATTTTTGTTGACTTATATTTGTGCCATATTGATATATGGTCAAAATTCGATTCAGGTCATGATGCCTTGATCTTTATTGGATAAAATCCAGTGTTTTGATAACCCGGTCTGGCTTTGGATGCTAAGTCGCCAGTGTATGATGTTTATATCTATGGAGTCCTGTACTCTCAAATTTTGGGGGGTGTTACCCTTTGCTGGTTAAGGGGTTGTAAGTCTGTAGCGTGAATAAATTACACAGACTGCTGCGCTTTGTACTGGGATTGTTGCCCTTATTGCATATGGCCTGGTAAGCCGGCAATACACATAAGAATCACAGGTATGATATTTATCTTGTTATAATTATATGAGGTATTGATAAACTGGCCCTGGTTATGGACGTTAGTCACCAGTGGTTTGTTATATGGGGCTTTTTGACCCGCCTTGGGGTAAACCGCCAAGGTGCTTGTACTTTGTTTGTATGCAGTGTTTAGGACAATATGCTTAGGCAAAATTGATAATGAATATGAGCATTAAAAATTGGATCATCAAAGAAGATCAAAACAACTCATCAAGTGTTATGCAGATCAAACATGCGTGATTGCATGATATATAATTGTTTAAAGCTAGCCTATTACAAGGCAACTGATAGCCCAAAAGAATAATTGTTTTGGCAAAGTATCAGCGAGCAGATGCTAAGCCGGCCTGCGGTTCACTCGTCTTGGCCTTGGCGAGTTGAAGGTTGTGGGTCATCCAGCACCGGTTCATCCTGCTCCTCTTCACCCATTGGCTAGAAGTCAGAAGTGGCCCAGTTGATCCCAGTCAAAGCTCTAAATACAGCTTCGTCACTTATAAGTATTGACGGGTCAATATCAGGGGCAAGTGTGCTTACGGATCGGAGGAGTCAGGTCATGTGAATCATGAATCGGCACCTTGACCTTCTTGTTATCAGTGTCGTAAACCGGCTGGTAATGTGACAGATTGGTATCTTCAGCCAGCTTGCTTGCTAGAGGACGCATTTCCCTCGCTATTGAAGCGAAGTCTTCTGCGCTAAAAAGAGACCCGTCCTCTTTCATGCTCGGGAAGCCGGTCGCTAAGTCCGCCGGTTCAAGATCTGCTTGCCATGCCTGGGCCCGGGTTAGCGCGGTGAGTGCGCCGGCTCTTGCAGCTAATTTCTTCAGTTCCTCAATCCGCGGGGGTAGCACACAAAGTTTCTCCAAAGTATCCTTGATGAGAGTTGGCGGCTATTTCTTGTGAGCAGCTATGCAGATGGCTTGTTGCGCGCCAGTATATAGTTGTTCTATGAGCGTGTAGGCGGCTTTCAATTTCTTGCACATATCTGAGCCAAGGTGGGCAACTCTGGAGCCTGCGTAATCAAGAAAAATTTATAAGTTGAGTGCATAGTGATTACAATGCATTCAAAGCAACAATTGAGATAACGTTACTTACCGAAGATGGCAGCAGTCATGGCATTGACTTGATGTTTTAAACCGGCGAGCTCTTCAGCCACCGGTTTAAGAGCTACTTTAGCATCTTCTGCTCTTTTCAACAGAGCTGATTTTTCTATCTCCCAGCCGGCTTGATCGATCTTGAAGTCTTTCTTCAGCTTTTCTATCTCTGCCAAGGAGGTGGTCAGTTCAGTTTTCGCCTTGGAGGTTTCAGATTGCTGAGACTTGATGTTTTCTTGAAGATCAGCGACTTGGGAGTCTTTGGCAGTGAGTTCAGCCTGCAGGATATAAACAATAGCTGGGTGAAAGTCATCTTATTTGGAAGTCCCAAGCACAATATAAGTATTTTACTTGGCACTTGGGGGCTAATGCACCTTGCTCTTTTTCAAGACAACTTTATGATGACCGGATTGTTATATGATGCTTATAGCCGGTTCATGGGGGCTATATGCTTCAAGTTTCTATACACATGTGGTAATGAGACCCGGCTTAGCTTGACAGATTAAGCCGGCCCTTGAGGGCTACAGATGTGAAATTAAATCATTACGATCTAAAGTCTCGGCTCATCTTGACAGATTAAGCCGGCCCATGGGGGCTACGCATGCAAAGTTGAAGAACCACTATTGGAAGTCCTGGTTTATCTTGAAAGTATAAACCGGCCCTTGGGGGCTACTGGAATTGATCTATAAAGCTATTTGAAGTTTACAACACATTCTATTCTATTATGTCCAATAAACTTGGCGGCTAATGGAAGTGTATTTATATGAAGAGAGTCATCGTGTTTACCTCAAAACGCTCCTTCATCAAGTTTACTAAGCCGGCTTCATAGTCATGGCTTGCATAAAGACGGTTCAGGTACCCAGAGTGAATCTCTTGGGCACTAAAGTGGGTGTAGCTGTCCAGATTAGCTGACCACTTGCCTTTGTCAGAAACAAAAATCTCCTCTTTGGCGTTGTGCTTTGACAAGACAGTAGGCTTGCCCAACTATGCATAACCATGCCCAATGATGGTAACATCATCATATTTTTCTTCAGCCGGCTTTATAGGGCTTGGCGGCTTAGTGGGGCTCGGCGGATTGGTGATGGCTGGGTCAACATCCATTTGGTCAATGTCAATATTGTGATCAACTAGTGGCGGTTCATCAACTGTGGCTTCAGGGGCTTGATGAGAGGTCTCTGCTGACTGCTGCTCCGGCTCAGAAGGGTTTTCAGGAGTTTTTGTCACCTTCGTCTTCTTGCTGGGCTTTGCCATGGCCATGTGAATGAAACACAAGATAATGTTAGTACAACAGTTGAGTATATAACTGAAAGCAAAGATTTGACCGTCATACCCAGGCACTGGTTTGAAGGCCGGGACATGAGTCCCCGTTGAGTCGCTAGAGGAAGAGTCAGGCGTCCCCTGATAATTTGAATTGGAAGGATTAAGTGGTTGTCGAAAAATACCGGCCCTAGGATAAGTTAAGTCAGAGTTTGTTGAAACCTGGACGACGCTTGCGAGGAGCTGGGGTGTTTGGTAAGCCGGAGGAAAGGATCCCGCTTCCACTGTTCCAGGTTGTGCGGCGAGCTTCATGTTGTTGCTTCTTCAAAATAAAGTTGGGATCCAAATAAGCCAAAGGATGAGAAAACCTTACTTTCTGGCTTGCTTGGCGACTTTTCTGTTTTGGTACAGATTCTGAGCCGGAGGAAAGAACAATTACCTCTTCGTCACCCGCACGGCTGGCTTCGGCTTCCTCCTGATAGCAATCATTGTCAATGAGATGTACAAAAAATGAGCCAAGAGAGTCAAGTTCTACCTTCGACTCATCATGATCACCGTCGCCATCCAAGTTTAACTCGGAGGGATTGGTGGTCTTCTTCTTGGCAGGCCTTTTTGTGGCCTTGGTCTTGGTACGGGTCGGTTTTCCGGCTTATCTTGCGGCTTCTTCTTCCAAAATGGAGAGTCGGCCTGTTGAGGTTAAATGATCATAAGTGGACAATATTAACACAAATATGATTGAGATTAAACGCAGGGCGTGCAACACTTATAGCTGGCGACTTGTTGAAGGTGCAGAAAGGACTAAGTCCCGTTTTACTGAATTCCGCCCAAGTTTCGTTCAGCAACGCTTTGGTGGCTTCAGTGATTTCTGCGTCAGATAGTTGAATGTCGCAGTGGCGTTGGGGATATTTTAAATCGCCAGTATATTCGCACATTAAGCTGGGGTGACGGCTTAATGGCAAGATCCTCCAAGAGACCCAGCACCGAACAAGGTCAATGTCGGTTAAGCCATTGGCCATGAAAGCTCTGAGCTTAGAAAACGTGGGCGCATACTTGGCCCGCTCCTTGGTGCTGATCCATGGTGGAAGTGGATGTGTGTTGCTAAGCCGGTGGTCACGGTAACCCGGCAGAGGATTCTCGTCGGCTGGAGATGTGTTTTGACAATAGAACCAAGTTTGGTTCTAGTCCTTGGGATGGCTGGGCGGCTTGGCATAAGGAAAACCGGCTTCCTTTCTCTTCTGAATTGAAACTCCACCGAGTTCCAAACTAGGCCTGTCAGTAAACTCTGTCTGACGGTTTAAGTAGTAAAACTCTCTAAACCATTCAACTGTGGGCTCCTCTTGAAGATAAGCTTCACAGAATACTTGGAAGCAAATATTTGACACGGGGTTGGGCCCAATGTCTTGAGGATGAAGTTGGAAAAAATGAAGTACGTCTCGGAAGAACTTTGAGCCGGCCGGGCTAAACCCCTGGATCATGTGATCAGTGAAAACAATCACTTCTCCGTCCTTGGGCTCAGGAGGATTTTTAAGACCCCGGACCCTCCAGTGGATGTCCTCTTTCTTGGCTAAGGTGCCAGTTGCCACGAAGTTGTTCAGGTCTTCCTTAGTGACCCGGGATGGGACCCAGTTGCAAGCAGTGAACGTCTTAGTCATTTTTGATGATCTGAAAAGAAGATTATGCCGGTTTAAGATTATGTGGTTAAACTGGCTGCTTGGTTTAAGGGTAAACAATGATGAAACATGCATACAAATGTGTTAAGCCGGAGGATAGCATTGGAGTTATAAAGGTAAACTATTGGCGGCTTAAGAGGGGACTAATGGCCTGGCAGGTTACGGTTTTACGAGTTAAGTCGCCCACACAGTTATCGATTTTCAGGTCTGTGAATGGAAAAAATGCTAAGTATTTGACAAACAGCTTTCGCACACCGATGCTATAGTTTTGGATCTACGGCAGTTCAAGTAATGGAAAAATTTCTAAACCTAAGTTGTGGCAGCTGAGCAGTTCATATGTCCAGATTGGATCTCTCATGCAGAGAAGGTGTTCAAGTATAAAAAATGAGTACTACAACTAATGTTGCACAGGAGGAGCACTAAGTTTGGATCAAAATCGTAAAGGACAGGGATGAATTAAGAGGAATGGAGATGAACTCCGAAGAACTCGAGAAAACCCTAATGGGATCTACGGTGAGGAAAGGAGAAAAACTTACCGGAGTTGTTGAACAGCGGAGGCGCGTGGACGGATTCTGGTCGGTTCAGGTTGATGCAGCAGTCGTGGTTGAGGCAGTGGCGAAGGTCGACGGCGGCGGCGGAGCTCGGGCACTGAGGCATCGTGAGGAAGAAGATGGAGACGAGGAGGCAAAGGGGGAAAGTGAAAGGGACCCCTGGCCTTGTTTATAAGGCAGAAAGGATAAGTGGCATGCACGGGAATCGAGGAGACTGAAAAATGGATATGTGACAGCACAGACGCTTCGATTTTCGAAGATACATTAAAAGTGAAGGCATATTAAGATTTGGGCCTCGTGTGATATTAATGTGAGGTGGCGTCACGGCGGGTTACCACAATTGCTAGGAGATGATGTCATGGCGGGTTACAAGATCCCGCAAGGACAGATGAGCAAGGATTTTTTTTCTAAGTGTTGAAGATTGATATGAACAAGTTCACATCAACCTGGGGCCTAATGTTGGGGATATAGCTATTGGGTATGACCCGCCCAGGAGGGGCCGGTTCATATCACTGGCGGTTCATAACAAGAAGGCCCATGAAGATGTTGAAGATGGCGGTTCACGAAGCAAGCTTACTGAACGCCCAAGACCCAAAGGCGACTTGAGGCCCATGGGCGTAAACTGCCATATGTTAACTTGTATGATAAGGAAAATATAGTTCTGTCACCGAGCCGTACACGTTGTGTATGAGCCGGCCGGGACTCTGTAAGCCGTCGGGCATCAGCCTATGTATATAAAGGGGTGACCCGGCGGCGGGTTAGGGCAAGAAAGAAGAGATCGAGAACTAGGTCAAGCGTATTCGCTCCCTGGTAATCGAGCCCAAGCAATACAACCCTAAACTGGAGTAGGCCTTTGCCTCCACCGCGAGGGGCTGAACCAGTATAAACTCTCTGTGTCCCTTGTCTCTTTTAACCCCTTCAAGCTAACTACATCGCGATGGCTCCACACCTAAGTCCTCATGCTAGGGCATCTGCCGTGACAATTCCATGACAGTATTGACTTCCTGCGATGTAAAAAACATGCAGAAAACAACAACTGGCACTGGGCACTATGTCAATAGTTTAGTACCAAAAAATGATATAAAATGACTATAAAATGATTGTAAAACATCCAAGAATGATAATATAACAGCATGGAACAATAAAAAATTATATATATGTTGGAGACGTATCAGTCAACTACCTCAAGAAGATGCATGAAGATACACGGCACACCATCGAGCGCCAAGTACAACGACTCGTGACCAAGTTCAACATCAACAAGAAACCCACGATATTCGACGCTGGGGATCTCGTGTGGCTACACCTTCACAAAGACCGCTTCCCCAATGAACGCAAGTCCAAACTCCTACCATGAGCCGACGAACCCTTGAAGGTGCTAGCACGCTACAACAACAATGCATACAAGATCGATCTCCCGCGTGACAAGTACAACGTGAGCGACATCTTCAACATCAAGGATCTCTCTCCCTACCATGGTGATGAAACTTTCGATCCAAGGTCAGATCTTTTGCAAGGGGGGAGATGATGCAGAGCATCCTATGGTCATCCCCATGGACCTACCTACGTCTCCCACGACGCCACTTGGACCAATGACAAGGGCTCAAGCAAAGGCTATCGAAGATAAGGTGAACTCGCTCCTCTCCGAACTACCACTTTCTACATATGAGACATGGCTACTACCTCAAGCGGAAACCCTATGTGTGATCAGGTGCTTGGTAGAAGGCCACAGATCAGCTACACCCAATGGACTAGGCGGCGAGGACACCAAGTACAAGGAACAAGAAGAAGCGTTGCCAAAAGCCTACAACCACCAGACGACCGGTCCGGACCGGACGTCCGACACCTAGAGACTCCACCACCCCGAAGAGCCAGCCAACGAACGCTACAGCGGCCGGACGTCCGACCCCGACCAGACGCCCGACACACCCCAGCGACCGGACGACCAAGTCCCTCCGGACATCCGGTGTCACCCAACAAAAGGGAAATTCTCGGAAGTCTGGAACCTCCGGACGACCGACGGCCTCCGGAAATCCGACGTCGCCTGATCAGAGCCAAAACGTCGAACGTCCGACACATACCGGACGACCGGACCCTCGCTAGTCACCGGACGTCCGGTAGCTGCCGGACGACCGACGTCTGTCTGTGCACAGCGTGTTGGGCCGAGGCCCATGTACCCCTTCGCCCACTTAGACTATATATACTCCTCCTCCTCGCTCTTATTAGGGTTAGCATTGGTTTAGCTCATTTGAGAGATAGAGGTTTGCTCATCCATCCGGATCTACTCCATCGAGAGAGACCGCGGCCTCTACGGAGAAGATCCATCTTGGATTCAAGACCCCTCACGGGAAGACCTTCAAGACCTCCTCATGGAGAAGAACGTGCTACTTGTATCGTCCTTTGTTGATCGTGGATCGTATATCTCTTTGTGTTTCGAGGATCTAGCACATGTATAATTGAATCTTGTTGGTTTGAGTGTTTTCTCTCCTCGTGTTTTCCCTCGTGTTCTTTGTGTTCATCGCGGGATCCGCTCCAATCGTGAAATATCGGGGATCTAGGGTTCTACCCTACATCACCTTTCAAGGCGAAGATGCAAATCTTATTCTCCCTATTCCCGTCATTGGGCAGCATGAGGATTTTGTTGCATGGCACTATGATTCTCGGGGCCTCTTCTCTGTGAAATCAACGTACCGGGTGCACATTAACATGGTCAGACAACAAAGCAATAGACCATAGGGAGAGGGAAGCGATCGGCTAGACTAGCGTAAGAAGGTTTGGTCTGGTATTTGAAAGACCAACTGCCCGGGCAACGTCCGACACTTTTTGTATCAATTTGGGCATACCAGTCACCCTTTGCATATGAACATTGAATGAAGAGGTGTTGTTTTGGGTACACGTTGTGCGGCATGCAACTGTTTCTTTGAGGATGGTGGCCATTTCTTCTTTCGATGCAAGCTTGTTAAGGCAGTATGGCGCGAAATAGGCCTCGATGTGAACGGATCAAACTTATGGGGGCATCTTCGCCCCTGGAAGTGCTGAAGAAGGTCCTAGCCTTACCAAACACACAGAAGCTTCAGGTCGTCTGTCTTTTGTGGCGCTGGTGGAGAGGAACCGTATCAGACATGGTGAGAGGAAGATGACAACGCAAGAATTTGCGAGCCAGGTCACCACTTTGACAGTTGAATGGTTGCAATTCCATGCACCTCATGCCCGAGTCCCGGCTGTCATTCCATGCAAATGGAAGCCCCCGCCACAAGATTTGGTCATGCTGAATTTCGATGCTTCTTTCATGGTGTCCACGGGATCCGGAGGCTGGGTGTATTGCCAGGGATGCAACATGCGACGTCCTATTTGCCGCTGCTAGCATCCTCATGCACCAATCGGCGCCGCTCTATGCCGAAGCCGCGGCCTTCATGAAAGCTATTAGTCTAGCCGAGGGTTTTGGAATGGGCCGAGTGATCTTCATGACTGATTGCCTTCCACTGAAGCAGGCCATCGAATTAAGTATGATAGATCGAAGCCAGCTCGAGAGCATCTTCCGGGAGTCCAAGTTTCATCTCCAAACAAGATTTATAGAGTACTCCCTTCGTCCCAAAATAAGTGTCTCAACTTTGTACTAGCCCTAATACAAAATTATACTAAGGTTGAGACACTTATTTTGAGACATGGAGTATAAATTAGTTTTTATTGCCATGAATGCAATTGTCCCCAACTCATTTGCTAGCTTGTTAGGGCATCTTCAGCCGTTGGCCCCCCAGGAGGGGCAAAAAACCGCCCCCTGGGGGCGCACCGGCGCTAAACCGCGCACTGGGGGCGTGATGCCCCCCAGTCGCGGCGCCCACGGTTAGTCAAAAAAGTCAAACACGGCGTAAAAACGACTCAAATTTAACGCAAACATCGGCGAGTTCATTCAAACTTAAACATATTTTACAAAAAAAGAAAAACTACGCGGGCTACCCCTGCCGTCTCCCTCGCCGCCCGCCGTCTCCCTCGCCGCCCGCCCACGCGGTTCTACATGCCGAGGAGGCGGTAGAACCGCGTGTAGTCACCGCCGCCGTCGTCATCACCGTCGTCGTCGTCGTCACCGCCTTCGCCGTCCCTGCTGCATCCCTCCCCCGGTTGACGCGGCGGGTTGGACGGTCCGGTGGCGTCGTCGTCGTCGTCGCTGTCGAGGACCACGACGCCGTGCTCGTCCTCGCGCCCACGCTTGCGGGCGGCGATCTCCTCCAGGGCCCGGCGCTGCCGGACCATCTCGTCGCGGAAGTAGTCGTCCCGCGCCCATCGCATGGCGTCCTCGTCGGAGAAGCCGCGCCGGGCTATCTCCTCGTACTCCGCGGGGAGGACGGGCTCCGGCTTGGGCTCGGCGAGGACGAAGCGGCCGGTTGGTGGAGAGGCGTTGGCGCCGCCGGAGCTGCGGGTGCGCGCGCTGATCGGCGTGTCCTGGGGCTCCGGCTTGACAGGGCGGAGGCAGGGCGAGCCGCCGGACGAGGAAGAGGACCCCCTGGTCTCCATGCGCCTCGGGGTCCATGAGCTCCCCCGGCGGCGTGAGAAGGAAGGAGGAGCGGGGTACTCCAGGCGCAGCGTGTTGCCGCCCTCGATGTGCTCGAGGACAGCCTCCAACGTGCGCCCGGGCACGCCCCACCACAGACGCTTGCCGGTGGCGTTGAGCCTGCCGGAGGGCACGACGCCGTTGGTGGCCTCGAGCTGCTCGGCCTGACGGCGGCGGAAGTACGGTTCCCAGAGCGGGCTGTCGGGGGCGTACCGTGGCGCCTCCCTCGCCGCACGCGGCAGGTTCGAGCGGATGCGTGCGATCTCCGCACGCCGTGCCGCGCCGGTCGGCACCGGGGGCACCGGCACGCCGCCCGCGCTGATCCTCCACGTCCCGGGCACCCGCATGTCCGGCGGGACCGGGTACTCGGCCTCGTAAAGGAGGCGAGCCTCGTCTTCGTGAAGATGGCGGCAGCCGAATCCGTTCGCCGCCACGCCGTCGCCTGGGAAGCGCTCGGCCATGGCTGTGAACTGGGGACGGCGAAAGAGAGGAGAGGAGAAGGAGGAAACGACGGCGGCGGGAGAGTGTGAGTCGCCGAGTGCGTCGGGGCGCTTCATATATAGGCCAAGGCGCGCGTGTCACCGTGTGTACGCGTGGCGGGGCGAGGGAGGGCGAGGGACGCGCGTCGTCCGGTCTTCACTGCGCCGCCCGTGAGGCATCAATGGTGCAGGCTGACCGGCGCGGCAGCGCGGCAGCTTTGGCATTGATTCGCCGCGGGAAACGAGGCGATGAGGACGACGAAGGGCCGAGAAGAGAGCCGTGTCGCTGACGCGGCGGGCCCGCGGCTTTTTCGCGCCAAAACATTTCGCCCGGCGCCCCCGGGCGCCCCCCAGCGCGCCGGGTTCGGGCTGGGTCCGCCGGCGCTGTTTTCGGCCCAAGCCGGCGAAAATCGGGCTCCTGGGGACGCGACTGGGCCGTTTTTTCAGCGCCGGCGCGAAAAAACGCCTGGGAAGGCCTTCCTGGGGCGCGGCTGGAGATGCCCTTATATTCTTGGTTGGCTCTGGTAGTGATAGCATATGGATCACTAACCTGCCACCCGTACTTGGTGTTGTGGTCGGCGATATTGCAGAGTCCACTAGTTAATGCAATGCACGGTGTTCAAGAAGAAGACGACTACGACAATGAAGCAGATTAGGGAGGACACTGTGTCCACCCACCAGATCCTCTCTTTTCGTTTGTACGTGAAGACCCTGTCGCACTCAATCAGAGAGATGGTGTCCCCCGAGTTGGCTCCTTCCGGATGGCGACGTGGCCCGGCAGTGCGGCAGTATATTATCAACAGCGTGCTGCATCATCCGTCCGGGCCAGCTACTCGTCTTCGGTTGATCCTTAACCAGTGAAGGAGGACGTCACTCTGTGCGTTCGGTTTATTCGGTTTACATGATTCGGTAAATACGGTTTATCGGTTTGTACGGTATTTATACTTCGGTAAATACGGTTTGAAAATAAAATACAGTTCGGTTTCGGTATATACCAAAATATTTCGGTATGATTTCGGTACATACCAAAATAACCAAAGTTGACGCGAATTTGAAAATAAGGCAACAATTTTTAAGTTCTGGTTACATATTTCGATGAGTAAATATTGTGTACATGATCTAACTTGAGTGTAAATAGCATCAGCAATTCACCATTCAACCATCAGGGGCAGGGCCATCACAGGTTCACATATACGAGACAAGTAGACAACCAAGCTCACACGGCTGTACATGTTCAAACTTAGTACAGAGCAAAGAGCATCAACATTCATCCATCAGGGCCGTCATATTCATCCCATCACGCATAGAGCAGAACAAGCATAGTGTACCTTAGCATATCATAATTAATACACAAGCATATATAGAAGATTTACACATTAGTCACTAGTTCAGTACAGAACATGTGCATAACTGCAGTTTTTCAGGTTGTGTAGTGCTGCCCTAGGGCAACTATTTACCAAAATATTCACCAACATTGTTTCAGGCTTAAACTACCATGCCAGCCGCCTAATTACCAAAAGTAGTTTCAACCTTCAACAATTGCCATCAGCCTGATTACCCAAAATAAAATAGCTTTGTTGCTTCAAGGACACATCAGTCAATGATAAAGAGATCCTCATTCTCCCTTGAGGCTGGGAGATCTAGAACCCCTACATGAAAAACACAATATAATGGTTAGTACTCAGTAATAGCAAGGTGTGCTTCATGGTTTATGCGTATAATTAGTACCTTCTTCTAGTTTAGACAACTCCTCTAGATCAGCCTCAATGTTGATATGCTTACAACGAAGCCAATCTTGTGTACAAATCAAGGCTTGGAGTGTCATCGGAGTCAAGGAGCTTCGAAAGCCATCAAGAATACGCCCACTAGTACTAAAAGCTGATTCGGAAGCAACGGTTGAAATAGGAATTGCTAATATGTCGCGAGCCATTCTTGAAAGAACAGGAAAGCGCAATGAGTTGTCTTTCCACCAATTGAGAACCTTGAATTGAGGACTATTTTCTTCTACATCTTCAGCTAAGTACTTGTCTAATTCACTTCTACGACTACCATCACCAGTAGTTAGCTTCATCCTCTTGTTGTATAAATCTCTCATAAGCATGGGATCTGATTGTGGTGTTGAACTCTCACTAGCACAATCACTAGATGCAGGTTGTGGTGTTGATTCGTTCACGCCATATAATATTTTGTATTCACCGAAAAGTGACACAAATGCAGTGTGTGCAGAACTCCATATCCTGTTACCTTTACTTACCCCATATGTCCGCTGGATCGTATCCTTGAAGAAATCAGATTCCTTGGTCCTTGCATAGAAAGAGCAACCAAAGTTAGCATGCCATAACTCATAAGGCCAGGAGCTATATATTGAATTATAACAAGAATGAACAAATGAATATAAGATTTTTACCTAGGATCAAGAATGGCAGCAATAAATATGTATTTGTTCATTTTCTCTGGATCGCCCCAATACTTATCATATTTGTCCTTCATCTTAACAACCATGTTTTTGAACACTTCATCATCACCACATATCACACGTTCACTCCACTTATCTAGCAAGTAATTAATAGCAGCAACCTCTTCAAAGAATGTGTTGGACGTGACGTACTTAGTGCCAGAAACCTTATTTGTCAGCACAAAGAAGTGTTGGAGGAACAATTTGAACTCACTAGCATAAACCCAATCGTCATGAGTTGGAGGGCCTGTTTCTCCTTCAACTCCAAGCAAATCTAACTCTTCCTTATAGGAGGGATCTTGAAGTCGAAGTTGATCAAATGCCCTCTCAAATGTCACTGTTGTCTCCAACATTAAAAATGTAGAGTTCCATCTAGTGCATACATCAAGAGAGAGGTGTCCTTTGCTAGTTACCTTGCTGATTGTGACACATTTTTTAAAGCTATTCATTCTTGCAGTTGAGCTTCTCACATACTTGACAACATTTCGAATGCGTTGAACAGGATGAGACATTATCTTCAACCCATCTTGAACCACAAGATTAACAATATGAGCCACACACCTCATGTGAAGATATAAACCTTTCGCAATAGCCCCACCCCAATTTTTTAGAGAACTCTTCATGTATTGTAAACAAGTATCATTTGATGATGCATTATCTACGGTAATACTGCACACTGTCTCAATCCCCCACTCAATCACTAACTTATCAAGTGCTTTCCCAATAGCCTCCCCTTTGTGACTATCTACCAAGACAAAGCTAATGATTTTCTTGTTAAGTTTCCAGTCAATATCAATGTAATGGGCAGTAAGAACCATGTAATTTTGAAGTTTAGCGGAGGTCCAAGTGTCAGTTGTGAGGCTCACTGTTTGATGAGAATCCATGAAGTAGTTTTTTAGCTTTTGTTTCTCTGCAGCATAGAGGCCCATAATATCTCTATAAACTGTAGTCCTAGATGGAATGTGGAATCTAGGACAAGCTTTCGTCATAAAATACCTAAACCCTTCCTTCTCAGAGAAAATGAATGGCAACTCATCCACAACAATCATCCGAGCAAAGGCTACCCTTACCTCTTCCTCATTGTATTGCCATGGAACTGGAATGACAGTACTACCATCAGCACTAAGTTGGAACCTCAGTTCAGTCTGATTGGTCCGACTCCCCGACTTGATAATAGCATACTTCTTACAAATCTTAGCATGGTTGTTCATACCAGAAGTACCATTCCTCGATGAATGGACACCCACTGTCTGTCCACAATAGTTGCATGAAGCGCGGTCTGGCTCATCGGGAACCCTAGTGAAGTGGAGCCATATTGCTGCTCTTGAGGCTGCATGCTTCTTCACTTTCTTTCCAGTTTCAGTACAAGGATCCGGAGGAACCTCAAACATTTCGAACGGTTCACTGCTTGGTGGAAGGCTAGGACCTGATATGCCATGACTCTCAGCCATCTAATTATCTGAAGATGAACATAAAGTACAACACAACATCAATCAACAGACCAACACAACATCAATCGTTCAATCCAACACACGAACACAACATCAATCGAGACTCGACCATCTAAATATCTGTCTCAGTGATTGATTTCCTTATTACCTGCGGGGATGGAGGCTGCAGCGAGGGGCCGAACTGTAGAATCGCAGAGGAGGGAGGAGCGGCGCTGGCGAGAGCTGGCGAGGGTACCGGAGGCAGGGACGAAGGCGAGAAGGCGTGGCGTCGGAGATGTGCTGCTCGCGCCGCCGCTGGCCGCTGGAACTGGAGGGGGGCGAAGTGGTGGTGTCGGAGTGGAGCTTGTAGCAGCGCCGAGCGCACCGCCGGCCGTGGTGCCCGCCGCTTCGAGCGCTAGGGTTTGGCGAGAACAGCCATCGCCGGTCGCTGCCACACACTCTAGGTCATCAGGTCGGGGACTCGGGGAGGGACTGGAATGAGCGGCGACAGGGTAGGTTAGGTCGTGGGGTGTGGGCTTCTGGCCGTGCGGGGCTGGGGCCTGCCGGCCTGGGGCTGCCGGCCTGCCGCGGTGGCACCTGGGCCCTGGCGGACTGTGGCGTTGGGCTGAAAGCCTGAAATGCAAAATGGGCCAACTTATTCGGTTTATTCGGTAAAAACCGAAAATTTTCGGTTTTATACCGAAAAAACCGACCTTCAAATGGTTTCTAAATCCTATACCATACCAAAAACCAAAAATATAAACCAAAATATCGGCTCGGTTCGGTATTTTTCGGTTCGGTTTTTCGGTTCGGTTTCAAAATGCACAGAGTGAGGAGGACGTACACGTACGTTGGTAGCACGGCGTCGTTCCGTTTCGTCTCGCGGTAAGTAGGTAGGTGAAAAGACGCCGCCGACGTTGTTTCGTGCTGCGTGCGTGGGGTGGTGGCATCGGCAAGGCGTCGACCGGAACGACAACGTGCCCGTGTGATATTTGACTAAGCGACGCCGTCATGGAAGCGCAGTTTGCGAGTGCGAGTGGTTGCGAAGCGGAGGTGTGTGACTGCGAGTTTGCGACTGCTGCTCGTGTACAGGTGCTGGGACCTGGGACCGGAAGGAGGTTGATGGGAATGGGTCAATGATCTGCGAAGTTGCTGCACGGGAACGTTTCTTTTCGGGGAAGTTGGGTGAAAAGAATGGTGTGTCATCGGTCCGTACTAGTGAGCAACAGTATATGGTTGGTATCGGTTTTAATTACTTAACCGGCCAATTCTCCAATGGTAATGAACTCAAATGATGTGAGACATTTTTTAAACTAAAGTTGCCATCCAAAAAAACTAAACCTGTCAACCAAAAAAAATTTAAAGTTGCCCCCTCACGACGCCCCCTGCGTCGTCTCTCTGAGGCGACTCAGGCGGACACCCCGCCGGATGCCGCCACAGCCTCTCCACCGGCCAACGCACCTCGCAACTGCCGACAAAACGACATCGAGTAAAGCCCGTCAACGACCGGCGGCGGCAGGGTCCATCCCGCACGCGTGTTCTGGTCCTGCCGCCCCCTCCCCTCATCCGCATCGGGGGCCACCAGATCTATCCTCGTTCTTCCTTCTGGCCGCTCCCCCGGGGTCGGCCGACTCCTTCCTTTCAGATCCGGCCGGCGCGCCGCGGCTGCGGGCTTTCGGTGCCCTCAAATGGCTCTCGTGGCCTGGCCTCGTGGTTGCCTCGGCGGCAGTTCCACCTCACACAAGACCCAGACCCCCCCCCCCCTGCGTCGTCTCTGTGAGGTGACTCGGGCGGGCACCATTGTTGAGGAAATCGTTAACTGGTAGCTGCTCGGTTGGCTGGTGAGTAGGGGATTAATCGGCTAATCGGCAAGATAATCGGCCATTTAATCAATTAATCGGATGATTTATCGGTTTATAGGCTACTCGGTGACCCTATGAGTAGGGATTAATCGGCAAGTTAACTGGTTAATCGGATGAATTCTTGACAGGGGCGGGCACCATGCCGGCCGCCGCCACAGCCACTCCACCAGCCACCGCACCTAGCCGCCGCCGGCAAAATGACGCCGGGCAAAGCCCATCGACGACTGGTGTGATCCGTCCCCCGCATGTGTTCTGGTCCTGCCGCCCCCCTCCCCTCATCTACATCGGGGCCCACCATATATGTCCTTGCTCTTCCTTCTAGCCGCTCCCCGGAGGTCGACCGACTCTCTCCTTTCAGATCTGGCCGGCGCACCGCGGCTCCGGGCTTCCGGTGCCCTCAGGTGGCTCCCGTGGCCTGGCCTCGTGGCTGCCTCCACGGCGGTTCCACCCGCCGTTGGCTGCTGGGATGGGCGCGGCGCCCCCCTTCTCCACGTTCTTGCGTTGGCTTCCGCTGCCTCCCGCCCTCAAGCTCACGTCATCATCAACCACCTATCGCGCACTCTGCATCCCGCATCCCGCGGATCCAACTGCCTCCTCTTCTGCCTCCATCCACTCCCGCTCATCGTCGTCGTGCTCCTTTGCGTGCTTGCCAAACGAAGATGGCGTCGTGGCTCATGCATCCTTGGAGCCCTCCACCTTCCAGTTCCCCCAATGGGTTGTCGCTGCCTCGTAGCTTTACCTGTTGGGGGCGCCGCACCGGTGGTCCTCACTGGTGGCCTCAGCGTCAAGGGTGCCTGCCGACGTCTCTACCAGTCGGATTCACCTGGACCTGGGGCCGTCCATTTCCAGCGTTGCCCCGCGCTATTGGCAGCTGCTCTATGACTCGTCGCGTGGAGGATGTGACCGGGGTTTGGGGGAAATTCATGGTCGGCCAGCTGCTGCTGGTCGAGATAGCGGCAACGGTACCCGTCGTTTCCATCTTGATGGCGTTGTCTTCATCCCCCGGTCTTGTGATGTTTTTGGGTGTGCTCTGTGGAGTTCTATGCTTGGTGATGCCCTTCGACTACGCCGGTGGCACACATGTTTCGTGGCGTCATCTTGGCCTGGCGTGACCGTTCGAATGTACCCCATGACACAGGTGGTGTCGCGACATTGTGCGGTCTTGGTTGCCCGGTGCTTTTCGATTGCGTCGACGGTGTAGTGTCATGATTTAGTCTCGGCTCGCAGTTGCAATTCGAGTGCCCGTGGTGCCCCCTGTTGTGTTGTGTCCCTCCCCCTCGCCATGTGTTGTTGTTTTTTTTGCTTTATTCTCCTTCCCCTACCCCCTGTACTTCTGGTTCACTTGAACCCTATCTTGTATTAGGCTGCAAAGCCTATAGGCAAAAAAAATGAATACAATTCAGGTGGGAATGATTACAACCCCCCCCTCCCCCTTGAAAATTCAAAAAACAATTGCCATCACCGCGTCACTAAACTTAACGTAAAACATGTTCGAAGTAGCCATGTGTTCGTGGCATACACGTCGTACTTATCAAGGTCCATCAATTAATCGGTCATGTAAATTTGTTGTCACCGCTCAAAAAAATAAACAATACATGCATGTCGGTCCTTGGCTTGGAGCAACCCTTGTGTCACGATTATATTAATAACATCACCAAATCACAGCAAATGTAGCATTTTCTTTTTTGCAAAAATGATTCAGATCTATTATCAAAGTTCACCAGAGTACAAAGCATCTCAAACATAATAAAAATTACATTGAGATTTCAAGACCCCCAAACAACCACTGTTGCCGTCAAAACGAGCCACCGACGCGCCGCTGTTCCCGCTCCCCTACCATAGCCGACTTGACCTTGCCGATGGCAGCCGAGAAGTCTTCGTGCACTTGCCGCTAAGGACTAGCGCGCTGGAGTTGCAGTCGTCGCCGTTGAATCCTTGCATAGATCTAAAACACTTGACACGAAATCTCGTCACATGACGAGAAACCCCAACTGATGAGGACATCAATACCATTGTTGCACCCACAGGCCCTACTGCTACATATACGGGACCAATTACTAGAGCTCGCGCACGCCAATTAAATTATCAGGTACTTTCGTTTCTTGGTAATGATTCTAATGTTCATGAGAATATGATGCTGCCTAAATTGAATACATTTGTGTTGCTTATAAATGAAGGGCCTAGCTTGAAGAAGGATGAACATTGGAGCAAGAACAAGCATGAAGATGATGCCATGCGCAAGGGGAACAAGAACGGAGTTACAATGATGATTTCAGGACTTTGAAGCCACCATAATGGGTGCATGAAGCCTTGGACGAAATATACAAGATGCCACTTCATAAATTTCGTCCCGAGGCTATTTTAGGTGCTGCATCACCTTATTATTGGGCCAGGCCCTTGTAATTTCGAAATACATAAGTATAGGCTATTTTTAGAGTCCGTATGTGTGGGGAAACAAGAGATAGGGTTGATTTCGGACCCCTCTACCAAGGGCCACGAAATTCCCCCCTCTTCCTCCATATATACAGCCCTTAGGGCACCGTTTAGACTTTAGGTTTTGTTTAGATTAAAGTTCGCCATAGCTGCAACTTCGCGTACTTCGTTTGTGTTCAACAACCAGATAAAGGCGTCACAGAACCCCACCTTGATCAATAAAGCTTTCATCTTATATTCACAATATCCAGATTGCAATCTCGATTTCTTGTTTGTTCTTTGTTTGCTCGCAGGAAACAGACCCTCGTGGTCAGGTTGATCATGCTCCGGCGTGGTCAATAACATCTCGGAGTTGGTTTAGCGATTGCTAAGGCGCGACGTCCTCGCACGTTCGTAGTCGGATCGTCAAAGTCGACTTCCACCAAAGCGATATCCATCATCTCATCGAAAGACGGGACACCTTTGCCTCTATCAAGTGGTATCAGAGGTTATTGACCACGCCGGAGCACGATCAACCTGACCACGAGGGTCTGTTTCCTGCGAGCAAACGAAGAACAAACAATAATTTGAGATTTGCTTGACGGGTTTGTGATACACCACCACCACTTCTTAGTAGTCTGTAGGATCATATTCTTGTGTGTTTCTATTTGCTGCTAACCATGGTAGGATCACAAGCCGATGAGACTGATTGGGAGAACCTGACGAACAAACAACTACATGAGAAATTTCAGCAAATGATGAGTGGACAGGTGCAAGATGTGCTAAACAGATTTGAAGAGGCCATGAAGAAGGTAGATGGCATTGAGAAGACGTTCGAAACAAAGCTTGATAGCAAGTTTAATGAATTGCTCGCGCGTTTTCCACCACCACCGCCGGCTGCACCTATTGCACCTCTACAACAACAACAACAACGCCTCCTTCCGAATCAGTATGGACGAGCGAAGCGTGTTCCTATTGAGGATGGCCAAACTTCTGGTGCTGTTGTTCCTGTTGTTGATACTTCTTTGGCTCGTGCTACTGCTGCTGCTGGTACCCAGGAGGAGGATGAGTATGCGGGCGATTATGAGGATGAGGTTGATCAAAATCCGAACTACGTGCAGCCACCAGCACCACCACCAGCAGGTCGACCTCAGGTATATATTCGTAATGGTAGGCCTGCACCACCACCTCAGGTACGAGATGATGTCCATATTCCTAAACTGAAATTGAATATTCCACCATTTGAGGGTAGATATGTTCCTGATATATATCTTACTTGAGAGTTAGAAACTGAACAACGATTTACATGTTTACAATATCCTGAGGAGAGACGGGTTGCTGCTGCTGTTTGTGCTTTCACTAGTTTTACATGTGTATGGTGGTCTGAACATTGTAGATTATATCCTATTCCAACTACTTGGGCTGCTTTGAAAACTGCTATGCGTACGCGTTGGGTTCCACCATATTATCAACGTGAATTGCTTCAAAAATTGCAGCGTTTAAGACAAGAGAAAAATTCTGTAGAAGAATATTATCAGGAATTACAAACTGACATGATTCGATGTGGTATTGTTGAGGAGAATGAAGCTATGCTTGCACGTTTTCTGGGTGGATTAAATAGAGAGATTCAGACCATTCTAGACTATAAGGAGTATACTAATATCACTCGTTTATTCCATCTTGCTTGTAAAGCTGAACGTGAAGTGCAGGATCGACAAGCATTGGCGCGAACTAACTTTTCTACAGGCCGACCTTCATCATGGACACTGTGTGCATCTTCTACTTCAACTGCACCAGCACCTCAATCAGGTGCCTCCTCCAGCCGTGATACAAGAAAACAGGCACAACCACCATTATCTGCCAAGAGCGCACCTGCCGGGCCTGCACAGAGTTCTTCTTCTTCCATGGCATCAACAGGGCACACAAGTGATATTATTTGTCGTCGTTGTAAGGGAGGAGGTCATTATGCGAGAGAATGCAAATTTCCGCGTGCGATGATTGCTACCGAGGGTGGTGGATATGAGTCCGCTAGTGACTATGATGAGGAGACTTTGGCTCTTATTACACGTAAAGAACATGATGGAGATGATTTTGATCATGAGACGCAATACATGGCTCCTGAAGACACTGACAGGTATGAATGTTTAGTTGCTCAACGTGTTTTGAGTGTGCAGGTCACACAAGCTGAGCAAAATCAGAGGCACAATTTGTTCCGTACCAAGGGAGTTATGAAGGAACGTTCTGTGCGCGTCATCATAGACGGAGGAAGTTGCAACAACTTGGCTAGCATGGAGATGGTGGAGAAGCTTTCTCTCACCACAAGACCACATCCACATCCTTACTACATCCAATGGTTCAACAACAGCGGCAAGGTTAAGGTAACACGTACTGTTCGTGTGCATTTTAGTATCCCTACATATGCTGATTATGTTAATTGTGATGTGGTACCTATGCAAGCATGTTCCTTATTACTTGATAGACCATGGCAATTTGATAAAAATTCTGTACACCATGGTAGAAACAATCACTATACTCTTGTTCATAAGGATAAAAATATTACTTTGCTTCCTATGACTCCTGATTCCATTTTGAAAGATGATATTAATAGAGCTAATAAAGCAAAACAAGAGAAGAATAAGAGTGAAAATCAGATTGTGGCAAAAGAATTTGAGCAACAAATGAAGCCTAATAATAAACCATCTAGTGTTGCTTCTGAAATTAAATTGAAAAGTGCATGTTTATTTGCCACCAAATCTGATATTGATGAGCTAGATTTCAGCAAATCTGTTTGCTATGCTTTTGTGTGCAAAGAGGCATTATTTTCATTCGAGGACATGCCTTCCTCTTTGCCTCATGTTGTCACTAACATTTTGCAGGAGTTCGCTGACGTCTTTCCACAAGACGTGCCACCGGGATTACCGCCTATTCGAGGGATTGAGCATCAGATTGACTTAATACCCGGTGCTTCACTGCCAAACCGTGCGCCATACCGTACCAATCCAGAGGAGAAGAAATAGAATATGCATCAAGTACAAGAGCTTCTCGACAAAGGTTATATACGCGAATCCCTTAGTCCTTGTGTTGTTCCTATTATTCTAGTGCCGAAAAAGGATGGTACATCACGTATGTGTGTTGATTGTAGAGGCAATAATAATATTACTATTCATTATCGTCATCCTATTCCTAGGCTAGATGATATGCTTGATGATTGAGTGGCTCTACAATATTCTCCAAAGTTGATTTGCGTAGTGGATACCATCAAATTCGTATGAAGTTGGGAGATGAATGGAAAACAACATTTAAAACTAAGTTTAGATTATATTAGTGGTTAGTCATGCCTTTTGGGTTAAGTAATGCACCTAGTACTTTCATGAGATTAATGAACGAAGTTTTACGTGCTTTCATTGGACGATTTGTGGTAGTTTACTTTGATGACATATTGATTTATAGCAGATCTTTGGAAGAACATTTGGAACATTTACGTGTTGTTTTTATTGCTCTACGTGATGCACGTTTGTTTGGTAACCTTGGGACTTTTGCACCGACCGAGTGTCTTTTCTTGGCTATGTTGTTACTCCACAGGGAATTGAAGTTGATAAAGCCAAGATTGAAGCTATTGAGAGTTGGCCGTAGCCCAAAACGGTCATACAAGTGAGGAGTTTTCTTGGCCTCGCTGGATTCTATAGGCGTTTTGTGAGAGATTTCAGCATCATTGCTGCACCTCTCAATGAGCTTACAAAGAAAGATGTGCCTTTTCTTTGGGGTACCGCACAGGAAGAAGCCTTCACGGTATTGAAAGATAAGTTGGACACATGCTCCTTTACTCCAACTTCCTGATTTTAATAAGACTTTTGAGCTTGAATGTGATGCTAGTGGAATTGGATTAGGAGGTGTGTTATTACAAGATGGCAAACCTGTTGCATACTTTTCTGAAAAATTGAGTGGGCCTAGTCTGAATTATTCTACTTATGATAAAGAATTATATGCTCTTGTTCGGACTTTAGAAACATGGCAACATTATTTATGGCCCAAAGAATTTGTTATACATTCTGATCATGAATCTTTGAAACATATTAAAAGTCAAGCTAAACTGAATCGTAGACATGCTAAATGGGTTGAATTCATTAAGACTTTCCCTTATGTCATTAAACACAAGAAGGAAAAAGAAAATATTATTGCTGATGCATTGTCTCGTTGCTATACTATGCTTTCACAACTTGACTTCAAAATATTTGGTTTGGAGACCATCAAAGATCAATATGTGCATGATGCTGATTTTAAAGATGTAATGCAGAATTGTAAAGAAGGAAGAATGTGGAACAAGTTCGTCGTTAACGATGGATTTGTGTTTCGTGCTAACAAGCTATGCATTCTAGCTAGCTCTGTTCATCTTTTGTTGTTGCAGGAGGCGCATGGAGGAGGATTAATGGGACACTTTGGCGTGAAGAAGACGGATGACATACTTGCTACACATTTCTTTTGACCAAAGATGAGACGGGATGTTGAGCGTTTTATTGCTCGCTGCACTACATGTCAAAAAACTAAGTCACGACTCAATCCTCATGGTTTATATATGTCTTTGCTTGTACCTAGTGTTCCTTGGGAGGATATATCTATGGACTTTGTTTTAGGTTTACCTCGAACAAAGAAGGGGAGGGATAGCATATTTGTTGTCGTGGATAGATTCTCAAAAATGGCACATTTTATACCATGTCATAAAAGCGATGATGCTGCTAATGTTGCTGATTTGTTCTGTTGTGAAATTATTCACTTGCATGGTGTGCCAAATACTATTGTTTCAGATCGTGATACTAAATTTCTTAGCCACTTTTGGAGATGTTTATGGGCTAAGTTGGGGACTAAACTGCTTTTTAGTACTACTTGTCACCCCCAAACCGATGGACAAACTGAAGTAGTCAATAGAATATTGTCTACTATGCTTAGGGCTGTTTTGAAGAATAATAAGAAAATGTGGGAGGAATGCTTGCCTCATATTGAATTTGCTTATAATCGTTCATTGCATTCTACTACTAAGATGTGCCCTTTTGAAGTTGTGTATGGTTTCCTACCTCGTGCACCTATTGATTTGTTGCCTCTTCCATCTTCGGAGAAGGTTAATTTTGATGCTAAACAACGTGCTGAATTGGTTTTAAAAATGCATGAGTTAACTAAGGAAAACATTGAGCGTATGAATGCTAAATATAAACTTGCTGGAGATAAGGGTAGAAAACATGTTGTGTTTGCACCTGGAGATCTTGTTTGGTTACATTTGCGTAAAGATAGATTTCCTGATTTGCGCAAATCAAAGCTAATGCCACGTGCTGATGGTCCCTTTAAGGTGTTAGAGAAAATAAATGTTAATGCATACAAACTTGAGCTGCCTGCAGATTTTGGGGTTAGTCCCACTTTTAACATTGCAGATTTGAAGCCTTGTTTGGGTGAGGAAGATGAGCTTCCGTCGAGGACGACTTCATTTCAAGAAGGGGAGGATGATGAGGACATCAATACCATTTTACACCCACAACCCCTACTGCTACATATACGGGACCAATTACTAGAGCTCGCGCACGCCAATTAAATTATCAGGTACTTTCGTTTCTTGGTAATGATTCTAATGTTCATGAGAATATGATGCTGCCTAAATTGGATACATTTGTTTTGCTTACAAATGAAGGGCCTAGCTTGGAGAAGGATGAACATTGGAGCAAGAACAAGCATGGAGATGATGCCATGCGCAAGGGGAACAAGAACGGAGTTACAAGTGATGATTTCAGGACTTTGAAGCCACCATAATGGGTGCATGAAGCCTTGGACAAAATATACAAGATGTCACTTCATAAATTTCGTCCCGAGGCTATTCTAGGTGCTGCGTCACCTTATTATTGGGCCAGGCCCTTGTAATTTCGAAATACATAAGTATAGGCTATTTTTAGAGTCCGTATGTGTGGGGAAACAAGAGATAGGGTTGATTTCGGACCCCTCTACCAAGGGCCACGAAATTCCCCCCCTCTTCCTCCATATATACAACCCTTAGGGCACCGTTTAGACTTTGGGTTTTGTTTAGATTAAAGTTCGCCATAACTGCAACTTCGCGTACTTCGTTTGTGTTCAACAACCAGACAAAGGCGTCACAGTACCCCACCTTGATCGATAAAGCTTTCATCTTATATTCGCAATATCCAGATTGCAATCTCAATTTCTTGTTTGTTCTTCGTTTGCTCGTAGGAAACAGACCCTCGTGGTCAGGTTGATCGTGCTCCGGCGTGGTCAATAACCTCTCGGAGTTGGTTTAGCGATTTCTAAGGCGCGACGTCCTCGCACGTTCGTAGTCGGATCGTCAAAGTTGACTTCCACCAAAGCGATATCCATCATCTCATCGAAAGACGGGACACCTTTGCCTCTATCACCAACCTCAACGCCCCAAGAAGACGACAAGAATCTACGCTGGAGCTCCGGACGAACTTGAGGTGGATCGAAGCCCAGAAGACAGACTCGAGGAAGTAATGTCGCTATCCGCCTGAGCATCGCACCTGCAAGGACTAAAATATCCTAATCTAAACTACTAACCAGAGCGGAGGCACCAGGATTCCCCTCCCCGCCATAGACCACCGGATCGGTAAGCAGAGGGGAGGCAAATCCACTGGCTCGCCGGTGAATTTGGAGGAAAGAGGTTGCCCTAAACGCCTAGTGTTAGGGAAAAAAGGAAAGGAAGTCTCGTAACTTATTCAATAAAGGGAGACTTGGTGTAGCATCTCTAATAAATTCAAAACGACAACACACCAAAAGGAAACGACAGAAAACACTCATAACAAAGGAAATTTGCAGAAAAATACTAACCAAAAACTTCAACCACCGCCATCACGGGAGCGTCCACCTGAGAGGAGAAGAAACGGTGTCCTCCAAGCAAATATCCAAGACAAAACCATAGGTGTTGTGAGCCTCTGAACAGGCGCCACCACAACGACACTGCACTTTCCGATGTAGGTTGTGGCTACAACAAATCTCCACTCCTCTAGGATCTCGAACCATCTTCAGCCGCCGAAGAAACTCTTGGTGTTGCTAGAGAGACACGTGCACATCATCTTGCACGCATGCAAGTCGAAATTGACGAAGAGTACATAAATCTTGTGAAGTTTCTTCACTAAATAAAATGCGTCCATCAAGATGCTTAAATTAAAATACAAAATATTTGAAAGTAGAAACCAAGTTAGTAGAGTATCTGTAGTACATTAAAATGCCTAGTGGGGATTTACAAGTAACTATTGGAGTTTCCAAATAAAATCTTGGTCAGTGGGATGCAAAGCTGGTTTATCTAAACATTGTTTATTTTTAGGTAGCTCGCGGCATATGTCATGCTTTGTAAAAGTTGTTTATCAACTACAATTATTTTTGGAATTTTGCTAGTAGACTTTTGGCCCAAAGCCCAACTAAAACTCTGAAATTCTCTTGATCCATTCATGCACACATGTGAGTGGTGTAAGTGAGACTAAAGTTTAGTGCCACGTCGAAAGTTGAGAGGGAGTCGCACCTCTTTATAAGGTGAACTCTTCTACCACTTGTATGAGCATGAGAAGAGGAGACTTACACGCGCGCCCTTCCTCCTTGCTCGCTGCGGGTTGTGGTATTGAGCAAAGGACAGAGCTATGCACGTTGTTTATATTTTTGCTACTGGGAAAAAAATTAATGAGTCATTACTTAATAGTTAACGGACGCGTTGTTTTCGATTCTTTTGGATCGCGATTCAGGCGTGTGGTTTACTCCCACGACCTACCCGACCCGCACTATATAGTCAGGCAGACGTCTATCCTAGCCACCGCCACTTCGTATGGTTTCGCACCACCATTCCAGATCATTGCGCCGCCACGAAAGTCTTTTCCATCCCTCCTTCCGGTGTGCACCGCGAGAAGGGACAACAGGTCTCCGAAACCGCGTCACTCGTGATCTTGTACGGGAGAGTGGCGATCAGGTTTTTATGGAGCGCACTCGCGTGACTGCTGGTAGCGACGACTTCGCCAACGACGACTTCTTCCGCGACCTCGGCAACTTCATCTTCAACGACATGGGCAACAACATCAACGCCGGCGATGTTGCTCCCGCTGCACCGTATGTGATTCTATCCTTCTTGTTCGAGATCGTGGTAGAATTCATGTTTCTAGTATGTGCCCTAGATGTGATATGTTCATCTACTATGCTAGTTCGCATGATTAGTTTAATCTCTGCTAGTGCTGTCATGATTTATCTTCTGTTTATTCGAATTAAAACTCGTAGTAATTTGCTCATATATTAAAAATTAGGTGTGCAGAAGTGGTATACTTGTATATGATTTTTCAAAGCTTTATGCTTGATTTGATTCTATGAACAATTGAGGAGAAGCTTGTCCAACATCATTTGAGATGGTTTGGGCATATTCAGCGCAGGCCTCCAGAAGCTCCAGTGCATAGCGGACGGTTAAAGCGTGCGGAGAATGTTAAGAGAGGGCGGGGTCGATCGAATTTGACATGGGAGGAGTCCGTTAAGAGCGACCTGAAGGATTGGAGTATCGACAAAGAGCTAGCTATGGACAGGGGTGCGTGGAAGCTTGCTATCCATGTGTCAGAGCCATGAGTTGGTTGCGAGATCTTATGAGTTTCACCTCTAGCCTACCCCAACTTGTTTGGGACTAAAGGCTTTATTGTTGTTGTTGTTGTTGTTGATTCTATGAACAAGGACAATGACGACCACAATGGTAAGCTATAAACAATTGCTGATGACTATTTAACTTCAAGATCTTAGCCGTTTTGAGTGAGGCATCCCAAATCGCTCATACTTATCCAAAACCTCTCGTATTTATCTTTCTTATTTAAAAAGACATCAATTAAATTAAGAAAAAACATAAGGTTAGCTCCTCCTTGGTTCAACCTCAAGTTTGTTTCTTCTTTCTCTTTTGGTTTTGATTTTCTCTCTTCATCCTTTCCTGAAAACCATCTAACTACCTCATATCTTAATGATTGATGAAATAAAATTCTAATATTTTGGGCAAAACAATAAGTACTTGACAAAATACAGTAAATATTTATCAAATAAAATCCTATTTTCTAAAGAATCATACTCCCTCCGATCCAAACTAGTTGTCTCTCAAAGGCTCAAACAGATGTTCTGGCATTGAAATACGTCTAGGTACATCTATTTCAGCGACAATTAATATGGATCAGAAGAAATATTTACATTAATAGATAAAACCGCGGCGTACTAGGCCCATTGCAACACACAAATAATTATCTTCTCTACTATTAAAGGGAAGTTGCTATTTGTACGCCATCAAATATGATTTTGCCCTCCTCTCTTTGGTCAGAGTAATTAAAATAAAATTCGTGCTTATTATTGAAAACCATGCTCTACATTAACTCAATAAATTCTTATCAAAACCCTGCCCACATTAAGTCAATCAAATCAAACAAAATCTTACCAAAACCTCAACAAATTAAAACTATCCTTGTTTTCCCCTATCCATATATCCAAATCAACTAAAATCTTACCAAACCTCAACAAAATAAAAATTACCCTTGTTTTCCTCTATCCATATCCAAATCAACTAAATTCTTACCAAAACTTCAACTAAATCTAAACTATCCTTGTTTTCCTTACTCATACTCAAATCAATTATAACCGAAAATTAGATTATAATGTTTTTTTTGCATGTAGTCTATGACAATAGTACTACTACTAGTTTTCCAAAAAAAAAAACGATACGAGCAGTGCTACGGTGTTTTTTCTAGATAGTAGTAGTACTACCGCGGAATATCCATTTCTAAGTCCAGACTCATCAGCACCTGGTCAAGATATTTTTTTACAAAAAATACAAAAAAAATAATTTTTTTGATTGATAATTTGGTGAGTGAGGTGCGTTTTAAATTTCAGACCATTTAGACATATGAGTAACTCTCAGCAAAAAGATAAATTGTGTCAGAATAAACATAAATTGTAAAGGTTTTTACGGGTCCTAAATTTGACCTTTTTGCAGAGAGCTATTCAGGTTTTCATGATCTGAAATTTGAAACGCTTGTCACGCACCAAATTATCTATCATATAAAAGAAATTTGAATTTTTTAGTATTTATCTTGAATTTTCTCTTCATTGCAGGTGCGAGTTTGGGCATCGAATCACTCCTCTCTACTACTACAGCATAGTGGCATAGTATCGGATCACATGAGCAGTGGAGGTTTCCCCGTGTTTTCGTGATATGAAGTGATGAGATCGCATGCAACATGTGATTGGGATAATCAAGTCAAAGGCTCCACCACGACGAGCGGCTTAATACAACGATGGGTGGAGGATGACCCACGTAGGACCATTGACGTGGACCCGAGCGTGGACACACACACAGTGCTCTACTACAATGCGGCTCTGCCATCGCGACGAGAGAGGCTGCCGTCCCGTCCGGATCCGGCTCCCAGATCTTGTGGGCCTTACCTTGGAAGAAAAGTGATCCTCAAGCGCACCCGGTGCACCAACACCGGCGCCAGCCCTCCGCCCTCCCATAGCCCCCTGCCGGTACGCCAGGCTCACGTGTCCCACCACCAACCCCGCGGGAAATGTTCCAAGGCGACCGGTTTATATACCCGCCGGGTACACCCTCCTCGTGTTAAGCCACCCACTCTTCATCATTCTTTAATCCCCTCCGATTTCATACCTGCCTTCTTTCTTCTCTCTGCCACTCGCCGCAGCCAATGGCCGCCTCGGCAATCAGAAACCCTAGCCCAGCCGCCGCCGTCGCCGCGCCCCTGCCCTCCCGCGCGGTGCTGCGGATGGTGACGCCGTCGGCCCGGAGAGGCGCGTCCGTCGTGGCGTCCGCGTCAATGCGGCCGGCCAAGGCGGTCGCGGCGGAGGCGCCCTCCCCCGTTGCCGAGAGAGTGAACGGGGCCGAGGTGGCGGGGGCGGGCATCGCGAGGCCCGACGCGCTCGGTAGGTTCGGCAAGTTCGGGGGCAAGTACGTGCCGGAGACCCTCATGCACGCCCTCACCGAGCTCGAGGCCGCCTTCCACGCGCTCGCCGACGACGAGGACTTCCAGGTAAACGCGAGAGCCCCATGTTCTTGAGGATCTGGTGCATTCATTTTTGTGCGATTCGTGGTATTAGAGCGTCCGCGCCACCATTTCGTAGGCGATATAGGCGATTTGATGGCTCATCTGTAGGAGGATTTTATCCTGCCTGCAGATATGGGGTTTTGCGTGTATTGCCGTTTGATTTTATCATTATCTTTTTAGCTATTATTTGTTGGAGTTTTGCCATGTTTTGGTTGTGGTAGTTGGGAGCGGTCACATCTAAATCGCACAACAGATTGTCCTTTGAAACGCTAGTTCCACTGTATTTGATTTGCCAGCAGATTCGGCTTTTATTTAGTCCCTTTCTGGGAGCCGCCTCCACATACTTTGGTAATGTGTGTTTGGCTGCATTTGGTTGGTAGTTGCGCCGATCAGAGAGGAAGTGTGATCATAGGGCTCTAGATGCTTGCCCTTTGTGTATGGTGTCAGAATCAAAGCTTGGAGAATTTGGGTTTAGGATAGTCATGTAGTATTGCCCTCTAATCAAGCGAATAAATAAATGCAAGCCATGTTGGATAGGGAGATTATGGAAAGGCAGGTATTTATAGTTTGACACCACATTTCTTCTATCTGCAGAAAGAACTTGACGGCATCCTCAAGGATTACGTGGGCCGCGAGAGCCCGCTATACTTTGCGGAGCGCTTGACGGAGCACTACAAGCGTGCTGATGGCACTGGCCCACTGATTTACCTCAAGAGGGAGGATCTGAACCACACCGGTGCTCACAAGATCAACAATGCTGTGGCACAAGCTCTGCTTGCCAAGAAGCTTGGGAAGCAGCGTATTATTGCTGAGACTGGGGCTGGCCAGCATGGGGTTGCCACTGCAACAGTGTGTGCTCGGTTTGGGCTGCAGTGCATCATCTACATGGGTGCACAAGATATGGAGAGGCAGGCGCTTAACGTTTTCAGGATGAAGCTTCTTGGGGCAGAGGTATGTGCGGAGCTTGTATCATCCACATGCCTTATCTCTGGAGAATATGCCTTTGTGTTTCCAAGTATCCGTTGCGGCTATTACTTATTTGGCAAATCATAAGCTCTGAGATGTGAAATGCTGCTGGGGAAGAATTCTTGTTAGGCTTGTTCGTTTGTTTCTCATCATGTGTGTGTGTCTTCGCACAGGTAAGGCCAGTACATTCTGGGACTGCAACGCTGAAGGATGCTACCTCAGAGGCCATCCGTGACTGGGTCACCAACGTAGAGACCACACACTACATTTTGGGCTCAGTTGCGGGTCCACACCCATACCCGATGATGGTGAGGGAGTTCCATAAGGTGATCGGCAAGGAGACCCGTAGACAGGCGATGGACAAGTGGGGTGGCAAGCCTGACGTGCTGGTTGCTTGTGTTGGTGGTGGATCAAATGCCATGGGTCTCTTCCATGAGTTTGTTGATGATCAGGATGTAAGACTGATTGGAGTGGAGGCTGCTGGTCATGGTGTAGACACTGACAAGCACGCTGCAACATTAACGAAGGGGGAAGTCGGAGTTCTCCATGGATCTCTGAGTTATGTATTGCAGGATGCTGATGGACAAGTGATTGAGCCCCACTCCATCAGTGCTGGGTAAGTATTCTGATGTTAAGTTGGAAGCATTTTTCTTTTCTTACGTCAAGTGGGCTTATTATCCATTGTTTCAATTTCATAGGTTGGATTACCCAGGTGTTGGACCTGAGCATAGTTTCTTGAGGGATATTGGACGTGCTGAATATGATAGTGTGACAGATCAGGAGGCATTGGACGGTATGTTTCTCTACCATTTATGTTTCCTTGTCATGCTTGATCACTTGCTCTATTTACCCTGCATACTGGCTGCAGTTGATTTTCATCCAGTTGACTTCTAGTCCATGTACTAAATGCTGATAGTAGTTCTGAGTGACATCCTGAGTGTTTTCATATATCTTCACGTGACAAGTCTGTGGTTTAGGCACTATCGCTGGTCTAGATTTACATGTGAATTTGGATGGTACACTGTAGGCATTACAGAAGGTTAAAACTCTTGAGACAGCAAGTTTCAGTTTACAGCTGCTGAACCTGTTTTAGAATATGATGTGGAAAAGTAGGCAGTTAAGCAGGAAAAAATTGTTAGCCGAACGGAAAAAAATTAAGTAAATGCTGGTTGGAAAAGCTGGATTATCTTAATCCATCTCGATACCATACACTATAAGTCATCAGAAAGTGACTGTTTTAAAACGTTCTGAATCGCTAGTTTATAAACCTTGACTGACTAAATCTGCAACGCGAAATGAATGACAAACACTACTTTAGGCATCTGAAAGTGACTGTATTATAGAAAAATAACAGCTGTTGTTTATGAATTGCCAGCTTGTAAACCTTTACTGAGTAATTTTAAACACATGGTCAATTGCAATACATAATGAATGTAGGAGAGAAATAACACGTGATAGTTTTGACATGCTGAATCAATGGCATGTATGTGCACATGGTTGATGTTGCAATCTTTAATACTTCAGCACACAATGAACTTAATACCAAGGCATCTCCAAGTGACTGAATTATAGAAAAATAACACGTAACATGCTTGATATTTCCATCTTAGATATTGGCTGCAAGTAACCACATTATTGAAAAATAAGATGGTGGTAACCTGGCAGCTTCCATTTCCTCACCCTACAGTGCTAAGTAATAGGCTTGAATATTAAGTAATAGGCTTGAATATTGCAACAAATAATGATGTTATAGTGGGAGTCTGGGATATTGTAGCTTTTAGTACCGTGAACCTAATTGTCTTAAGCCTGCTGGTGATGTCCCTGATCGATTGAAAACTGATTCAGTAGTCTAGACAGTCCCCCTGTCATGTATGCTACCTTCAGCATCTAACTCCTTCCTCCGCATGCAGCTTTCAAGCGCACCTCTCGGCTGGAGGGCATCATCCCTGCCCTGGAGACATCCCACGCGCTGGCTTACCTGGAGAAGCTCTGCCCAACACTACCGGATGGTGTGAGGGTGGTTCTCAACTGCAGTGGAAGAGGAGACAAGGATGTCCACACAGCCAGCAAGTACCTTGAAGTCTAGAACTCCGGAAAGACTAAACAATGATGGCTTTCGTATGAGCAGTTTTGAAAGTGAAAACAGAAAGCAATCGCTTAGTGTTGTTCTTTGGGGTACAATATGAGGGTACAAATAATCCTGGAAGTCGGTTGGTCTATAGCTAATTTAGTTTGGTTTGTTGAATTTTATCTAAATAAAAATATGTTGTATGCTAAACTTGGTAAATAAAGGCTCGTTTTGTGCCATGCATTGCACTCAATCTGACGTTTTCTTTTTGCCTTGTGATGATTTTGCTGTGTGTTGAGACAGAGAAGATTTGGTTGGATGGCTTTCTTACTTAGCCAGTTGCTGCCCATAATTGCAACCTCACGAACAATTCATGAGATATTTTTACTATTTTTCTTCTTATTTTGACTCAACAAAGCATTTGAACTGAGGTTGCAATCTTCCAGCATTGCCTGCAGTGTCTTTGAAACCTTCCTAGCTTCGGAAGGTTGTTTTTAGGCGACATTGCTTCTGAAGGTGATCTTCACTGTTTGGAACACTGAAATTTATATCTCCTCGAAGAATCAGATCGACATGATTTTAAGCGTGTTCATCGCAGGGACAGGGATGTCATTTTTTTTCCACTGGCAATTTTTTTCTGCGGGAACTTATTTTGATCTATTCATGAAATGTCATGGCAGTATAAAGAACATCAGAAGTAACAAGAATTACATTCAAATTCGTAGACCATCTAGCGACGACTACAAACATTAGAGCGAGCCGAAGACATGATCTGTTATGTCTGGAAATAATAAATTGCACTATTTTCATAGGAAGTTTGATTCGGCAGTTAGAAAACTGCTAAATTTCCAGTGTTGGCTTCGCCTCAGCTCTCGGCTGGACTTTACCTGGAGCCATACTTGGAATCACCTACAAGTTTAGAGCATCTATAATAGATGAGGTAAAATGCATCATCAAATTATGCTTCGAGTAAAATTTACATCGCTAAAATGTGGTTTTTTAATCACCAAAAACGAGAATGGCGTTTTGGCTCTCAGCCTTTTTTTTTTTTGAAAAATTCAAAATTCGAAAATTTTGGTTTAAAAAAAAATCTGAAAAAATTTGTACAAGTAAACAAGGATGTGTGGCGTATGTGTGTAAAATTTCAGGATGGAAAACTTGAAATGCGACCTGTAAGAAAAGGACATATTCATGGTCCGGGAAGATGAATAGTATCATGGGTTAAAAAGCCTCGGATTTGTTATTTTTGCACAACCCTCATTTCAACGTATTTCGTCCTGAAAATTTAAACACTTGTGCACTATGCCCTCATCTATATCTCTATTTTTTCAGAATTTTTTGAAATGTAAAAAATATGAATTTTCACGATTTTTGAATTTTGCATTTGAAATGTAAAATATATCTATATCTCTATAAAAAATATAAATGTTATAAAGCAATTCCCGACCAAAAACCTTCAACTCCAGTAGATGATGTAAAATAAATCACGATTATCTTATTGTGGGTGCCCTATTTTACATAATATGTTGAAGCACTTGGTGATGTAAATTTAGCTTCAGCCCCGTGGTCCCCTATATGGTCGCTTGGTGATGTAAAATTTGTTGCATCACTTGATGGCCTATTTTATATCATGCCCTATCCCCAAGTAAAAAAATATTTGCATCACCCTCTCGTGATGTACAAAGTGAACCCGTGCGTCTTGCAAAAAAAACCGTGTGTCTTGCAAAAAAAGTGCGTCTTGCAAAAAAAAGCACAGTTTCTCCTGTTTTCGAGAGGCACGATCGTGCCTCTTACGAAAAAGAAAGAGAAAACATGCTCTTTTTGTTTCCGAGAGACATGGTTGTGCCTCTCGCGGAAGAAAAAAAATACGGTTTTTTCGTTTCCGAGAGGCACGGCCGTGCCTCTCGTAGAAGGGGAAAAACACGTATTTTTATTTTCGAGAGGCATGCTTGTGCCTCTAGCGGACGAAATAAACAAAGAAAACATGTTTTTCATGTAATTCTTCTATAGTTTCTTTCCAAAAGCTAAGAAAGGCCGATGGAAAACCGAAAAGCCAAAAATCTAAAAAACCATTTAAAAAGCTAAAAACACGTGTAGAAAAATATATAAGAAACAAAAATTAATGAAAATGCCAGAACGCGACACATGGCGGCAGCCGAGAGCACGCCCCCAAATGACCCTTGGAGGGCTCCCGAAGGAGCACTGATCAGTTAGTTGCTCTTTGCCGCTTCCTTTGCTGGTGGGCCGTGGAGCAGCTTGGGTACCACGGATTTTGCGCCGTGTGTACTCGCTGATCGGTGGCTTTGGTTGTTTGTGTGGTTAGAGATGGGAGCACCTATTTGGCGTGTTGTGCGGGTGCAATTTTTTCATTCCGTTTTTCTATTTTTATTATTTATTTGTTTTTTCAATATAATTCAGGATTAAAAAGTTCCCATTTTTTCCAAATTTGATTTTTTTTCAAAATTCATATAATGTTCATGGATTAGAAAAATCCTGATTTAAAAAAAATGTTCGCATATTCAAAAAACATTCACAATTTTGAAAGAAAATTGATGGGGAAATCAAAACGTATTCATTATTTTGAATAAATATTCGTGAAATCGGAAAAATGTTCACAAATTCAAAAACTTTCTATGATCCTTTTAAATTTTTACAAATTCAAAAAATGTTTGTCAAAACAAATAAATGTTCCTAAATTTTCAAAAATTATTTCCCTATTTCCAAAAACTATCTTTGTCAATTTAGAAAATGTTCTTTGATTTGAAAAAAATTGTTCACAGGTTTCTAGAATATTTGTTGTGCAGGCTCGTCGGGTAGCAATCTTAGGGGTGCGTGGTGGAGACTCATTGGAAAAATCTATTTGTTTCCTGTGGTTAGAGGATGGCCGAGGTGGCGCCAACATAGCGATGGGCGGCGGTTGAGGGGGAGGGCAGGGCCTGCGTTGCTGTTGTGGGCGTCGGGACGGTTAGGTTGGTGGTAGCTGGCAACTCGGAGTAGAAGATGAATAGAACAAAACGTTCAAAGGTAGAAGAAGGCATCTAGCCCGTTGGTTATGCATGGAAGGCTGAAAATGATTCGACTAACCCTAAATTCATTTTCAGTCCAGAAGACTCCATCTTAGTGTCTAAATCATTAACAATCACAAACAAAACCTCCTTCTCTTTGTCATACTCACCACTCATCCTATATACTTAAGAAGTTCATCCCCACTATCTTATTTATCTAAGCATGCAAGCTGTCCACATCAGCATCTAGCCATGTCAACAACTCTAAACATCCATACTGTCATGTCATGTCTTCAATTTCTATTTGCATGCAACAGACCGAAGCCAGCACCCTCTTGCGTTTTGTTTCCTGCGACAAAGAAATTCACCCACCTTATGCATGCTCACGTGTCATTAATTAGTGTTTAACCAGCGCACAAGTTTGTTTTGCAAGTTGTAACTACATGACGTTTCTCATCCCCAATCCCTTATCTTCTTCTCTGCCTTATAAAATTCCACCACACTATCTGCTGCTTCATCTCCCTTGATCAGCGGCTCCATTACACCCCCCCTAAACTCCCTCATGTCATTCAGCTTCCTGCAGATTGCAGCCTAATGCCTCGCCATGTCTTCCTATCCCGATCTCCCGACGAACCTAACTGGGACGTTTTGTCGTGAGGTACCAAGCACCTGCAAGTTACTGATGCTATAATTGCTGAACACGGCGGGCATGTCGCCTGCTGCCGCCCCCATTATCTTCGCTCCATGATCAACGTTTTGGTGTCATCTCCAGCGCCTTCAACCCGCCTCTCTTGCCCGTTGCATCATGGACAAGTCCCCTACTTTTATCTAGCCTTCGACTACAGTGAAGACCTCTCCCATGAGTAGGTAAATAACCCCTGGTGTGAATCCTCGATTATGTCTCCTAAATTAATCTTCGCATGTGGTTAATTTTCTTCATGCACCTCAATTTCTGCTCAGTTCATACTGATTATAGTGGTCAGTGAAATTTGTATTCTCCATTGCCTGCAGGTCCTACCCTTCATGGCATCTGTACAATGTAGCAGGCTATTCCATCTTTTTTATGAGGAAAACATACCAGGTTCTTCCTCATTGCTCCATTCCTAATCCTCCTATTATCTTCCTACTTTAGCGTGAGGTTATGCTACACTATTTGCTTATTATGTCCTCACCCTCATGACATTTGTACCACGTAGGAGGCTCTTCCATTTTTGTTTTGAGGGGAAGGTAGCAGGATATACCTGAATGCTCCATTCCTAATCCTCCAATTATCTCGCAACTTTAGCGGAAGGTTGTGCTACTTGATTTGCTTATTATTCTTTGCCATGCTTTCTGTTCAGAGATGGGTGAAAGATCGTATTATTTTCACCCCAAGGCTGCTGCATGATTACTGATTTGGTTTTTCGGATTTTTGTCAACTTATGCAATCTGATCATTTTCTAGATCAGAACAAAAAAGCATATGTGCTTAAGGTACATGGAGGGTTCGGTCACACAATTTATTTTAACCGGAAACAGTAGGATATCTTATACAAATAAAGTAATCATTAACATGTAAAAATAAGGAAAATGTTCACATCAGAGCAGATTATCGAGCCATTCTTGAGTATTAACTATTGCTTTTTTTGTATGGGGTAACGCCATATATAATCCATGTTTAACAGTTTCCTTCCAATGTTCCAAAAGCCTCCGTCTGATCCTAAAGTGTGTTCCTTATTTAAGTTTCTTTCAAGACTACCAAGGGCGGCAACCCATCTATGAAAAAAAGAAGAGAAATAGTTTAGAACCCAGTTATTAAGCCTGAAGCTCACAAAAATCATAGATTAACTAGCTGCATGGGTAATATTATTTATTATTATATATTTTGCCAATTCTAGATCATATGTACCATGCATGAAAAAATGATACTTATGTTGTATAAATATTTTACAATTACATAATAACACATATTATATATAGTTTTAGTTATCGTATTATTAATCCAAAATGTTCATGTTCAATAAAATCGTATCACATTAGCATATATTGCAACCTATTCCGCAGCAACGCGCGGGGTATTATCTAGTATTCTTAGTTAGCCAAACCCCTGAAATAGATCATTTACGACCTTCACAGCTGAAAAAAGAGACAACTGTGTCCCCTCCTGACCCCATCCTGGCGCCGCCTCCTCGGGAGGCGGCCGGGGCGGTGTGCGACCTCCCTCCCTTCGGCCCCTCCTTCTCCTAAACCTCTCCCCCCACCGTCACCAGTGGGTGCCCCTGGATCTGGCCCGGGTGGTGTCGACGGCGGCATGACCTTCTGTACCTGCACGCCGCTCTCCTTCCCGGGGCAGCGAGCGCGGCGGTGAGGCTCGGCTTGGTGGCGGCCCGGCGACCTGGAGGCGGTGGTCGGCGACGGGCGAGGTGGCGGCGGGGCGGATTGGTGGCTCGCCCCCGGCCCAGATCTAGGCCCTTAGAGCCCCATCTGGGTCCTAGCGGATCGGCTCCAGCGCGGCTTCGATGCCTACTGCATGGTGAGGAGGAGGAGCTCGGACAGGGGGCGGCAATGCCGACGACGTGCCTTCTGCAGCACGACGGCGGGAGCTTTACTGGCATCTCAAGGCCCCACAGAGCCTGTGGGTCCATGGGCCTGGTCTGCTCCTGCTGTTGCATCCGGTCGGTAACCGTCGTTGACAGTGGAGGTTGGGCCCTCCCGCGTGCCGACGATGATACTGCCCCTAGTCCCATCTCCTCTTCTTCGTTGTGTGGGCCCCACTTCACGGCGCCGTGGTGAGATGGCGTGGGAAGCTTCAAGACCGTGTTGGCACAAGGTGGTGGACGGTATGGTGGCGTGCTCCGTAGCGCCCGACGTGAAGGTTGGGATCAAAAGAAATCTATGTCGGCCTGGCTGACACAGACGCAGTGGCGCCTGAGGATGCCACCAGACCTTCTTGGAGGGCGTCGGGTGCTACCCTTCCTTTCTCCTCGCCGCGTACCGTGGGAAACCCTTGGCAGCAGCGCCGTCACTGTTGCGTTCCTTCTTGGAGGTGTTGATTGGTACCGGCGCTTCGAAGTCTAGGAACTTGGTGGGAGATCTTCGGTGGACGCAGCGGTCGTGAACCTTCTTCGTTTTGTTGATCCACCATTATCAGCATTTGTTCGGTTCTTTGTTTTTGTTGATCCGCTGTTGGCATTTGTTCCTTTTGTATTTTGTCTTTCATTTCCTTTGGGTGTGACTGTGCTACTTCCACCCCAGCATCTATCATTGTTTGTATTGGGTGTTTGCTATATTAATATAGCGAGATGCAAGTCTATTTAAAATAAAAAAGACAACCGCCAGACCAAGCATCAAAAATGATATGTTGGTTGTTCCTCTAGTGTTAGATTTCATTTTATCAAAATCAACGGAATAATAAAAATAAAATCAAACAACTCAGCCGCGGATTGGAATGGATGGATGCAAAAAGTAGGTCCAAATTAAACAGTTCCAAACATAATACACAAACTTAGGAAAGTCTAGTTTAAAGAGACAACCCCTCCATGCGGAGATGGATGGAGCACTACACAACAAAACACATGGCAATGTAATTAACCAAACTAAAAGTCTAGCTGATGACACATTAATCCTGGACGATCATTCTGGAGAGGGACTGGCAACCCAGAGACAGAAAACTAAAAGAGAAGTCAATACCCGAACCAACCGCCCTTGCAAAGTGTTGCCTGCCTGCTTGCTTGCTTCTGAATTTGTCATGACATGCAAATGATCATGTAATTAAGAGAAAGGGTTTGTGCTTAGTCTAGTATGAAGCAAACACGAACATGTAAATGTGTAGATGATCTGGGATTGGTTAACTAAGAAACACAACTCAGAGCCTATGACATGTCAATGCGTGCATTTATCTGCAGCCATGATCATAGGACCTAGGTTGTGTTCCTCCATGGTTGGTCCCTTCATCTTGCTATGATGGTGTTGTGCTTGTGGTGGTGGTGGTGATTGGATTATGCATGCGAAGAAGAAAGAAAGGGGATTATGCATGGGAAGAAGAGAGAAAAGGGATTATGCATGCAATGCAAACAACACTTGGCAAGGAGAGTCTGCGGTGCGTTCTTGACTTCCCACATTGCTAAACCTCCGGACCCGCTCTTGGCCCCTCTTGATCTTCTGCACAAAACCAAGTAAAAATGGTTTCCAATCAGCAATTCCAATATTTTGTAGATCACTTTGTGAATGTGTTCTTGATCTACTACTTACCATTGCGCACGATGATGGATGGCGGTCACCGGGCGGCGGTGCCGGCGTTGTCCCCGGGGCTGACGACGAGGGCGGCCTTGATGCGGTCGACGGTGCACGCGATGAGGCTGTTGACGGTGGCGACGGATCCCAGCGAGAGCTTGGCTGTAGGCACGGAGTCGACGAGGATCTGGAAGGCGACGGTGAGGAGCGACCCGCCGGCATCCGGCGCCCCGGCCGGCCCGTCAGGAAGGATGGCGAACCCGGACGGCAGCAGCGCCACGTAGTCCGGGTCCCCGCCGTTGAGCACCACGTTCATGGCCACCACGTCCACCGGCGCGTACACCACGTACGACCCCGTCGCGTCCGTGCAGCATTCCTGCAGGATCAGCATGTTGCTCTGATTCGAGTTCGCGTTCTGCATGGAGTGGAACACCGTTCATGTCGTTGTCAGCCATGCATGGCAATGAAACAGGAAGGAAGTAGTAATGGAGTAAATGTGTAGCATATAGGTACTGACGTTGACGCGGAGGAGGGAGACGGCGTTGCCGTGATGGCTGCCGTTGGCGATGTGGGCCATCTCCTGGACGACGCCGCCGTTGGAGAGGATGTCCCATTCGCTGCGGGTGGAGTCGTCGCGCAGGAAGCCGAAGACGCGGGAGGGAGGGACGGGGAGCCAGAAGGAGGTGGCGGCGTTGAGGATGATACCCGGTGGGCGGCCGGGGTCGTCGACGCTCTTGCGGGTCATCACGCGCACGTCCTCCGCGCCGCTGCCAGAGAGCGTCGTCCATTGGTGCGTCGTCGACGCAGTCACCCCGCCGCAGAAGCTCGCCGTCATCCTCTCCGCCAGCTTCAGCATGCTCCTCCGCCCCTCCGCCGTCGTAATCACGTCGCCGCCTGAGGAGGGCACGGTGGCCATAGCGCTCGCCAGCCGCTCGCACTGCCGCTTCAGCGTCGACGTCCACCGCCGCGCGCCGAATGCCAGCCCAGAGTTCACCAGGGGTCTGTACAGATCGTGCACCATCGCGTCGTCACCGGCCTCGACGTGCTCCACCCACGTCACCTTGGAGTAGCCGTTGGGCATCTCCTGGATGAGGCAGCCGGAGGCGCGGCGGCGAAAGTGCCCGCCCACCCGCGCAGCGGAACGGAGACCGTCGTCGAGGGAGACGTCGACAACGGCCCATGCGCCGCCCGGATGCTGCTTGCAGTAGCGCAGGAACTGGGTGTCCCGCGTCGGCACCAGGGGCGACGGCATCTGAAATTCGGCAGACATGAGCTGCAGCGCGCCGTCGTGATTGCCGGCGACGCCGGTGGAGAGAACATCAAGCGTGGCCGCCCGGGACACGATGCTCGAGAAGAGCGCCGACCACTGACGCACGTCCATGAGCATCTCAACGAGGCTGACGTGGTTCATGATGACAACATCTGTCTCCCTCGACGCCTCGGACCGGAGCTCCGGCGACTTGGGGCCGAGTGCACCCCGTGGGAAAGCGCGAGCGTACTCCTCCTCGCCGAGCGCCTCGCCGTCGAGGGATGGCACCCAGAGAGGCTCCCCGAGCTGCGCCATCCGGACCAGCTCCTCCATGGCAGCCACGGCCAGCTCGATCACCATCGGCTTATCGAACTCAGCACCGCCAAACATGCCGGGCATGCCCAGGTGGTCGAGCGCAGAGCGGCCGGAAGACTGCGGTGGCAGTGGCGGGTAGGAGGCGGAGGCCACAGCCACCCCGGAGCCGGGCTTGCCGCCGACGTACTTGGCGGCGATGGCGGAAATCCTGTCGATCTCGTCGCGGAGGCGCGCGTTCTCGACGCGCAGGTGGTGCTCGTCGAAGGACATCTCCCCGATGGCCGCCGGCCCGCCGCAGTTTGGGCACGACGCGTTGGCCAGCGCTTCCTTGTACCTCATGTTCTCCGCCCTCAGCTTCTCGTTCTCCGTCCTGAGTGCCGTGTTCTCCTGCCTCTCGTGCTGCGTCTGCGCGACATGGATGCATGCACGTACGTCAATTACGAGGCACTGACGTATGGTATGGAGTACGTATCATGCATGAAGGATCGCCATGGATGGTTACGTACCTTGATCTGGGTGCGCTTGTTCTGGAACCAGAACTTGACCTGGAGGGGCTCGAGGGAGAGGCTGCGGCTGAGCTCCTTGCGCTGCTTGTCGTCGGGGTGGGGGCACTCCTTGAAGAAGGCCTCAAGCTCCTGGATCTGGTGCTGGGTATGACGGTGGTAACGCTTCTTCTTCCGGGGATGCTGGCCGGCCGGGTCCTCTTGCTCATCGTTCTCCCCGCCACCGCCACCGCCGCCTTCGCCGTCGAGGTTGTTGTCGCTGCCAGTACCTGACTTGCTCATCTCCAGCTCTTCATTGTTGTTGCTGCTGTTGTTGTTGCCCCCTCCGTGGGGGCCCCGGGCATCGCTCTCGCTCGTGGCCGCCTGCTGGTGGGGGTGATGATGGTGCTGGGGAAGAAGAAGATGGTGATCAACCATCTGGTGTTGCAGCATCGCTGGGAGCTGGTGGTGGTGCATCCCATCCATCAAGTTCTGCATTGCATCAATAATGCCATTTTTAGGTATTCAGTAAAGTGTAGAAAAGCAATAATTAATTCAATGATTTTAATTGTGGGAGGCAATTGGAAAAATTAACATGCTGCAGCTAGCTAGTCTACTTCATTGCATATCTTCATATTGACCTGCAAATTTGGGTACCGAATTAAAGGCTTGGGAATTGCTTCTGATTTGAAGCGTACATGAAATGAGGAAATTAAGAGAATCAAGAACGGTATAAATTGCACATGGAGCACCATTGAACACTGACTAGATAGTAACATATTTGATAGGCAAGATCTGAATTATATGGAGGAATTAGAGGCTTGGAAATTGCTACTTTTTTTTTTGAAACTTGCTATATACTGATTTGAAGTGTACATAAAATTGGGAAAACCGAGTTTTTGAAACACGAGAGTTCCGAAACGAGTTAGAGGAGAGATAATAATAAAACCCAGAAACAAAATATTAATAGTAGCAAACATGGAGTACCAGTGAGTACTGACTAGGAAACACTGTTTGGAAATTTGGTACATTTTGGAAAGCAATAAATACTGGAAAAACATACTATAGAGTGGGCTGGCTGGGATAGTAGTCTACTACTACAACCCAACCCAGCTTGAGAAATAAAGGAGCAAGTTAATGCTCCATGTATCCATCCAAGTGCAGGCACCAACCATAGGCCTGTGTACATGATGTATCTTTCGTTTCGTTTCTCAGGTTAGACATGAAAGCAACAAATTAAGCCTTGTGATATGAGTGACACGAATCCCTTTTTGGCTTTTGGTATTTAACTCCGAGGAACTTAAATGTTGCACATGTCTTCTTTTTTGAAGAGCAGATATACTCCCCCGGCCCGTCAGCACTTGATGAACACAGACATGTGATAAGCATGTATGCACTCCGAATTAATGCATGATTAAGCTATTTTGTATCCCTCAAAAATACTACTAGCAAGTGCGATGAACTGATTAAGTACAGATTTGATTGTGCATGAACAAGAACAATGCGGAGAGGCCGTCCGGCCGGGCGTTACTCTTTATTTCCTGCTTCATGCATAAGCATAACCTCGATGCGGTGCAGCGACAAGGAAAGGAAATGATAAAACTCTTCCATACAAGTATTATCTAAAATGGAAAGAATTTGATATATACTGTATATGTATATATAGAGGATTAGAGGTGCAGCAGAATTAGTGACCTGGCCGAGGGAGAGCGCGGAGGAGGAGGAGGAGGCGTAGGCGACGCCGGCGCCGTTGCTCCGGCCGATCATGTTGCGTCCAGGGATCATCATCCCTCCGGGCATACCACTTCTGATCTCCTTCAGCGACGCGGAAACCCTAGGCAGGAACCCACCGGCACCATGCAACGGCTCGTGCGACTCGCATGCAGCTTCGGATCGAAGCTAGCTAGCTACGCACTTTGTCGATCCGTCGAGCGGTTCCCGAGCTCAGATCTATGTAATACCTCCGCCGCCGCCACGCACGGAGTAAAGCAGCAGCTAGCTACGCGCTTCGTCGGTCGATTCACTACCGCGAGCAAGCAGGCCGACGAAGCTCTGGCGGAAGAGATGGATGGATCGGGGAGGAAGGGGAAGCGAGGAAGGCCGGGGAAGGGAGGGGAAGAGAGGATGGATGGAGACGGAGGGGAGGGGAGGGGAGAGGGGTGGAGGGTGCGCGTATTGAATGGGCCGAGTTATTGCGGAGAGTAGCTAGCGAGAGGAGGGTGCAATGGCATTCATTGCGGCCATGGCGTGGAGTTATTGCGCAGCATGCCTCTCACTCCTCTCTACCCCGGCCAGCCCTGTGGGTTAGAGAGAGAAACCCGACTGTAGCTGGAGAGACGGGAGCGATGCGGCGGTACAGATCGTGTGTATGCGTGCGTACGTACGTACGTACTCAGATTTGTGTGTATCCATCGATCGATACATCGATCATGTTTTACCTCCGTTAAAATGAGATGATGCTTCTCTTTCTTCTTCTTTTCAGCGCCAAATCAGTTTTGTTTGTAATTAAACTTTGGATACAGGAGGCGGGAGTACGTACTTTCTACTACTAGTACTACTTTGTACGCTTAAATTCTTGGGAAGACGAGTACTGTACGCGCTGGGTGGAGCGAGGCGGTCTAGGTCCAGAATTTATTGCGTACATGAACTACACATGCATATGCATGCATGCACACACCATGCATCAACCATGAAGTTTAATGGGCCGGGGGGAAACTCGGCCGGTTAATTGGGCTGTGAAGATCCATGAAGTTACTTGGGAAGACTGATGTGTATGCACGCACTGCTCCTGCTGTGAAGATCAAGGGTAGGAAAAGGCACAAATGAAGTTCTCATTTGCTGCATAGATAATTTTCGCTTGGTTAATTCGGTTGAATGCATGACTTGTTGATCATACCTGACCACCCGTGGCAATGGGCAATGACACCAACAGGTACATTACAATATTCATTGCAATAAAACCTACCTAAATGTATTTTTTTTCTTCTTCTAGGAGCCGACATATGATGTCAGTCGATCGTCTGGTCTTCACAAAAAAATAGTTTTTTTTTTCTGAACGTACAACTCACTCGAAATGTCTGGCAGTGAGCAAGTTAGTGACGTGTACTTGCTTTCGGCCAGTTCAGAACTTACCTCCATGATTTGGTGTGTCTTGTTTCCAGTATTTTGGTTGTATCTTCCGTAGTCTCTTATGGTTGCTGTATTTTCAACATTTTTTTTGCAAGAAATAGCTCACTGCATATGTTTCATACTCCCTGGCTTCGGAAATACTTGTCAGAGAAATGGATGTATTTAGACGTATTTTTTAGGAAAAAGGCATGCGCCCGACTTTATAAATAAAGCCAATAGGCAAGGTAGCAACAACACAAGCACACAAGAGTTCGAGAGGACACCCAACCAAACCCCAACCATGGGTCGAAAGAAGAACTAGAGTCAAAGGCACGGCACGCAGGCCGGAGAGAAGCTACCCAAAATAAGCACGCGAACAACGACCGAAAAGGCTAAGCATCCTGCTCTTGACTGCATAAGTTAGACGTCGAGGCCCGGACTTTGGAGATAAGCAAGGAGAGCGCTTCCTGGTCGTCCACCTTAGTCAATGATTTCCGAGAGCATACGATTTAAATAAGCAATCAGCAGGTTTAGCCGAAAACACATGTTCAATAGTAAACTTGTTTCTAGTCGTCCAACGGGACCAACAAACAGTACCCAGGCCCACCCAAAAGATGCGTCTGGAGACACCAGACAAGGTACTCGCAAGAGTCCACAGATCAGAGGAAGAAACAGGGGCCAGGAGACCTGAAGCCAGTCACGAACACAACTCCAGTTGAGCTTAGCTAAGGCACAGTGAAAGAAAATATGAGCCGTGTCCTCTACATCACCACAAAGGGCGCAAAATATAGAGCCCGACCCGTTTCTCTTGTGAATCTGGTCAGCCGAAGGCAACCGGCCCCTAAAGGCTTGCCACAAGAATATCTTAACTTTAGGCGGGATCCGAGCCTTCCAAATCTGAGAGAAACGGTTAGTAGGAGCGCCACCAATAAGCTTAGAGTAAAGCGATTTAACAGAAAAACACCCCGAGGCAGAGTACGGCCAGATCACCGAATCCGTATTCGTCGAGAGCGGGGGGAAGAAGGCAGTAAGGCGTTGCCAATCTTCAAAGTCTACATGCGACAAGGATCGGCGAAAGGCCAGGTTCCAACCCTGGGACGCCAACTTAGCAATAGAAATAAACGGGTCCGGACAATAGGAGAACAAGGTGGGGAAGGTCACCGAGAGCGGTGAATCTCCACACCACCAGTCCAGCCAAAATCTAATGGAGGAGCCATCCCCAACTATAAATTTAACATGAGCCTGGAACAGGGGCCTAACTTTAACAAAGGCCTTCCAAAACTGAGAACCACCATGAGCATTAACAAGCATCGGGCTGGAGGACGGAAAATACTTAGCCTTCAGAATGGAGAGCCAAAGAGGCTGATCCCTAGCAGTCATAATCTTCCACCACCATTTAATCATCAAACATTGGTTCATATAGAAGTATTAATGATCCCCAAGCCTCCAAGGTTTTTCGGTCTGCACACTAGTTTCCATTTTACAAAGCGGTATTTACGCCGATTATCAGCGACATTCCAATAAAAGGCCCCACGATGCTTATCGAAACCAGCATGGATTCCTCCCGATAATAAGTAGAAGCCCATCAAGAACATGGGGAGGGAAGACAAACAAGCATTGATCAGGGCAACTTTACCCGCGTTGGTATTATACCTCCCACGCCAGGGTAAGACCCTGTTGGCGACCTTGGCAACCACCGGGGTGAATTCTTTTGCATGAAGAACGCCCGGAGAGATGGGAAGGCCCATATATTTGAAAGGGAAGGAGCCAAGCTTACAATTAAGGAGGTGAGCCACACGCACAACTTCAGTGTCATCAACGCCAGTGACAATAACCTCGCTCTTCGCAAAGTTGATCTTAAGACCCGACATAACCTCGAAGCAGAGGAGAATGAATTTGAGATGGGCGAGGCAAGAGTCATTCAGCTCGACCATAATAATAGTATCATCCGCATATTGAAGGTGAGTGACACCATCAAGAATAAGATTAGAGCTAACTGGAGCAATATGTCCATGAGCAGCAGCTCTGGATAGCACACGGGACAGAGCATCCACCACAAAATTGAACAGGATGGGAGAAGCAGGGTGGTTGAGACCCTGTTACCGACCTTGGCAACCACCCGAGACCAACTGCATGATTCTGTGCACCAAGGGCGCATCAAACCATTTAGCCAAAAGCACCCTCCTCAAAAACGGCCAGCTCACAGAGTCATAGGCCTTCTCAAAATCAAGCTTTAGAATCACGGCTTTGGACTTATGGATCTTAAGGTCATGCACAATCTCATGTAAGCATAAGACCCCATCCAAAATGAATGTACCTTTGATGAAAGCAGATTGGAAGGGCTGATAGTACGGTGGGCAATGGGGGAAAGGCGCGAGGCGAGCCCCTTGGCAGGAAATTTAGTGAAGTTATTGATCAGGGCAATAGGACGAAACTGTAAGATCAAGTAAGCACCTTTGACTTTAGGAATGTGAGAGATGACAGCGTAGTTAAGACGTGAGATATCCACCATCCCCAGCCAAAACCCTTGGATGATCTTACAAACTAGCACCCGCAACTGCGGCCAGAATTTCTTAAAGAAAGGGATTGAGAAACCGTCAGGCCCCGAGCCAGCGTTCGGGTTAGCCGAACTGATCACGTTCTAGACCTCCTCATCCGAAGTGGGAATCAATAAGCCAATATTTTCTTCCTCAGATATCTTACTGCCCCCTTCCCAAAAATCAGAGGAGAAAGCAATGGTAGAATCCGGTTTGGGACCAAGAAGGTTGGAAAAGAAAGCTACAATGTGGTCTAGAATTAAAGAATGGTCAGAAGTCCTGACATCGTCAATGATAAGACTATCAATGAAACATCTCCGTCGCCTCCCATTGGCGATCGCAAAAAAATAGGATGTGATAGCGTCACCCTTTAAGGTCCAGTTAAGAGAGCCGCGCTAGCGCCAATAGATCTCCGATTGCTGATGCAAGATCATGAGGGCATCTTCCAAGGAATACTGAGTCGCCCATTGGGAAGCAGAAAGACCAGAGAGATCAGCAGCTTGGTCAAGGACCCTGAGCTGGAATTCCAGGGATGCTTTTTACCTGCGTTGGTCGGCCGCCCTATTCCAGGACCAGCCCCTTAAGAATTTGCGAAGCTCATAAGAGCACTTGTGCCAATCATCCATGGGACCAAAGGAGTGATGAGGGGAGTTAAGAATATTAGAGATCTTGGTGGCCAGAATATCACAGAACCCATCCACGAGCAACCAGGAAGCATCAAATTGGAAACGGGAAGAAGAGAGAGGATAAGAAAGACCTGCATCAACAACAAGTGGAACATGACCAGAACCAACCGCAGGTCTCACTTTCAGCAAAGCACGGGGAAAGAGCGAATCCCATCTATCACAGACAAAGACCCGATCCAGCACCGACCGGACAGGGTTTGACTGATGATTGGACCAAGTGAACCTCGCCCCCATCCTAGGGAGCTCACGGATCGCACAGTTGCTAATGAACTCATTAAAGGCATTAGCCAGGGGCCAGGAGAAGTTAGAGTTATTTTTATCTGCCGGGGTGCGCAAGAGATTGAAATCCCCACCGATCAGTAGCGGAATATTACAGGACTCGACCTTATTAGAGAGCTCGTCAAGAAACAAAGACGCCAGAGAATGATCACTAGGACCATAGACCACTAGAAATTCCCATAACTTGCTTAGCTGCCGATGGTGAACTACCATGCTAGCCCAAAAGATGCCATGATCAAAAATAATGAAATCAAACACATCCAACTTAGAACCAATCAAGATACCCCCAGAGTGGCCCGAGGAGGGGAGAAAATTCCACTCAAATCTATCCATGCTTGCAACCGCGGACAACTCAGAGGGGGAGAAGGATTCCTTAAACGTTTCAACTACCCTAAAATGTCAATGTGTTCACCACAAACCAAGTCATGAATCTGGTCCTGACGCCCCTAGCGCCGAAACCTCTTACATTCCAGAAGAGAGCTTTCATTTATAAGAGAGGTTTTTAATACGAAGGCTAGATCTGCATGGGGCCAGACAAGGCTTAGAGCACTTAGACTGACCTCTCTTCAACTGGGAGGTGGTGGAAGGCGCCTGGCCACAACCATTTGGCGCCCCAACAACCCCAGACAACACTTGGGCCGCAGCAGGGCCCGTGGCGGCCGCGACCTCCTTGGCCTTGGCAATAGCCGCCTGGGCTATTTCATTAGCCCTAATAACAGAGATCAGACGCGAGGGGGAACCCAACCCAGTAATGACAGACGCACCAACATCTTCCAAAACATGAGACAAGTGATCATCCGAGTAGGCAGGTAAAACTAGACGAACTGGAGAAGCAGGGGGAGGGGAGTGGACAAACGTACCTGAAGGAGGAAGATCCCTGGCCGCAGCGCGCCTCTCGGCCCTCACAGCCATAGACTCGCCAGAGTCACGGACGCGGCGAACCTTGCGGGCCATGGACGCTGGCGAGCACAGCACCGGCGAACTCACCGGAGGCGAGGCCGCACCCAGACCAGACCCAGACACAGCACCCATGTCCTTGTCCAAACGGTGCGCCAAACCTGCCATCGACTACATGGATCCAGAGGAGGCCCGACTCTTAGCAGAGAATTTCCTGACTGAGGACTCCTTCTTCTTCTTTGATACAGGTCCAGCAGAGCGAGTAGGGGAAGCAGGAAGATCTTCAATCCCAGAGAAGGAGGGTGATTGTGGACGAGCATGGAAGTTGGAGCAGGCACCATAGATGGGAGTTCCTTTGCTAACAGATTTCCTAAGAGGGGGCATGTCATCTTTCTGAGCATTAGCAGTCGGGGCATTCTTCTTGAAAAGCTCCTACATTACAGGCTCCATTCCATCCCATTCAGACTGAGTAAACCGAGGGTCAAAGCCTCCACTCGGGTTTTGCCCGCCAGCCGAGCCATCTCCTAGCATATCCTCATGATCAACCAACTTATAAGGGGGAGGCGGAGGAGGGGCCTGGAAAGTATCAACACCTTCAACACGAACCCGCAATTGCACACCCTCAGGGGAAGGGAAACATCCACCGCTCCATGGACACAAATCGGATCAATGCACCAAATGCTAAGGCGAACCGGGCCAACCTTGCCCAAAGACTCCAAATCAACCTCCACAGGCTTACCATTGAGATTCCCAAAAGCCATCATGAACTCCGCCGAACGCAGCCCCACTGGCACTTCATCCACTAGAACCCAAGTCACTGACAGAGGGCCAACCACCTTTGCTCCACAAGTAGCAGCCTTAACGGAAACAACCAGCTGGTTCAGAGGTAATGTGAAGCTAGTACACGAAGAAATCATCCTTAAGCACTCCTTGGAGGGGAAGACAACTGCAAACTCAAAATCTGACAGCTGGCGCACCTGCCAATCCCAGCCCCCCTCATCCCAAATCTTCAGGCCATCCAAGAGGGTCTGCGGAGAGATCTTTTGGTCACGAACAGAAATGATAGCCGCATTTGATAGAGAGGGGGCAGCCACCACCACAGGAGCATCAGAATCAAGGGCAAAGAAGGCGCAGCCTGGCAGACCAGTCCCGAAGTGCACAAAGGAGGGGTTCTTTGTACGACTTTAGCAATCTACGGTGAGATGCCCGTCAGAGCGACAAATGAGGCAAAAGGGAGGATTGGTGCACCTAGATTAAAAGTGGCCCGGTCGGTGACAAGCGAAACATGATAGGGACGAAGATGGGGAAGAAGTAGCAGGATGATGTCGAGGGAGGGGGGGGGGCGGAGGTGGGGGCAGGAGACCATCACTGAGCCCAGTAGACGACGCACCAGGAGGAGGAGCACGGCAATCTCTGACTGGCGCGAAGGAGGAGTCAGGCCCGAAACGGTGGCCGGGGCGGGAAGCGGCACCAGGCACAAAAGAGTGAGGAGGCGGACGCGACGGCTGCACCGGACCCTGGGCCAGAGCCGGGAGCAAGATCGAAGAGGAGGAGCCGCCACCAGCCAAAGCAGCCGCGGCCTCCCATGGATCCGGGCCCGACGCTGCCGCGCCACCAGATCCAGGCAACGCCGCCCCAGATCTAATGACGGGCCGCTCCTGCCCGTCGCGCTGGAGTCGCTCAGAGCCGGCCGCCCGGACCTTATGATCGCGCGATGCCTTGCACGCCACACCCCCCGCCACCAAATTCGACCGCAACTCCGCGTCGTACGCCAGATCCGCCCTAGAACCCGGCGAATCTTCACGGTCGTGCTCTCGAGAGGGCCTCAGTGGAAGAGCCCCTGGACTTGTCCATGGCGAGCACTTCCATGAAGGAAAGGAGGAGAGGAGGGAGAAGAGCAGTGGATCTAATGAAACGTCGGATGGGAAGACACGCTCTACGCATA